>NC_138560.1:1747952-2222195 GCF_964273705.1 Natrix helvetica
CCCGAAGGCCATTCCATTCCAGCTGCCTTGATCACATCCTGCAGCTATTTTTATGCTGCTGCTTTGCCAGTGGGTTTAGCTGTTCTCCTGCCAACCCTCCCCCCCCCCAACTCCTCCTGGATCTCTTCGCTTGATCTTTGGCTCGCCATGTGAGGAAGCTGTTTGAGATCCTTGAAGACGTTATTCCTCTTTTCCGCTTCCAAATCTGGATATCTGGGCAGCTGAGTCACCCGGGGAGGTTAGATCCGATGGCCACCTGACCTCTTCCTGGTTGCAGGTCACGTGGATTCTTGCCCCCCTCCCTCCTCATGTTTTGCCACCCACACATTTATTTTTAAGGCGTGCAGCTCAGTCCTTGCGGCCAGCTGAGTCACAGGTCCATGACGGTCGTGGCGGGATGCCGATCCTCTGCCTGGCTATTAATATTTGTGGACGAGAGCTTGGCTGGGGGCAGGAGGGGCAGGGGGCTTAAAGGAACAGGACACTGCAAGCAAGGAAAAGGTATTGGTTGGTTGATTAAATGAATATGCTGCCCATTTCCCTGACAAACGACTCCAGCCTTTTCGCTGAGCCCAAATCACCAGCCGTGTTCCTTTGTTTATATACCACCTTTACAAATAATTCAACGCAACACCTTCCTCCTATTTTCCCCACAACAACAACCCTGTGAGGTGGGTTGGGCTGAGAGAATGGGACTGGCAGAAAGCCAGCCAGCCGGCTGTCATACCTAAATGTATGAAAGGGACTAGAACTCACCGTCTCCTGGTGATTGGCCGAAAGTCGCCCAGCTGGCTTTCACGCCCAAAGCCTAAAGCAGGACCAGAATGTAGTGCGACGGTGTCTCGCATCTCCTCCTTTAACCTCTGTGCTTCAGGATTCCTGGATATTTAATTTAATTAACCCAGAGGGGGGATTATATGAGGAACCCCAATAATCTCCTTCTGCTTCTTCTCTCCAGCGGAGCCGGTAACCTCCAGACTAAAACAGCTCCGGCTGCAGCGAGACGACTTTGAGATCCTAAAAGTGATCGGCCGAGGAGCTTTCAGCGAGGTGAGGACGAAAGAGTTTCAGACTTGACCGTCCCTAGTCCTCATGGATATAAAGGGAAGGAGGGGAGACGCGCATTCAGACCAGCAAGATTGGTGCCAGCCTTCCGAGGCAGACCAAATTTGGAAGCCAACAATGCATTAGTTAATACAGGTGTCAGACTTGCCACAAGCCTCTAAAATAGAAACGATGCTTGGCTCCATTTGTTGAAAAATGTATAGTTTTATTAGCGATCAAGCATATAGCGGTATAGCAAAGCCAGAACTGAGAATCGCACGCCAAAATCCCCAAATTCTTCTCCCAGCCCAGTATCACACATCAGGTTCAGGCAAGATGTTTTCCTAATGAACTGTCCAAGGGCAGTTTGGTATGCGGTTCCCTCTTTCTTCCAGCTGGGTGGCCTTGAGGCAGCTTCTTGAGGAGATGCAGCACTTACTTTCGCTTCCCCGAGCATTCCCCCCTTTTCGTCCCCTCTCCCCACAGTTCACGGCAGTCTGTCTCAAAGCACAAGCGAGCAGAAAGTGGCAGCTGACAACAGGACTTTTATCCTTCGCTTTATCTTGCATGCGTCTCCCTTGACTGTTTTACCTGCGCAGGTGGCGGTGGTGAAGCAGAAGAGGACCTCCCAGGTGTATGCCATGAAAATAATGAACAAATGGGACATATTGAAACGGGGAGAGGTAAGAGGAGAGGCAGATTATTTTGCCGCTCAAGAAACCAATAGAAATCGCCTTGATTTAGTTTTCCATACAGATTTTCTTAAGACACGGTGTTTGGTGTCCCAACTTTCCCTGAAGAAAGGAGTGTAGCTTCCCACAACCGCAATTCAGACTGGGATGTCCATTGCTAGTCAAGATGTGCAGCCCAATTTTTACGAGCTTTTTTTGCCACGGTTGTTAAGGGAATCAGGCAGTTGTTAAGTGAACCTGGCTTCCCCCGTTGGCTTTGCTGGTAAAGAAGGTCTCAAACGGGGATCTCATGACTTCGGGATGTATTATAAGTACACCTCAGTGGCCAGGTGTGCCCAAATTTTTGATCGTGTGACCACGGGGATGCTGCAATAGTTGTTAAGTGTGAAAATTGGTGATTGTAGCTTCAAATGGTCACTAAACGGATGCTTATAAGTTGAGGACTGCCTGTATTTCCCACGTTGATGGCAGGAAGGTTTTGTTTGACAGTAGGTGGCCCAAGACCAACTAGAGCAGGGGTCTCTAACCTTGGCAAAGCTGGCTGAGGAATTCTGGGAGTTGAAGTCCACAAGTTTTAATGTGGCCAAGGTTGGAGACCCCTGGACTAGAGAACTGTAGATTGAGCCTCATCGTGCCCGTCACTGTACGAAGCAGAAGGCTTGACTCTCTCTTTGAAATCTCAACTCTGCTGCTCCAGGTTTCCTGCTTCAGGGAAGAGAGAGACGTCCTGGTGAACGGAGACAAGCGCTGGATCACGCAGCTGCATTTTGCCTTCCAGGATGAAAATTACCTGGTGAGTCCCACCTGGCTGATGGGAGCATCGTTTGCTTAGCATCTACGCAGATGTGGCTAACTTCGATTTATTTAGACCTCCGAGTCGCCTTATACAGGAGATGGCTGGTATGAAAATGTAAAATATTGTAATATACTATGCTGTACTATATATACTACACACGGTACATTATATACTAATTACATAGTATATTGCATATTGTATAGTATATAGTACATAGTGCAAAGTGTAAGATATATAGGATAGCATATCGTGGAGTGTTGCGGTGGCCTAGAGGTGGAGCTCTCGCTTCCCAATCAGGAGGCCGTGAGTTCAATCCTAGGTAGAGGCAGATACTTCTCTCTCTGGGCACAATGAGAATAGATCTGCTGAACAAAACTCCGCATTGGCGACAGGAAGGGCATCTGGCCAGTAAACATTCAGTTGCCCAGACTCCACCCTGCAAGGGATTATGGGGTCATTAAAAGGAGATGATAGCATATAGTATACCGTATTTTTCAGAGTATAAGATGCACCATGATTTTAAAGAAGTAAATTTTTTTTAAAAAAAAATTTGCTCTCTCCAGACCTCCCAAACGCTCTGCAGGCCTCCTTTTTGGTGAAAAACGGGGCATGCGGAGAGTTTGAGAGGCTCACAAAGTGCTTATGAGCAAAAAACGCCCCCAGGAGCTCTTTGCAGGCCTCCCAAACCCTCTGCGCGTTCATTTTTGCAAAGGGGGCGGGGTTTCGGGAGGCCAAAAATGCTGTATTCCGTGTATAAGACTCACCCAGATTTTCACCTTCTTTTTGGGAGGAAAAAGGTGTGCCTTATACTCCGAAAAATACGGTACATAGCATAGAATAGACTCTGTAGCCTAACCTACTCTAGGCTCTATTATGCCATACTAGGGTGGAGCCTGTGCTGTGATGGAGATGTCAATCAACCTGGCTAGGAACGCAACCATCCCTCCTCCTTAGATCTTCTCCTTCTCCTCCTTTCTCTAGTACCTGGTGATGGACTACTATGTTGGGGGTGACCTCCTGACCCTGCTGAGCAAATTTGGGGACCGCATCCCGCTGGAGATGGCCCGGTTCTACTTGGCCGAGATGGTGATGGCCATTGACTCCATCCACAGCCTGGGTTATGTGCACAGGTAGGCAGGCTGGGGGCACAGGCGGCTCTGAGGGGGCAGAGGCGGCTCCGTGCAGCGTTTGCCATCTTCCAGACATCCTTCTTCACTTGGTTCTCCCGCCCATCCTTCTCGGCAACCGTCTCCACTCTCTGCCCGACAGGGACATCAAACCCGACAACATCCTTCTCGACCGGTGTGGCCACATCCGGCTGGGGGATTTCGGATCCTGCCTCAAGCTGCGCGAAGACGGGACGGTGAGGCTTCCGGCTGAGTGGGGCGGACAACCCCAGGAGTGTGGATTTTATGGGGGAAATAACCATCCTGGCTTAATGATGGCCAACCCAAAGACCTTTCTGATTTCCTGTCAAAGCTACACACAGACTGGGATTGCCAATGGAGGGCCTGTGCTTCAAGGCAGAAGGACCCCCCCCTCTGCGCCCCACTTGTGGGCTTTCCAAAGACCCCCACTCCCCCCAACCTGGGCCATATCGGAAACCGGATGGGGCAGTTCGGACTCTGGTTCCGAGGTTCTCACCCCCATTCTCATGGTGGCAGGTCTGTTCCACAGTGGCCGTGGGCACCCCCGATTACCTCTCCCCGGAGATCTTGCAAGCAGTGGAAGATGGGCTTCATCCCTACGGCACAGAATGCGACTGGTGGTCTCTGGGCGTTTTCGCCTACGAGATGTTCTTTGGCCACACGCCCTTCTTTGCCGACTCCGTTGTGGAGACCTACGGCAAGATCCTGCACTTCAAGGTTGGTGGCCCGAAGGGCAGCCAGATGGGTTGGGAGGGGTGGGTTAACGTGCCCCATGGCTGGACCCATGGCTGGAAGTTCTTGAGGGTACCCTGCTCTACTGACCGAGGAGAATTTTGTGGGGTTGAACTACTGTGGGCTCCTTGGTGGTCTTCCAGCTGGGGGTTTTTTCCTGCAGACCAGGGGTGAAATTCATTTTTTTTTACTACCGGTTCTGTGGGCGTGGCTTGGTGGGCGTGGCAGGGGAAGGGTACTGCAAAATCTCCATCTCCACCCCACTCCTGGGGCCAGCCAGAGGTGGCATTTGCCGGTTCTCCAAACTACTCAAAGTTTCCGCTGCTGGTTCTCCAGAACTCGCTGAATTTCACCCTTGCTGCAGACGTTTCATGACCTAACTAGGTAACATGATTAGTGCTAAGGGGTTTGTGGAGGAGAAATGAGAGGCCCATGGAGTTCTCTGAGCTTGGTGGTTTTCTTGCAGACATTGCATGACCCAGCTAGGTAACATCATCAGTGCAGTGGGATCCTTGGTGCTCTCTGAAGGTGCTGGATTTCTTGCAGACGTCTCGTTACCAAACTAGCTAACGTCATCATTGCATACCCCGTACCCTGTTCTGCTTTCACTTACTTGTTGCTTGTTCCTCCTTTCTCCCAACCTTCCTTTTTCCCAAGGAGCATTTCCGCTTCCCCCTCTTGGCCCCCGAGATCCCCCCGGAAGCCCAGGCCTTAATCGAAGGGCTGATCTGCCCCCGGGAGACACGCCTGGGGCGTAACGGAGTCCAGGACTTCAAGGAGCACCCGTTCTTTGTCGGCATTGACTGGCAGAGCCTGAGGGACGGCAGCCCGTCCTTCGTGCCCAAGTTCGCCAACGCCACAGACACCTGCAACTTTGACGTGGTGGACGACTGTCTCACCGACATGGTGAGAGGGGGAGGGGTACGTGACCTCTTATTTTTCTCTCCCCTTTTCCTCTCCGCTGCACCCGGGGGCTGTCCTTTTCCTTTTACAGGTAGTCCTTGACTTACAACCGTTCATTTAGTGACCATTCAAAGTTACCCCGGCACTGAAAAACGTGACTTCGGACTGTCATTGCCGCATCCCCTTGGTCACGTGATCAAAATTCAGACAGCGGACCGACTTGACTCGTATTTATGACGGTTGCGGTGTCCCAGGGTCATGCGATCCCCTTCGTGACCTTCTGGCAAGCCCGGTTCACTTAACAACCATCTTGCTTACTTAACAACTGCAGCGGTTCACTTCACAGCGGGCAAGAAAGGCCATCAAATGGGGCAAAGCTCACTTAACGACTGCCTTGGTGAGCAGTGGAAATTTGGGGCTGAATTGTGGTCGTGAGTGGAGGACTACCTGGGACAGAGGTGGAAGGGACCTCAGAGGTCTTCTAGTCCAGCCCCCTGCTCAAGCAGGAGACCCTAGACCAGGGGTGTGTTCAGCCTTTGCACTTTAAGACTTGTGGACTTCGACTCCCTGGCTGGGGAATTCTGGGAGTTGAAGTCCACAAGTCTTAAAGTTCCCAAGTTTGGACACCTCTGTCTTACACCATTTCAGAAAAAAACGGTGTAAGATTTTTCAAACATCTTTTGTTAAAAAAAATTATAATTTAATGTAAAAAAGAAGGAAAGCTAATCCGCCTTCAGTTCTGATTCTCTCTGCTAAAGGCTCAGCTGCGTCTGCTCTGACTGGAAACCTCCCTCTCTTTTCCAGGAGACCCTGTGGGACGTCATCGAGACCTCTCCCCTGGGAGTGCAGCTGCCCTTTGTGGGTTACTCCTACACTTACACGGCTGTGAAGTAAGAAGCGTTTCTGGCGCCCTTTTTGTACTTTGCAAAGGTTGCGTAAGTTTGCACTCCGAGGCTGAGCTGGAGCCTGACCGTTTCTTTCTGGTGTCGATTCCCACGAAAGTTCTGGATCCCAAGATTGTTCTCAGCAGTTTCTTCAGCTGCAGAACTCATCCTGGCATTCTTGTTTCTCAATCTCAGCATCTTTTAAGATGGGTGGACTTCAGTTCCCAGAATTCCTCAGCTTTATGGCATTGGGGGAAGGGGGTGGCAAGTCCTCACCTCCATCTGCTTTCCAGGGAAACACAGAAGGGCACGAAGCTCTGGTTTTGGTCCCAAGAGCTGGGCCAGGAGTTTAAACAGGCCCAGTATGCCTGGTGGTTCTGCCCCACGGCACTTCTGCTATTGTGTAATGGGTATTTTAAGCCTGAATTTTGATTTCTTTTCTTCCGAGAGGTTTTATGGCAATTGTTTTCTTAGTTGTTGTTGCTAGCCACCTGGAGTTACGTCGTAGGACAAGCAGCCACCGATCTGTTCTCCATAAATAAATAAAATAAACCCAGCTGTGGAGGGTCAGAAAGAACCAGCCTCACCTAAAGGAAGTCCTTTACTTATGACCACAATTGAGCCTAACATTTCCGTTGCTAAGCGAGATGGATGTTAAATAACTTTTGGCCCCATTCACAGCCTTTCGTGGCCCAGTTGAACCAGTGCAGCTGTTAAGTTAATCACATGGTCGTTAAGCGAATCCGGCTTCTCCATTAACTTCGCTGGTCAGAGGTTGCAAAAGGGGATCACGTGACTCGGGGACACTGCAACCGTCATAAGTACATGCCAGTTGCCAAGCGTCCGAATCATGTGATTCTGCAACCGTTGTAAGTTGAAGAACGGTTGTAAGTCCCTTTTTTCAATGCCATTATAACTCTGAGCGGTCACTGCAGGGGGTGGTTGTAAGTCGAGGACTAACTGAATAGATGCCGTGGGCTGAGCGACTGTGAGAATCTGCCTTTCTCTCAGACAGGAAGATCCCAAGGAGAAGGACCCCTGTCCCAGCGCCATGGATGTGGACCCTGCTGGGAAGAAGCCGCTGGGAGAAGCAGAGGGAAGGCCTCCAGAGGAGCCGGTAGGTCGACAAAGGGGAATTCTCCATCACCTCCATCGCTTAATTATTATTTGAGAGGGGGGGGGGAGGGCAAATAAATAAGTGAAATAAAATTAAAACTTTCAAAAAAGAAAATTAAGACGCACTTCACAGACCCGTGAGCAAAAATAAAATAGAGAAGAAGGGAGAAAAGGAGAAGAGAGGAGAGATAAAAGGGGGGGAAAGGAGGAAAGACAAATGAGAAAAGGAGAAAAGTGAGAGAGGAGAGAGAAGAGAAAAGGGGAGAAAAGGAGAAGAGAGAAAAGGGGAGAAAAGTAGAAGAGGATAGAAAAGGAGGAAAGAAAAGGGGAGAAAAGAAGAAAAGACAACAGAAAAGGAGGAGAAAAGAGGAGAGGAAAGGAGAAGAGAGGAGAGATAAAAGGGGAGAAAAGGAGGAAAGACAAATGAGAAAAGGAGGAGAAAGAAGAAGGGAGAGGAGAGAGGAGAGAGAAAAGGGGAGAAAAGAAGAAGAGAGGAAAGGAGGAAAGAAGAGAAGGGAAAAGGAAAGAAGAGAGAAGAAACGGAGGAGAGGAGGGAGAAAACAATTGCCTAACACTCAAAGGCAGGGCTGGGTTTTATTCGCATGATCTGGAGCTGCAGTGGAAGCCATGAAGACGGGGAGATGCTCAGTTCCGTTGTTCCACAGCCGCCCTTCCTCTTTCCCGCTAGGCCTGTAAACTGCCCGATGGGCAGAAGCTGGACCAGTCCATGTTTCTCCAACTGCAGGCAGCCTTCGAGGAGGAACTGAAGAGCCGGGAGATGTTGTGTCAAGAGCTTGGCATGGTCAAGGTGGCCAACCAGACTTTGGCCAGGTGAGTTGAAGAGGCAGGGAGCTCTGTGGTCCAAAAAAGTCAAGCTTTGATCAGACCCGGCCTCTCCTTTGGCTTTTTAATTACCCCCTCTGGACAGTCCCTTGGGGGAGAAAGCATCAGGGCGGGATCTAGGAGAGACTTCATCCTGGTCCTTCGGGATCAGAGGTCTTCAAACTTGGCAACTTGAAGACTTGTGGACTTCAACTCCCAGAATTCTTCAGCTGGAGAATTCTGGGAGTTGAAGTCCACAAGTCTTCAAGTTGCTAAGTTTGAAGACCTCTGCTCTGGATCTTCACCAGGTTCTCCAGGTGAACAAGGAGGCTTAGGGGTCAACCAAACGCAGGTCATTTGGTCCAGGGGTGTCCAACCTCGGCCGCTGGGAGACTTGTGGACTTCAACAGCCAGATAATTCCCCAGCCAGCATGACTGGCTCCCCAGAAGACCCCAACTTTCTGTTGACTGCCTGTTTCTTTCCTTTCCCCTCCCCACCCAGCCAGCTAAAGGACACCGAGAGCCGAAATGTGGAACTGGAAGCTCAGATCAGACTCTTGAAGGAGCAGATCGAAGGCACAAAAGCTGCATCCGAGGAGGGCAAGTCCAGTCTTCCCCATCCTGAGATCCTTCCCCATCCTGAGCAGCTCTGGCCTCCCTGACTCCCCGGGGTGACTTGGGGCACTCCCAAACATACAGGGAGTCCTTGACTGATGGGTTTAGTGACCGTTCGGAGTTACAACAGCACTGGAGAGAGAAACTTACGACTGGTTTTCTCACTTATGACCGTTGCACCATCCCTGTAGTCACATGACCAAATTAAAATGCTTGGCAACTGGCATGTATGTATGACGGTTGCACTTTCCTGGGGTCATGTGATCATAGTTTCTGAGCGACGTGGTGAAGCTAATTGCCTCCCATTCGGAAGGTTTGAGAGTTCAATCCTAGGTAGCAGCAGATATTTCTCTTCCCGGATTGAAAGGGAAAAAAAAATCTGCTGTGAACTCCACATAGGTGTCAGGAAGGGCAGCCAGCCAGTAAACGCTCAGCTCTATCCAGTCGCCCTGACTGCTCCGAATTAGTTACAGGATGAGAGTCGTTAAAGGGAGCATGTGATCATCGTTTCTAACTTTCCCAGCCAAGCAAAGTCAATGGGGGAAGCCAGATTCGCTTAACGACTGCATGACTCAGTTAACTGCAGTGATTTGCTTAACAACGGTGGCAAAGAGGTCATAATGTGGGAGAAAATTCACTCCACAGCGCAAAGAGGATCCCTAGCATAGAATGTATGATGCTTGGGGCTTTGGAGTGCAGGGATTCTCGCCCGATGCAGCTGCTTGCATGCCCGGCACATTTGAGCATGGATATGTGTGTCCCGGCCACCTGCCGATAGGCCCTTGGCCCCACCTCTTTCTTTTCCTTCCAGCTGCTTTAGGCTGGAGCCCATTCTGGCCCCCCAACCTCAGCCAGCCTTTCTTGCACTGCCTGGAACGGCCAGCCCACGTAAGACCCTGCAGGGAGGGGAAAAAAGGGATTTAGGGGGAGGGGGCTTTGTCCAGCCAAACAAGCTTTGCTGGGATATGAGGGGGGGGGGATGCACTTCTTTCCTGGACTGTTATCTTCCTTCCCCCATTTGAACCTTTTGTCTCTTTTAAAGAGCCACCGGCTCTGTTAAGAACAGGAGAAAATGGCACCGAGGGGCTTTCTTTTCAAGAGGACTAGGAACTTGGTTTCGTGAACGTCCTTTAGGTGCTACGCAAGGAATAGAGGCCACCCCGCGGGTGTCCCCTCCCCTTCCCTGCCCGTCGGTGGACGCTGCGCCCTGCTGACGTTGACCTCTGCTTTCTCTTTTCAGCCAAGTGGCCCCGTGGCATCCCGGCTCTGTGAATACCCGCTTGTGGTACCTCTGTACCGGCACTTGCTGCTCTTTTCGAGGGTACGTTGGCTGCTCCCTTGGGGTGCACTCCCCCCTCCCCCCGCCGCATGCCTTAGAGCTACTTGTGGGTCTGTGTCCGTTTTCTACACACCCTTTCCTTCTTTCATGGGTACTGAAACTGTGGCACCATCAGAATTGTGATGCCCATCGGCCTCTGCCCTGAGACCCCGGACTCCCCCGTTGTGTCCTGAACCCAGGGCCTGAACCCAGGGCCTCCCAAACACAACAAACCCTCTGAAGTGAACTCAAAACATTCCTTCATTAGGAGCACCGGCAAAAAGTTTCTCTCCATGCAGGCTAACAAGTCTGTCCAGCAGAAGAGACGAATATTGTCTGCCACATCTGTTCATCTCCACCCCCCCCACCCCCTGCCTTTTGTCCCCCCGAGCTAGGGTGGGGCTTTCGCTAGCAGCAGTGGCTCTTCCTTCCCAAGGACCGGCCCATAGATTTCCACTGTTCTCCTCTCCTCTGCCTTCTGTCAGGCACTGGGCCCAGCTTTTCCTCCTCTTCCTCATCAGCAGCTTCGGACCTGGGGGCTGTTGATTCTCCCACCTGAGGGTTGACGAATGACCCAGGCTCCACCTCTCTCTCTCTCTCTCTCTCTCTGCCCCCTCCGTTCCCTCTTCCCCCTCGGAGCTCTCAGGCTGCCCTGATGCTGACCCTGAGCCCCACACCGCCTCCTCTTCCTGATTTGGCTGCTGGAGGGGCCGCTGGCCATCAGGCCACTACAGTGTTCTGCCTGGCTGCCTTCTCCCATGGGAGAATCCCTGCCGCTTTGTTCCAGCTTTAAGAGCCTGGAGCCAAAACCCGAGGACTTGCAAGATGGACCAACTCAAGAGTGCTTGACTCCCACTGGTTCCCTGGTCTCAGAATAACCAAGTTGGAAGGGGCCTTGGAGGTCTTCTAGTCCAACCCCCTTCTCAAGCAGGAGACCCTATGCTGTTTCCAGACAAGGGGTAGTCCAGTCTCTTCTGAAACAGTCTTCCTGGATGGGGGTGAAAAAGCCCACCATTCTCCCCCCCCCCGGACTCCGAACCTTGTAACCTCTGACCCCAGAAGGGATGCATTTAAGCAAGCTAATTCTGAAGCCATTTGTTTGTGACCATGTCTGTGTCTGGCAGAATTACTTTCTACCCATAAATGGTTCTTTTCCACCAAAATTTCTCTCTCCCTATAGCCTCTTCTCTTCGTTCCTCCCCCCCCCCGCCCCCCACTTCCTCCCCAAGTGAAAAACTCTCCCGACTTTTGCAAGTTTTTCTTCTTTAGAATGTGGCCAGAGTGGATTATGGGAGGTGGCGCTTCTAGGTATTTGGCCCAGTTTGAGCAGAGCCTTATTTTTTTAAAGCCTCCGGACACCCGTTGCTCAAACTGGGGCCGAGACCGTCTCCAACCGGGTCGTTCCCATTCGAACACGGCTGTGTCCTCCCTGTTTTAATGCCGACACAAGTGTGCTCCAGCCACCAGAGACTGGGGATTTAAGACGTGGACCTCAGCTCTCTCAAGTGGACACACCCCATGGATCCCTTCTGCCATTCTCTGCCCAGGAGGGGTGGGACGAGGCCACTGCAATCCAGTTTCTTCCAGCCCCCCCCACCCGAGAGCGCTCTTTGGGGGCCTGGCAGCTTGACCAGTCTGTGTTCCCTTTCCAGGTACGTAGGCCCTGCATCGTCCATGTGGGATACCTGCTCTTGTGCACCGGTGGGCACGGATTGGAGGTCTCCAATTGGGGCCGAGCGGAAACCGTTTGAACCCTGGCCGGGGCAAGGAAGAGCCAGGCACAGCGGCCACTTGCAGCTGCTCTGGCAAACCCCTTTGGTGGAGGACTGGCTTGGGCCAAGATGGTGAGGCCATGTCCCGGAGATCCAGCCGCCCCTCTGGTTCTCTCCTGGGGCTCCCGACCCACCGTCTCCACGGAGAAAGCCCGGGGAAGCAGCAGGAGCTGAAGACGCAATCCGGGGCTCCTGCTTTTCTAAGCATCTTTGCACTCTGTACAGACCCTCCTATAGAAGCCACACACACACACACACACCCAAATCCTGGACGGCACTTTGCGCTGGAAACGCACAGCGTTTCCCTGAAAGAGTTGGGACAAAGCCGCTCTGCCGGAAACGCTTCACCCAGGACGCTGCGAAGAACAGAGATCCTTCCCGTGACTTTTGCCGTTTAGGGTCCTAGCGCTTGTTTTCTGCAGCCCCTTTGGGAGATGGGGGTCGGAAGGGCCCGGTGGCAGGAGAAACGCCTCCCCATCCTGCCTTCCTCAGTGACTGCGAGAAGGGACAACTTCCCCATGAGAAGAAGGTGGCCGTGTCTGAGCCCGCTGTAAGAATTAGCCCAACGGTGCCCTCGGCCAGCTGCAATCGGTGCCTCCCAGTTGTGCTTCGAAGGCCAAACAAAAAACAATCCCCATCCCCCCCCCCCAAGGCCTTCTGGTGCCCATGGACTCTGCAGGGGCTGCTACTTTTTAAACTGCCAGACACTCTTTGCATTTGCTCTTCTCCACGTTTGAAAGCCGCCGGCAACCTCAGCTCTGTAGCGCTCCACGGTTCAACCCACCCACCCTTAGTAAGTTATTCCGAATGGTGATGGGATGGACGGACGTGGCAGCCCTTCTGCCTCAAAGCGGGAGACCCAAGTCTCTAGTCCCTATGTTTGGAAGTGTGTGTGCATGTTTATATAAAACAAAACAAAACAAGCTTGTTTGGGGGGGGGGGGAGAGCATACTGCTAGTTTTAGGGTTTTTCACTTCACCCCCCCCCCGGGGGGGGATGTCTCTCGCCTTCCACGCCCCAAATATTTATTATTCCTCCTTTGTGCAAGGCGGTGCATTGGCTGCGCGCATGAAGACGCATTTTGCCACTCTGGAGTCCAGGAGGTGAGGGAGGCTTTCCTGGTTTCCCAGTAGGAATAAAGTCGAATTATTTCCTGGTCTTTGTGGGATGGTTGTGGTGGAAGGAAATCTGTAGGTCACAGGGGTGTCCAAACTTGGCAATTTTTAAGACTTGTGGACTTCAACTCCCAGAATTCTATGAGTTGAAGTCCACAAGTCTTCAGGTTGCCAAGTTTGAAGGTTTCTGCTTTAGGATTTTGCAGCCGGAATCAAATGCAAAATGAAGATGTACACACACACACACACACACACACACACCAGGAATCAAACCCCACCAGCTGTGTCTCCACAATCCCCTCCCAGGGAGTCCTCGACTTACAACAGTCCATTTAGGGACCCTTCGAATTTACAGTGGCCCTTGAAATCGCTCAGGACCCGTATTCACTTTTACGACCATTGCAGCCTCCCCGTGGTCGCATGGTCAAAATTCACAGCAGTCACATTCATGACGGTTCCCAGGATCCCCTTTTGCGACCTTCTGACAAAGCAGTCAACGGGGGAAGCCAGATTCACTTAAAGACCGTGGCAAGAAAGTCATAAAATGGGCCAAAAATCCACTTTTAACAACTCGCTCAGCCAGAGAAATTCAGGGCTCAGTTGTAAGTCGAGGACAGCTTCTCAATTATTATTATTATTTTTGCAAGCCTGCCCTCCCGCCCACCCAGCTCCCCAGCCGCCAATCAACAGTCCTCGGGGGAGTCTGAGCTGTGAAAACGGTCTCTTTAGTATAAATAGGCATTCACGATTTCTATAATTTAAACGCTTTTTCAGACACGACAGTAACAAACGTTTAGAGCAGGTAGTAAAGTAACGAAAGGCACCCGGGGGGGGGGGGGGCGACAGCATTGTTATCGGCAGTTTCCAGATGTGTTATGGGGGGGAGGAGGAAGGCAAAAGGATGGGGAGGGGGAGAACTTGGCTGCCAGACACCAGCTGGCTTCCTCCAGAAGTCACAGGGGGGGGGCAGACATGCATGGGGAGGGAAGGGATCAGGGGCAGAGGAAGGAAAAGCAAATTAATACTGTTTTTCCAACGTCCCTCCGTCTCGCTGCAAAGAATCCAAGCGGATCTGATGGGAAACGTAGGTTCTCCCTTCCTTCCCCTCCCCGGTTGCTTCGGGGTGAAGCAGGGGTCCGTGGTTGTAGATCGGTATGGCTTTTTAATCCTGGGGAGGGGAGACACTCCTGGGTTAGGTCCTCCATTCACCCTGGGGTGAGGGTCTTTTGATACGCTGGGCTGAATTTGGCAACCTGGAGAGCCAAAGACGTACGGAAGGAAGCCGTGAACGATCCCTCGTCGGTACGGAAGGCTGTCAAGGGTTCACACAGCCGGCGGGGACAAACCCTGGTCAAGCCGACGGGCGGATGCAGGTTTTACAGCTCGGGCCTCCCGAGAGGAGCATGGAAATGGCGAGCGCTGAAATAATTCTCCTACGCGGGGCGTAGGCGGCAGCCGGGATTAGAACTCGCTGCCCTGCAAAACGTTCCCAGGATCTCAAGGAAAGCCACTCCTAAGATCGGACTGGCTTTTGGGAATCGGTCCTTCGGCTTCATCAAAAGGTTGGGCTTTTTTTAAAAGCCCAAACAGCTGTTTCGGCTACCGGCACAATCAGACGGAGCACGTTTGGACTGCGCATTGCCTATGAAGAAGATGGAGGAGACAATTTGTAGAGAGGCCAGCAGGTGCATGCACACCGAACAGCTGATCTTCTCATGCGCCGGAGCACCAGAAAGATCAGGGGTCTGGTACCTGCACGCATACTGGCCAGCTGGTCTTCGGCATTCCAACACGCGTGAAGAGCAGCTGGCCGACATGCGCGGGAAACCAGAAGAGCAGCTGGTGACGGCACATGTGCCGAGAGAGAGGGCTGTGCGTGCCACAGGTTCGCCATCACGGCTATCTAGCCACTAAACGTAAGCCAAATTCTTAGGTTTTTCCCCCCTGATCAAATCAAGGAAGCCAAACTGGCTAAAAACATGCACCCCTGCAACCGATTCAGAGCCAGCCAAAATGTGCATCTCTTAAAGGAGAGAGTCTTGCCGAAAACAACGTATTTTGACATTTATAATGATCCACTATACAATTGCAGCAACTCCTCTCTCTCTCTCTCTCTCTTGGCCAAGACTATCCTTAATTGTCCACGGGCCCAAAGCATAGTTGGGATATTTTCGAGACTCTGTGCTAAATTTAAAACGCTTTAAAAAAAACATGTTTTGGTTGGCTCCGACTGTGTTTTTGGAAGAGCTGCGTTGGGAAACCTCGAAGCCCAGCAAACCCAAGAGACACCGAGAATTCAAAATCTGATCCCGTCGTTTCCTTGGCAACTTCAAGAATGTTTAGACTCTCGATTCCCAGAATGCATCCTGGAGCTGGGGAATTCTGGAGTGGGAAGTCCACCCGTCTTTAATGTTGCTGAGGTTTTGAAACTACTGACTTAAATAAGCAACCCAGGAATATGAGCACATAGCAATAAAAGGAGACTATTTGGAGATCGGAGTTGAAATGAGGGGTCCTGGGTGCTCTCTGAGCTTGGTGATGGTCTTGCAGACGTTTCGTGACCAAACTAGGTAACATCATCAGTAGGTGGTAAGGAGGGAGGTTTGCACACCAAACCCCACTCCTTACTAGCACTGATGTTATCTAGTTATCATGAAACATTTGCAAGAAGACCACCAAGGGCCCCTCGTGACCACCTCGCCTTGGTCCGCTGTAGGACCGAGCCTATCTGAATTAGCCTGGCACATCAAGGTGGAGAAACGCAGCTCCAGAAGCCAGGATTTGCCATGGACCATCCTGGATGCTTACTTTTTGTGACCAGAAACGACTTCACAGGGAGGTGAACCTCAAAGCCTAGGCTAAACCAACTAAACAACTGACCGGACAAGCATCAGCTACATAATCTTGAACGCTGTGCCTTGACCTCAGCAACTTATTAGGATTCGTGGGCTCCCTTTTCCGTCACGGCTGGCGGGGAAATTCTGGGAAGTTGAAATCCATGCCTCTTCAACGTGGCGGAGGCCGAGAAGCTCCGCTCTGGACGCAGAATGGAGTTGGTTTCAAGACTGCGGAAGGAGTCTCTGTAAATCAACCGTGTGGATGTGGCTGGGATTGAGCAATGCATAAAGACGGACATCGGCAGAACGGGCAGCAACGACGAAAAAAGTGTTGGAGAGAAAGGATCACGTTTGGTCAGGAATATGCAGCCCAAAAAGGAGACCCTCATTCCGAGGGTGGGTGGGTTGGAGATGAAACCGTCCTTGAGAAACATCGGGTAGTCGCCAATGGCGAGGGGGGGGCCCTTCTGAGACAAGCCGGGCGGAGGCGGGGAACCGAAGCAGAGAGTCCACAAGACAACAAAAGACGTTGCAAACAACGGATGACGAGAATTCCCTGGCAGTATCGTGCTGGATCTCGAAACGTTTTTAAGCAGTCTCTCTAGGAGAGTCCGTTGGCTGAGCGGGGAGGAGAAAGAGGAGGAACGTGGGGGAGGACCGTCCGCGGTGAAAGTCAAGGGGGAACTATCTGCCAGACAGAGGTACAACTGCTACCTCCGGGCAACAGAAATACTGGAACTTTCTGTGCAAAAATGGAATTAAAGCAAAAAAAAAAAAAAAGGGGGGGGGGGGAGAAAAGGACCGTTACACGCAGCAGGGAATTATCTCCCCTGTACAAAACTGTCTCCTTCTGGGGGGGGGGATTCCTCTGCCCACCCCCAAGCAACCAGGAAGATGGAGTTAGGGGTAGGTTGGGCTCAGTCAGAGCAACTGTCTGGATGGAGGGGGGGGGAGAGAGGAGGGGGGGAAGGGGTAGCTCAGTTCACCTTTGTGCAAAATCAGCCCCTCCAAGCACCCTGTGCTCAAATCTTAACATTAAATAAAAGAGTTTTGTTAATTAATACTTTTAAATAGCGGAGAGGCGCCCTTCACCCTTCAACTGGGCCGTTGGTCTCGAGAGGTTAAACGGTTAGGATTCCAAATGGCCGCACGGTTGGGTTTCACGGGCGAGGGAGGAGGACAGACAACCTGGACGGACACGTTGAAAACGTCGGGAAACTTTCCCCTCTTGGGTCACGTTTGCTCCGCCGAGGAAAGGAACCGGAAATAGTTCCACTCCGGTTCCAAGCCGGAGAGCAAGCCGAGCGCGAGTTGGTGCCGCTCACACGATGGTGCCGCTGGGAGAGCCCCCGTTCTGGGAATTCAGGATCTGAAAAAATCAAAAAGTGGGGGATAAAGTTTAAATAGCAACGTGGTTCGTTGACCCTGTGGGCTGAATCCGCAGAGGGGAAATTGGTCTGAGCTGGTCGTCAGCACTTCCTATCTACTAATCAATCACGTCATTCAGTTAAGCAAGCCATTGTCCTCTGCTTTTCCACCTGGATCTGCCCCGGGACAGGCTTAGGGGATCTAGTGATCCCCGGATCCACCAGCAGGCTAAGGCAGAGAGGATCTCTTGCTGGGGAATAAAGGCTAAATCAACCCAGTTATGCAACTAGAAATAGAGAAGTCAGATTTGCACAGGAGGGACCCCCCAAGGGCATCTTAACGCAGCAGGACCCCCAAGCGCAGAGAGGAGAGACTATTTCTCGATCAGGGTTGAACGTGGTATCAGGGCACTGATGACGTTATCTAGTTTGGTCATGCAACGTCCGCAAGAAAACCACGAGGCTCAGACAGCACGAAGAGCCCCTCCTCTTCCCCCCTCCCCCTCCTTATGGAATCTCAAATTACAGGCAGCTCTTGACTTACAACTGTTCATTTAGTGACATGTGAAGTTACGACTGAAAAGAGGGACTTGTGACACAACCGTTGATGGCCAGGTGATCAAAATTCTTGACACTTGGCAACTGGCATATATTATTTATGACCTTTGCACTGTCCTGGGGTCGTGTGACCCCCACTTGTAACCCTTCCCGGTCGACTTTCGAAAAGCAAAGTCAATGAGTGGAAACTGGATTCACTTAACGAATGTGGCCAAAAAGGCCGTAAAATGAGGCACGGCTCGCTCAAACATTCCCTTGCTTAGCAACGGAATATTTTGAACTTAATTGTGGTCGTAGATTGAGGGCTACCTGGAACAAGTCCCAGCCGAACCTATGGAAGAGTGCTGGCTGATCCCGGCTCAAACACTGAATAGACTTATATACCGCTTTGCAGCCCTCTCCAAGCGGTATACAGAGTCCGCCTATGGCCCCCAACAATCTGGCTCCTCATTTGACCCACCTTGGAAGGATGGAAGCCTGAGTCAACCTTGAGCCGGTCAGGATCGAACTGCTGGCAGTGGGCAGAGTTAGCCTACAGTACTGCACGCTCACCCCGGTGGCCACCAGGCCTTCTCCCTCTCTTGAAGGAGACTTCTAAGCAGCAACCCAACCAGGGAGAGCCGAGAGATCCACTTACCGCCTTGCCTGGCCTGGCCCAGGTGCAGATCAGGCCTTCCTGGCAGGCGGTGATGATAGAGTCCTCCAGGAAGAGCAAGACGGTCAGCCGCTCGTGGGCGATCTTCTTGCACACCAGGGGCTCCAGCAGGGGCACTTCGTGGATGCGGGGGCACAGGGCCGTGCCCAAGACCTTGGCCGTGTCCAGCTTGCTCTTGGGTACCACGTTCAGCTTGTCGCTGCTCTTGCTGATGTTGCCCAGGCTGTGGTAGCGCTTGTGCTCTTTCTCCGCGTTCTTGTCCCTCCGCTCCTGCAAGGTGAGGGTGGCGAATTTGCCGATGCTGAAGGGCACTGCCCCGTCCGCCGCGTGGCTTTTGGCGGTGCTGGTGACGGCCGGGTGCGGCAGGCTGTTGGAGCGCGAGAGGGAGCGGGGAAGTGGCCCTCCGCTGCCACCCGACTCGGCGGCCAGGTTGCTGCCCCCGCTGCCTGAGGGAGGGATGCCGGTGCCGAAGGTGTTGGTGAGCGTTCGGGTGCGGGGCAGCAGGTGGTGGGGGTACAGGACGTCTTCAGTCAGGTCCCAGAGGCAGAACTGGGTGTCCTGCCCAGCGGAACCGAACCGGTAGGTGACGGAAGGGGTGCTTTTGGCGCTGTGCTTGGACAGGTGGGAGAGAGTGCTGCTGGTCCTCACCCGCCTGAACTCAGATGAATCCTGCAGGTCCTCGTCGCTACCGCTCAGCTCCCCGCTCTCCTCGTCCTCCGTGCTGGTGGTGTAGGGGTCGAAGGCCACCGCGTTGACCCAGGACTTGTGTCCGTGGCCCCGGGCGATGACCCGGCCCTCTGCAAAGGACCACACCGTGACCAGGTCATCCTCTCCCCCCGTGACGATGTAGCGTCCGTCGGGGCTCCAGCAGACGCACAGCAGCCCCCCAAAGTAGCTCTTCATCATGCCTTGGAGCAGCATGGAGTCGAAATGAAAGACCCGCAGGCAGCCGTCTTGACTGACACACGCCAGGTAGCGGCCGTCGGGTGAGAAGGCAAACTCGTTCAGGGCCCCTTCGCCCACCGCCCACTTCAGCAGCGGGTTCCGGGCATTCTTGCTCTTACAGGTGTAAACGGTGAAGCCCTCTCCTTGTTTGAGGAGGGTGTACTGAGGGGCGGCCGAGACGCAGGGCTGCTCCACGTTGTAGAGGTACAGGTGGCCGCTGGCGTGGGAGGCCAGGAAGAGGCTCTCCGACTCGGGGATCCACTTCACAAAGGTGACCTTTGACTTGTCGATGAGCCTCTGAGGGAAAGAAGGCCGAGGGCCGAGAGCCAGAAAGAATGATGACCAAAAAAAAGAAGACCCTCGGGGTCCCAAGAGGCCCCTCCCCCCAAATACCCCTCCCCCCGGCAAATTCTGAGCAGCCCCTCCTCCCAAACCCCCCAGCCCATTCCATGTTTCTGAAAGTCAGCCTGATTGCTAGACCGAGATCATCTAGAAGGATTGTGATTTGTTCAGTTTTTGTAGCTGTCCTTCTCGGTGAATAACGCCAGGCAGCTCACAATTCAATTTCAAATGAAGAACATTTCAAAACAATAAAAACAAGAGCAAAAACACAAAAAAATATCCCGATTGTTCTGAAGGTGGTCTTCTGTAAAACTCATCCAGAATCCGAGAGATGGGACGGATTAGGATGCCTACCGGATGCTTCCCTGGGAACTGCTTCCCGCGGGAGGCGGCGATGCCATCTCAGCCTCAGAACAGCTGGGAGACGGCAAGGCCCCGGGTGCATTTGCGGGTGAATTGCTGCTTCTCCGGGGCAGGGCTCTTCCAGGATGGATCTGCTAAAGCTTTGAGTCATCTTTCTGTCCATGCTCCAAAGCCACAAGCTATTGCAATTAAAGCTGCAGCTTGATTAATCTGCTGATTAGAATCAGTAATGAGGGAAGTCATCAAGAGACTGAAGCGTTTTCCAGATGTTCTGTTCTAGAACTCTCATCAATCCCAGCAAGCAGCATCCAGAAGCTATTAGCTGCCGGTTCCCACTTAACGGAGCCGGGCTGAGCTGAAAGGATCCCTGCAGTGACCCACCCAAGATCGGTGGTTTTCTTGCAGACATTTCACGATCCAGCTAGGTAACATCATCAGTGCTAGAAGGGAGTGGGGCTTGCTCTGTTTATTTACAGTGGCTTGTAAGTGTTGGTGGAGATGTTTTCTTGGTAGTTTCCTTAGCCTGTGTTTACTGTTTGAGTTGGTAGTTCTTTGATTGAGGTATTGTTTACTGCTTGATTGTTGCTCTAGTGTTAACCCTGGTGTCAATCTCTGCTTATCTAAGTGTTGATAAACACCACCAAGAATAGTTAAGCCATAGCCTAATCAAGGAACCACTAAGAACACTCCCACAATACTGACAGAGCAAGGCACTGTATATAAAAAGAGATCGACACCCCCCCCTTCTAGCACTGATGATGTTACCTAGTAGGGTCACGAAACATCTGCAAGAAAACCACCAAGCTCAGAGTGCAACAAACGCCCACCCACCCCTGTCTTTCTCCCCCTTCTAGCACTGATGATGTTACCTAGTTGGGTCATGAAACGTCTGCAAGGAAACCCCCAAGCTCAGGGAGCACCGAAGACCCCACAGTTCAACCCAGATTCCCTTCTGCCCTGGACTCACCTCCTCATTAAATAGCTTACTGGTATCTTTCTTGATCAGATCCAGGTATTGCACTTGCCCAGCTGAGAAGCCAACCAAGAGGGAGATGCTTTCGGAAGCCGCCGTGAACTGATTGAAGTCATGGCAGGTGGGCTGCGTCCCCTTATAGATCCGCTTGTCGATGGGTTTCTTCAGATCGATGGACTGGGAAGATCACAAGAGGCATTAAAACAAAACAAAAGCAAGAGGCAAGGACTTCCCACAAAGAAATCTAAAGCCGGACAGGAAGGTGCCCCACAAAAGGGCCCCTCACTTCCTCCGGCTACTCCTTTTTAGAACAGCCCTGAATAATCCACGCTTGCCCTTTGCCCGTCAGAAGGTTTAGATTCGCTCTTTTGACGACCTGACTAAGGAGGCCGTTTTTTCTTAGCCAAAACAGCCCCACTGCCTGGAGGATCCCATTTGGGGGAAGCTTCCTTGCCAGGGAGATTCTCAGTCACGCAGGCCAAGGTCGTCCCAAAGGAGCTTTTTCTCCAAAGCGCAACTTGGACTTTCTTGGGTTTTTTTCCCCCCTTTGAAGACCTTTCGCTTCTCATCCAGGAAGCTTCTTCAGTTCTGATCTTCAGTCAGAGGCTTCATGGATGAGAAGCCAAAGGGAAAAAACCCCAAGAAAGTCCAGGTTGCCTTTTGGAGAAAAGCGTCATTGAGGCTTCCCTGCCAGGAAATGCTGGGAGGAGCCACGTCAAGACAGCCCCCCCCTCCCCCTGGCGATTCTGCTTTGGCTCTTCCTTGCCCATCATCCACACCTCCTCTCCCCTCGTGGCCCCACCCAAATCCTCCCTACACCCCCACATCTGGCCCCCTTCCCCCACCCCTATCCCAGGTGACCCCTCCAGTGCCCCTTCCCCCTACCCAGCCCCCACTGCTGCCCCTGCCCTCCCCCCTGGCGATTCTGCTTCGGCTCTTCTGGGCCCAGACCTTCCAGACCTTCCCCCATCACTCACAGGGGGGAGTCGTTCTCCCCCCTCCCCCCCCAAATCCTCCTTACACCCCCCCCACCCAATTTGGCCGCCCCACCCCGGCTCTCCCTCTCCAGGTGTGCATCTCTCCCCCCCTTCCTCCCTGCCCCCCCAATCCTCCTTACACCCCCCACCCAGCCCCCCCAGCCCCCCCAGGGGCTCACCCTCCTTCCCCGCCCGGCGGCGCCCGAGTAGAAGTAGAGCTCCCGGCCCAGGTTGAAGCAGACGCGGCTCCGCTCGGCGCCCGCCTCTCCGTCGGCGCAGGGCTCCCCTGCTCCCGCAGCCAGGCCCAGCCGCACCAGCGAGAGGCGCACGGGCGGCAGCGACGGGGCGGGCGGCGCGGGGGCTCCGGCGGGCGGCAGGGGCGGCGGCGGGGCGGGGGCGGCGGGCCTGGCTCGGGGCTCGGGGCCGCCCAGCAGCCGGTAGGAGCCCTCGCGGGTGCGGAACTGGCTCTTGACCTCGTGCGGCGGGGGCGGCGGCGGGGCCGGGGGGGCGCCTCCGTCCGGGGCCGGCGCCGGGGGAGCCAGCGCCGCCGCCATCTTCCCGCCCGGCCGCCGCCTCCCGGAAGTCCCTGCTGCCCCCTCCCCCGCTCGCCTCCGCACGCCGGAAGCCGCGCGGAGGAGGCGGCCGGGGGGGGGCGTTGCCGGGCAACGGCGCGCGAGACTCCGGCTGGTCTGGGCCGCCCGGGGAGGCGGGGCTGCGGTCGCCTTGGCAACGGGTGACGAGCTGAAGGCCACACGGGTCTCTCTGCGCAGGCGCCACCCACAGCGCTGGGGGGGGGGGACTTTCCGGCCTTGGCTGCTTTCTTTACGGCTTGTGGACTTCAGGTTCGGGTTCCAGGCAGAAGGGACCCCGGAGGTCTTCTAGTCCAGCCCTTTGCTCAGGCTCTATAACCATTTCAGGCAGGTGGCTGTCCAGCCCCTTCTTCAAAACCTCCAGTGTTGGCGGAGCATTCATAACTTCTGGTGGCAGGCAGTTCCACTGGTGAAGAGCTTTGTCAGGAAATTCCTCCGTCTTCATGTTTCTTGTCCTGCCCTCAGGTGCTTTGGAGAATAGCTTGACCCCCTCCCCTTTGTTGCAGCCCCTCAAGATACTGGAACGTTACTACCATGTGTCCCCCCCCCCAATCCCTTCTTTTCCCTAGAGTGGCCAGGCCTAGTTCCTGCCACCGTCCTTCCTTCCCATGTTTTTATCTCCAGGCCTTGAATCCTCTTAGTTGCTCTTCTCCGCATCTTTTTCTCAATCTCTTTTTTGTAAGGTGCTGACCACAACTGGATGCTGTACTCCAGGTGTGGCCTTACTAAAGCTTTAGAATGGGGTACTAATACTTCATGTGCTTCGGATTCTATGCCTCTATTTATGGAACCAAGAATTGTATTAGCTTATTTGGCGGCGGCGGCGGCTGCTGCTGCACACGGCTGGCTCCTGTTAAGGTCCCTCTCACAGTTACTGTTTTTGAGCCAGGCCTCAAAACAGTGCTAGTTATTCCCGACTCTAGGGGGCGGTGCTCATCTCTGTTTCATAGCCGAAGAGTCAGTGCTGTCCGAAGACATCTCCGTGGTCATGTGGCCAGCATAACTAAACGCCAAAGGCGCCCGGAACACTGTTCCCTTCCCATCAAAGGTGGTTCTTATTTTTCTACTTGCATTTTTTACATGCTTTCGAACTGCTAGGTTGGCAGAAGCTGGGACAAGTCACGGGAGCTCACTCCATTATAATAATAATAATAATAATAATAATAATATATTTATTTCTTAGCCGCACCCTCTCCCGAAGGACTCGGGGCGGCGTACAACGAAACATACGAAATAAATATTAATAAATTATGCGGCACTAGGGATTCGAACGGCCCAACTGTCGACATTTCTGATCGACAAGCTCAGCATCTTAGCCACTGAGCCACCGCGTCCCTAATGTGTACTTGTCCCTTTGGCTTTCCCTGCCTAGTTGTAAAACCTGGCTTTTCTCCATAGCGCTGCTTGGAGAGTACAAGGATTGGGTTAACACAGCCTGTTTGCCCATGGACTGAGTAGATTTTTCCCCTCTGGCCACGCCTCCTTTGCCTCTTCTGGCTCAGTTTTAAAAACTCAGTCCGCCCGATAGGACTAGTTTTGGGGAACCCTCAGCTTTGAGTAAATAGACTGGGTTCTCCAATAGTATTTTTAGAGTATTTTATGTGTCAATATTAAGTTGTTATTAGGATTTTTCCCCAGGTTTTATTATTTTGACTTTTTCTATTTTTTTTTTTTTACCAAGAAGAGGATTTACCTAACTAAGGCTGAGGCAGCGATCGGTTCCACAGCTGCTTAGTCGCAGCTGGGGGAACAAGCGAGGCCGCTTGTCCGGCGTCTGCTGGCGAGCGCAGGGAAGGACGGCAATCCCCGTGTTTCCCTGGTCGCTTTGGGAAGGAGGCTTTTAAAAAAGCCCTTGCCTTTCCAAACGGCGTCTTTTGCCGATCGGGAGAGCGGCGGCCATTTTGAAAAGTGCTGCTTTGGCGCGCTTTTCGGCTGCAGCCAATAGGAAGCGCCTGGACCTTAAGTGAGGCTTTTGGCGCGCAGAAGAGCCGGCGGCCATCTTTTTGGAGCATTTTACCCACCGGAAAGCAGCAGCAAGCAGCAGAGCCTCTCCGCCTCAAACAGACAGCCGCAGAGGATTGCGAGGGCTTGCCTGGGTCTCCAGCAAGCCTGAAGTTCCCCAGACACCTAAGGGGAAGCGGCAAGGAGTGTCCTGGTGCCTGATCCAGCCTCCCATCTGAGTCTGCAGACGCTTCTGGAGCCGTCGGGCCAGCGTCCACTGCCCTTCCCTCAGCAGCGACCTCTTCGACTCAAGATCAACCAAGGATGGCTGATGAAGGTTTGGAGCGAAGGGAGGAGCTGGCAGGGCCATCTGCAAAGCGCAGTAGGCCAGATCCCTCAGGCCAAGGGAGAAAGGGAAACAAGGGCGCTGGGGGGAAAGCTTCCCACTCTTCAGCTGGGAGCAAGGCCCCCAAAATTCAAGGGGACAAGGGGCAGGACTCCCTAAAGGACAAGTCTGCTAGGCCCCAGGTTCCCTCTGCACCCTTACCAAGTGAGGCTGGGCCAGTTCCTTCCCCACCCATCCCGAGGGAGATAGAGCAGGGGGAGGAGATGGGGGATAGATCCCCATCCTTCTGTGATAGGGATTCCATGTCAGGATCCCCTGCAGCCTCTCTGGGCTACCCAGGTTCTCCTAGCTCTTCAGTTAGGGAGGATATTCCCTCTTTTCAATGCTGTTTTCATGCAGAGGATCAGAGAGATCCTCCTAGGAGTGCCAGGGGACAGGCCTATGCCCAATCCAGGCCTGTAGAGGACAAGGGCCCAGCTATGTCAGCAGAGATGAGGGATCTCATCACGCAGGCTATTTCCCAGGGTGTGGTAGAAGCCATGAGGCTACAGGAAGGCAGGGGTGGCAAGGCCTCTAGGCCTGCTCGTCCCCTGGGGGAAAAGAGGACCAGAGTACTCGATTCCCCGGGCACTTCTATCACCACAGAGGTGTCTACATGGGAGGAGGAGGCTGCTGAGGAATTTGCTCTCTCGGAGGATGAGGATATGCCTCCAGACAAGCCCTCCTTCACAGGCCTCTTTAAGCCATCCTTATTCAAGTCAATCTTACACAAGGCCAGAGCCTCTACTGAGCTTGGTGCCAAACCTAAGGACAGGGAAGTCCCCTCTACTTCCCAGGACCTCATGGCAGGGCTGTTCAGCGAAACAACCCCTGACCCAGAACTGATACCAGTCCCTGACATGTTCATGGAAGTTATCCAGCGCCAATGGGCACAGCCAGGTACCCTGGCCAACCCCAGTGGCGCAGACAAATCAATGTACCCCCTAGAACCTAGACTGGAGGATGTATTGAAACCTCCAGAGGTGGATGCCCCTGTGGTCTCTCTGACCTCTAATTCTAATCTCCCGGCCGAGCTATTAGAAGGGTTAAAGGCAGAGGATAAGAGGGCAGAAAAGGCTTGTCTCAAAACGCACCAGGCGGCTGCCTGGGCGATCAAAACCTCCACCTCTGCCTCGTTCTTTACGAGGGCATCCCTATTATGGCTGCGCCAACTCAGATCTCAGCCCCCATCTGAAGCATCTCGTTGGCGACATGATCTTAACAAGATCATTACGGCTGTGGAATATGCCTCTGATGCATCCCTGCACGCAGCGAAATTCGCCTCCAGGGCACTAGCGTCCAACATCACTTCTCGCCGCCTGCTTTGGCTTCGGCACTGGCAGGCGGACATGAAGGCTAAGTGGAAGCTGGCTTCAGCTCCTTTCAAGGGAGAGAACCTCTTTGGGGATTCCCTAGAGAAATTCCTAATTGAGACAAAGGATAAGAGGAAGGTTCTTCCTTCCACCTTCAGGAAGCATGACAGGAAAGGTCAGGGCTCGTTCAGGAAACAGGCCTTTCGGGCACAGGAAGGTGGCCAGGCCTCTTCCTCTTCATATTCCTCCCAAAGACAGTTTAACCAGTCTTCTGACAGGTCCCAGGAACGAAACAACTTTTCTTCCAGGGGCAGACAATCCAATCAGGGGTCCTTTCGGAAGCCCTTTCGTGGGGGATCCCACAACCGTCAGTTTAGACGTGGGAAGTGACCGTCTGGGGTCTCCTCCCATCGGGGGCCGCCTGCAATTCTATGCAGACCGTTGGGAGGAAACAACCTCGGACAAGTGGGTATTAAATACCATCAGGAGGGGTCTAACCTTGGAGTTTCTATCCTCTCCTCCGCGGACCTTTGTTCGCTGCCCACTATCCAAGAACCCTGTAAAGAGGGCTCTCATGCAGGCAGAGATAGATCATCTTCTGCAGATCAACGCAATAGAGGCAGTTCCTCCAGAACAGGAAGGGAGGGGGTTCTATTCCATTCTCTTCCTGGTCCCCAAGAATTCAGGGGGGTGGAGGGCCATTTTAGATCTGAAGCGCCTGAACAGACATCTGGCCTACAAGCGCTTCAAAATGCAGTCTCTCCAGTCGATCCTAAGCTGCATGCGACAAGGGGATCTGCTCACCTCCATCGATCTCAAGGAGGCGTACCTGCATGTGCCCATCCATCCTGCACACAGGAAGTTCCTGCGCTTGTGTTACAACGGAAAGCACTTCCAATACAGGGCGCTTCCGTTCGGACTTTCTTCTGCACCCAGAACGTTCACGAAGCTTCTTGCAGCTGTGGCGGCCCACCTGCGCAAGCTTCCAGTCCGCCTGGAGTGCTATCTGGACGACATCATCATCCATTCAAGAACTCAGCAGCAAGCGGTGAGAGATGTAAACGTCACAGTTCACACCTTACAGGACCACGGGTTTTCCGTAAACATGGAAAAAAGCAACCTGACTCCTGCCACACGCATACAACATCTGGGCGCCATAATAGACTCGGTGTCTTGCCAGGTGTCCCTGTCTCCGGAAAGAATCCGCAACCTCAGGAGCAGAATCCGGTTGTGTCGCAGGAACAGGTCCTGGCAGGTAGTGCAGCTATCCCAACTGTTAGGGATCATGATTTCTTGTCTCAACATAGTTCCCTGGGCACGCCTTCATGCAAGGGAACTGCAATGGTTCTTACTTCCAATGCAAAGAGCAAAGATCAGCAACTCCACCAGGAAAGTTCGCATCCCACCAAGAGTGACTCGGTCTCTGAGTTGGTGGCAGTCTCGAGCAGTGGAGAAGGGTTGCCTATTCAGAGAACCCGACAGGATCGTGGTAACGACCGATGCCAGTCTCTACGGTTGGGGGGCGCATTGCCAAGGTCAGCTGGCGCAAGGCAGGTGGTCCAGCGCGGAGGCAGCCCGGAGCATCAATTGGCTAGAACTCAGGGCAGCCCGGCTTGCGCTGAAGAGGTTTGCAGAGCAGCTGAAGGGACACCACGTTCTGCTACTGACCGACAATGTGGCCACAAAGGCTCACGTGAACCGACAAGGAGGGACCCACTCCAAAAGACTCATGTCAGAGGCGGAGGCCATAGGACGATGGGCAGAGATCCACTTAGCGTCGCTGAGGGCGGATCACATCTCCGGAACCAGCAATGTGAGTGCGGATTGGTTGAGCCGTCAGACCATCGACAACTCGGAGTGGCAACTTCATCCGGACCTGTTCGCACAGGTGGTAAGGAGGTTTGGTCTCCCACAGGTCGACCTGTTTGCCTCGGCGGCAAACACACAGCTCCAGCGGTTCTTCTCCCGCTACAAGTCAGCACAAGCGGAGGGGACGGATGCCCTGAGGTCCAGCTGGCCTCCAGGGCTTCTATACGCGTTTCCGCCCCTCCCTCTGATCCCGCAGGTGATCTACAAGCTGCTGAAGGAGGGGGCGGAGCTCATTCTGGTGGCTCCACATTGGCCCAGGAGATCCTGGTTCGCGGACCTGGTAGATCTGTCTGTGGAGCAACCGTGGAGAATTCCTCCAGACCAGGTATCCTTGCGTCAAGGGGCCATCAACCATCCAGAGCCCCAATGGTTGCAGTTAGCCGTCTGGCACTTGAGGGGCAGCTCCTGAAGGACCAGAGCCTCTCAGACAACGTCATTAAAACCATCCAAGCTTCCAGACGTCCGGCCACTACTCGCATTTATGACGCGACTTGGGCTGCCTTTTCTTCCTGGTGCAGCAAACGGGACATTGACAGTGTGGAAGCGTCCATCCCTCAGTTATTGGACTTCCTGCAAGAGGGCTTGGACAAAGGACTAGCACCAGCCACTCTCAGGCGCCAGGTTGCTGCATTATCCACCATCTTAGCCAGACACCAACTTCAATCCCTGAGTCACCATCCTCAGGTCAAGAGCTTCTTGAAGGGGGCCTACAACATCCGACCCCAGGTGGTGCACAGGTACCCGACCTGGAACCTACCTTTTGTCCTGCAGGCATTGACAGCGGCTCCCTTCGAACCTTTGAGGAAGGTATCTCTTCGACATCTGACTCTTAAGACTGCCTTCCTCATAGCCATTACTTCAGCCAGAAGGGTATCTGAGATTGCGGCCTTCTCGGCCAAGGAAGAGCTGTGCATCATCCACCCAGACAGGGTCATCCTACGGTTAGACCCCGCCTTCATGCCGAAGGTGAATTCTCATTTTCACAGGTCTCAGGAGGTCATCCTCCCGAACTTCTGTCCCAGCCCTCAACACTCCAAGGAGCGCAGGTGGCACAAATTAGACGTGCGAAGGGCAGTCAGTATTTACCTGAAACGAACTAAGGATATCAGGCACTCCGAGGCCTTCTTTGTGTCTTTTCAACCAGGTTCCCTGGGTCGCAAGGTGTCGTCTTCAACCATAGGTCGGTGGCTGCGAGCTTGCATTAAGATGACATATGACCTTCAGGGCAAGCCGGTTCCACCTCGTGTAACGGCACATTCCACCAGAAGTGCGGCCACGACCGCGGCCTGGGCGACTCAAGCATCTATTCTGGACATTTGCAGAGCAGCCACGTGGGCGTCTCCCACGGCTTTCATTAGAAACTACAAGATCGATTCCTTTGCCTCTGCCGAAGCCTCCTTTGGCCGTAGAGTATTACAGCAGGTTATTGAGGCTCCGGACAAGGTCACTTCTTCCCGCCCTGGGACACAATAGCTTGGGCATGTCCCAATCCTTGTACTCTCCAAGCAGCGCTATGGAGAATGACCGTTGTCTTACCTGAACGGTCGTTCTCATGGCGCTGCGGAGAGTACAAGACCCACCCAGGGTGATTGTTTAGCACCGAGATTGTATCTTTGCACAGGTGTGAGCTGAGAACGTCTTCGTCGGACAAGACCTCGTTTTTAAAACTGAGCCAGAAGAGGCAAAGGAGGCGTGGCCAGAGGGGAAAAATCTACTCAGTCCATGGGCAAACAGGCTGTGTTAACCCAATCCTTGTACTCTCCGCAGCGCCATGAGAACGACCGTTCAGGTAAGACAACGGTCATTCTCCACCTTGAGTTGGATAATAAGGCCCAGGGTTCACGTCTTCCAAGACTTGAACCCCAGCTGGCTGAGGAATTCTGGGAGCTGAAGTCCACACAAGTCTTAAAGTGGGCCAAAAGCATGAATCCCACCCCCTCCGTTTGCCTGCAAGGAGAGTTTTCCCTATTGCTGGAGGAAAGTGGCTGAACTCCTTTGAGGTTTCCTTCTCTAAAAAACACCCCAGGAAGCACCAGAAGGATAACTGAGATGCTTTATTGAGAAGGCAGAAACCCCCCTTTCCCCTTCTCCCACTGCCCCCACCCCCACCCCCGGCCATTCCCCCCCTCCCCATCAGCTCTCCATCTTCTCCTCTTCCTCAGTGCTGGACTTGGAAGGCGCTGCTGGTGCCTCCTCCAAAGGGCCGGTTGAGCCGCCCTCTGCCGCTTGGCTGTCCTTGGCCGGCTCTTCTGGGGCAGGGGTGGGCTGGGCCGGGACCGGGGTCTTGCTGGAGGACCCCTCGTCTGAGCTGCTGCTGCTGCTGCCACTGCCTGCTTCCTTGCTGAGCAGCTCCTGCAGGAAGGTGACATGACACCCGTCAAGAGTCAAAACTGGACACGGGAAAAACCATTGGAAGCCAAGCGGGGGATTTCAGGGAAATGTGTTTTGAACTAAATAGGAATCCGAGGAAGGAACCTGGTTTTGGGCTGGGAAACGATGCGATGACGGCACCCAGAATTGGAGTCAAAGGGACAATTTGTTTTCACTGAGGACAGCAAGAATTCAGTCTATGCAATTAAAAGAACCACTTTGGTCTAGTGGTTGAGGCCGTGATGGAGAACCTATGGCACGCATGCCAGAGTCCTCTCTGTGGGCACATGTGCTGTTGCCAGCTGCTCTTCTGGTTTCTGCTCTTCTGGCCAGCTGGTCTTTGCAGGCGACAAAGGGGCTGAAAACAACCTGAAAAACGGCACAAAAAGCGGCCAGAAAATGACCTGGAAAACAGTTCAAAAAGGGCCTGAAAATGGCCCCAAAAAAGAGCCTGTAAACCGCCTGAAAATGGCCCCAAAATTGGCCAAAAACAGCCAAAAAACAGGCATCTGTGCGCTGACCAGCTGGTCTTTGAGTTCTAGTCCCCACCTTAGCCGTGAAAGCCAGCTGGGGGACTTGGGCCAATCGCTCTTGGTCTCTCGGCCCAACATACCTGACAAGGTTGTTGGGGGGGGGGGGGGGTAAAAGAGGAGGAGGAAGACGTCTTGATTATGCTTGACTTATGTGTAGAAATAACAAACAAGCGCGAACTAAAAAGCATAAATAAATCCAAAAATCCAAAAGAGAGGGGTACCTTGGTGGGCCAGGGTCCTTCTAAGCTGGAGTCCAGCAGGGAGCTCTCCCCCCCAAAGCTCTCCTCCTCCTCCTGCATGCTGATGAAGATGGTGGGGGTCTCGGCTTCGGGCACGTCTTCCGGGAGGTCCACCAATTCCTCAGCAGGCGGGGGGGTGGGGGGGCCGGCCGGGCGAGCCTGCTGAAGCTGCTTCAGCTTCTGCTCCTCCTCCAGCTGCCGCTTCAGGGCCTTCTCCTGGGCCAGGCGCAGCGCCATCATGTCCTGGGACACCCGGGGCAGCAGAGGCTGGGGCTCCGCTTCCTCCTGGGGATCCAGAAAGGTTCGGTTTTAGGATCCGCTCAAGAATCCAGCCAGGATGGGCCCAGCAGGCCTGAGCGATTCAGGTGGTTTAAGAGCCCTGCTGGCTGGTTAGAATGGAACTGCAGGGAGTCCTCGACTTACAACAGTGATCAAAGTTACAACGGCAGCAAACAAAGTGACTTATGGCTGGTTTTCACACTTAACGCCCATGGCCGTGGTCATGCGATCGAAACTCAGGCGCTTGGCTACGGGTTCACATTTAGGACGGTCGCAGTGTCCTGAGGTCACGTGATTTGCTTTGGTGACCTCCTGACGAGCAAAGTCCATGGGGAAGCCCGATGCGCCTTAACAACCATGTCGCTAACTTGACAATTGCAATGCTTTGCTTAACAACCGGGGCGAGAAAGGTCATAAAATGAGGCAAAACTCAATTAAGAAATGAATCACTTAGCAACGCAAATTTGGGGCTCAATTGCAGTCATTAAGTCCAGGACTGCCTGCATTGCAGGCTGACTCTGCCCACTGCCAGGAGTTCAATCCTGACCAGCTCAAGGTTGGCTCAGCCTTCTGTCCTCCTGAGGTCAATAAAATGAGGTCCCAGATTGCTGGGGGCAAGAGGCTGACTCTGCAAACCACTTAGAGAGGGTCATAAAGGACTACAAAGCAGTATATAAGTCTAAGGGCTATTGCTAGTTTAATCCCAACGGCACCTCCATTTGTGAGGCTGAGCATGTCCCATGCTCGGCCATCGCTTTTCTCCGGTACAAGGAGTCTCCAACCTTGGCAAGACTTGTGGACTTCAACTCCCAGAACTCTTGGCTTGCTGGGTGGGGAATTCTGGGAGGCGAAGTACGTAAGTCTAAAAGTTGTCAAATTTGGGGAACTCTGCTCTAGTTGGATCAACTGCTTTCACCTGAAAAACATCCCGAAATATGTACATTTAACAGCAGCAAACAAAGAATTGCATCAAACTGTAGGTTGATCGGTCTCTAGGAGCTTCTCCAGCACCCAAGTAAATGGAATTAAATATACAAAAAAGATCTGGAAGAAAATGTTTGGGATCAAGAAAAAAAATGGCTTAAATGGCAGGAAAATATATAGGAAATCCTTTTCCAAAAGCCTGTTCTGGTAATTCTTTAGCTCATGTGGACAGAGTCCTTTAAGGTCCAAAAAGCTCTAAATCCTTTAAGGTTTTGCTTCTGTCCTTTGCCAAAGTTTGGCTTTCAAACCAAAGCCAAACTGAGTCTTTTCCTGGGGCAGTTCCCCCACAATTCCCCCTTCGCTTTCTGCCAAACTCTTGCCCCCTGCCGTTGCCACCCAGTGCAATCCACCTGGGCCCAGTGCAATAATTCAACCCCCGCCCCCCAATCTCAATCCGTCCTCCCAGCACTGACCTCCCTCTCTCTTCTCAGGGTCTTCATTCTGGGTGGAGCAGGGCCCCTGCCTTCCTCCGGGGGCTGAAGTTCTTTGCCTTCCGTTTCCTGTTTGTTGGTGGCTTCCAGAATGGCCATGGTGGAATTGGGGACGTGGGCTTGCTGGGGGTAAGAAGGACACCGCGTCAACTGGCAGGACTGAAGGCAGCCAAATGGAAGTTAGTTACATATCAAAGACTCCCAAACACAAATGCAAGATTATTCTGGGTTCGGCTTTTCAATTAACATCTCAGCATAGATCCACTTTTGCTGAATGCCTAATTCCCATTCCGCTGTCTTAGGCCTAAAGATACTTACCCATATGGTAAGGTAAAGGTTCCCCTCGCACATATATGCTAGTCTTTCCCGACTCTAGGGGGCGCTGCTCATCTCCGTTTCAAAGCCGGAGAGCCAGCGCTGTCCGGAGACGTCTCCGTGGTCCTGTGGCCGGCATGACTCAATGGCAAAGGCGCATGGAACGCTGTTCCCTTTCCACCAAAGGTGGTCCCTCTTTTTCTACTTGCATTTTTTATGTTTTTGAACTGCTAGGTTGGCAGAAGCTGGGACAAGTCACGGGAGCTCACTCCGTTACATGGTGCTAGGGATTCGAACCACTGATCTTTCTGACCAACAAGCTCAGCGTCCTAGCCCTTGAGCCAACGTATCCCTATCCATATAGTGTGGGTGTGTGGGTGTGTGTGGGTGTGTTACTACTACTATTTTTGTCATCTTTCCTATTACCTTCCCCTATTGGTATCTCTGATTATCACTTTGTTGTTTTTCATGTACACTGAGAGCTTCTGCACGGTAAACAAGTTCATTGTGTTATTGGCCAATAATTGTAATTCTAACTCTAACTCTCATTCTGACCCAGCAACTTCATTTGAGGAGAGATGTTTTTGAAGCAAAGAGGGCAAATGGCCTCCCAGGTGCAGAGGGATAAATTCTGGGAATGTACTCGGTCTTCCTCATACAGGTGATTCCCTTACCTGATGGGGGGTGAAGGAGCGGACGTGAGCGAGCAGAGGCTCCCTCAGCTCTGGGCACTTTTCAAAGACGGCACTGAGCTGCTGTGGGGGTAACTGGAGGATGACCTGGAAGGACTGGGGCTTCGTGCGCTGGCAGCATTTGATGAAGCCCTCCCAGACTTTGGGATACTTCCACACCTGGGGAAGAAGCAGAGTTCAAAAACGGGGCTGAGCAATTGGAATCACCCATCCATCCAATTCATTCATTCATTCGTTCATCAAATGTATCGGTCTCCCATCTTATCACAGGGTAACTCTGGGCACTTTACACTATTAAAAAATAAAACTATATCAATAGCACAACATTATGAAAAGGCAACGTACCATAGCTAAAAGATGGGTGGGAGGGAATAAGATGAGGGGGGGGGATATCTGATATTAACCTTTAAGGCAGCCCCAACACGAAGCCTCTCCTTTGGAGCCCCAGGATCTTCAGGGAAGGGAGCCACACCGCCCTAAAAACCCCAACTGGTCTTCGGGAGAAGAATGGCCTTTGGCCCTCCAGGCAGCCCTTGCCTTAGCACCCTCGGCTGACTCCCCATTCAAAGTTACAACAGCACTGGGGAAAAAGGGACTTATGTCCAGCTCTCACGCTTACGACCATCGCAGCATCCCCACGCTCACGGGAGCAAACTCCGGGGTCTTGGCCACCCACTCTCGCAAGGGTTGCCCATCTCCTGGGACTGCCCCCTGCAAGATGCCCCGGGAGCTCCGGACAAACCAAATCCAGTCGTTTCAGAATTCGCTTCAGGGCTGCCTTGCTTGGAGGTTTGGGGCTGTGCAGTGGCTGCAAATGAAGGACTTCCCTGTAGGGTGGAAACCCAGTTTCTGAAGGGCCCCGACTCACCTGCTTCAAGATGAGGCGTGAAAGGATGTTCATGACGAAGCCGCCCAGGCGGGGGTACATGGTCAGGGACTGGATGACCGTGCGCATGAGGAGCATGGGCAGGGGGCTCTGCTCCATCAGCTGCTGCATCACCACGGCCAGCACCTCCGAGGTGTAGACGTTGTGCTCGGCAAAGCACAGGTTGGTCGCTGCGGGCAGGGAAGAAAAGAAACGGCTCCAGGAAATCAGGAGGAGGGTGCAAAAGGGCCCCCCCTGCGCGTGTCCCAAACGGCCCCCCCAAGAAACAGGAGCCCCAACTGGGAGCTGAAGTGATCTTAGATTATTCTGGTATCTGTCGAGCGTGGGAAATCGGAAACCCAGACAAGTGAAGGTAAAGGTTTATTGCAAACTTGAACTCTGGACAAGAGCCTGCATGGCCCAAGCCAATCGGTGCAGGTAAGAGCCCAAGGAATCCAAAGTGGGCTGGACTTAGGTCTCATGTGGGCCTGAAGGGACTCTTCCCTCCCTCGGGCTCAGCCTGCTCATCTACAGCACTGCTTCCCAAATCTTCAGCTGTGATAACAATTCCAGCCTCTTCAATCGGGACCGCTTTCTCTGGAATGGGACGGGGTTTCCTGCCTGAGCAGTCCTCCCAGGTCCCTTCCAGCTCTGTTATTCTGGTTGGATGCCTGGCAAGGCAAGAGGCTACACAGGTTGGTGCATTTCCTTGAGAGGGCAGCAACCCAAAACCCGGAGCCGCCACAATGCCAGAACTCCAAGGCTCACGTACACCATGTACACGACCGGATATAATGGTGGCCTCGGAGCCTCCCTTCCAATCCACCTTCGAGTAAGTCGGGACACTCAGTACGGCCTTTGGCGTTCTGGGAGTTGTAGCACCCACCCAGGTGCCCCTTTTAAGGGGACCATGTCCCCCTCCTGACCTGGTGGAAGGCGAGCAGAAGCCCAGAGGCAACCGACCTTTGATGATGGACTTCATGTCACACTTGGTGGAATCGATGTTGTGAAGCGCGATCAGCAGCTCCCCGGGATTGAGGGGGGAAACGGTGGAATTTCCTTCGCCTGTTGAAAGGACAGCGAGAGAAATTAGCCCACAGATTCTCCAGACACGTCCACAACCGACCAGAGGACGAAGCTGCTGGGCTCACTTGTTCGCTTTGACAGAGCTACTCAAGTCCTCCTCCTCCTCCATCGCTCCCTTTCCCCACCTTGGCCTTCCATCCCTCGTTGCAAGGGCAAAAGGTTGGGCGTTTGGTCCTTACCATGCTGTGTTCCCAGGAGCCGGTTAAACACTTCCTTCACCACGATGGGATTCAGCTTGATGAGTTTGGGCAAAGCTTGGATCACCTCTTTCTGGAAAGAGACCGGGGGGGTGGGGGGGAGGGGGGGGGAGGGGAAGGTGTGAGAGAGAGAGAGAGAGAGCGAATGGGCCGTGGTGAGCCCTGCCTTTTTCTCTCTTCTTCTGTCAGTCTTCGGAGGGCCTTGGCTTCTCTGCTACGTCCTCACGGGACAGAGAAGTACCGGCCCCGATCCCCTACACCAGGGGTGTCCAAACTTGGGAACTTTAAGACTTGTGGACCACAAGTCTTAAAGTTCCCAAGTTTGGACACCCCTGCCCTACACAGTGAAATAAGACACTAGCAGAGAATACAGATAGTCCTCGACTTACAACGGTTCATTTAGTGACCGTTTGAAGTTACAATGGCACTGAAAAAAGCGACAGGACTGTTTTTCACACTTACGACCGTTGCAGCATCCCTATGGTCACATGATTAAATTTGGACACTTGGCAGCTGCCTCATATTTATGACGGTGGCAGTGTCCTGGAGTCATCTTTTGTGACCTTTTCAGAAGCCAAGGCAATGGGGAAGCCGGATTCGCTTAACAACCATGTGACTTAACAGCTGCGGTCATTCCCCTAACAACCGTGGCACAAAGAGTCGTAAAACAGAGCGAAATTTATTGAACAAAAGTTTCACTTGGGCGCAAAAATCTGGGGCTCCGTCATGGCCGTAAGTCAAGGACTCCTTGTAATGCACCTTAAGGTGGCCGCAAAGGGCACAACAAAAAACAAAAAATTGTGATTTGACGTTCATGCCTCATTTTACTGCAAGAGCGAGAGAGAGTCGGAAGTCAATGTTTTTTTCTTTTCTTGGCCTCCCTCCCTTCTCTTCCCCCTCTTCCTCCCCACCGTTTTCCTATTTACTTTTGTATTTTGTATCTTATAATTCAAGAAAGAGCGTTACAGCAGGAGGAAGGCAACGGGTACCTTTTCCAAGCCGTTGAGAACCGGGATGAGGAATCGGACATCCGGGAGCCTCTTGTTGTAGAGATCTCGAACTCGTTTCACCAGCTCTGGAGATGGAGGAACTGCAGAGGGAGAAAGAAGCATGGTGGCCTTGAGTAGCCGGGGAGCCCAAAGGGCCAGCAGACAGCCCCGCCCAACAGGCCCCCTGGCAAAGCCCTACCTTTATCGGTCAGGCTGTGGAGGCAACGGGTGACCAGAGTCTCAGCTCCTTTGGGGCAATTCTTCACCAGCTTCAGCAGCTCCTGAGAATTCATGCCCATCCCACGGATCTGGAGATTGGGAAGCATAAGCCATGGGGAAGGAGAAGGGAAGGAGAGCCCTTTTGCCCCGAAGGGGGGAGAGAGGGATGGCTGACTCACCGGCTGCTCGATCACCCTGAGGATGGTCCTCTTGATGTCCGCAATGGCCTCCGTGTAGACAGACGCCAACTCATGGATGAGCTTGTGGTTCTGGGGGAGGAGGGCCAAGTAGAGGTAGAGGCAGTGCTTGATGGTCTCCTCGGTCCAGGGGGCGGCCACCTCTGCAAGGGAAAGGAAGGTTGGAAAGGGAAAGGCTAGGTAGCCATCACTGGGGAGACAAGAGGGAGGGAGGCTGTCAGGGAACGCCTGTAAGAGAAGAGCTGTGGGGGGGGGGGGGGGGCAGCATCAAATGCATCATCAGCCTAGAATCGTTCCCACAAATGCTCTAAACCAGGGGTGTCCAAACTTGGCAACTTTAAGACTTGTGGACTTCAACTCCCAGAATTCTGGGAGTTGAAGTCCACAAGTCTTAAAGTTGCCAAGTTTGGACACCCCTGCTCTAAACCCAGCCCTTCTTGAATGCCCTTGACCTGCATTTGGCCCCCGTCTAGGGTCAACGGAGTTGAAGAGGGGTTGGGTCTAAAAACTGTTCGTGGGAATGTAGTGATTCTAGGCTCATGACACGCTTAACTCTGCCCTCGGCTCTGCCTGCTTTTTCTCCTACCACCCCCAGCCAAGGAGAGGGCAGGCCGCAAGTGCGGAATTAGGCCCGAGTCCTGGTGTGGCTGCAAGAGATCCGGAACTGACCCCCCCCTCCCCTCCTTACGTTCCATAGACCCTCATCTCTCTGTGTGAAGGCAGACAGCATGGAGAGATTCCTGTATCATAGGCAGAATGAAATCAAGTAGTGAGCTTGGGCTTTCCCTGTGTAGATCTGGTTACTTGTGCCCATTGGAAGACCCTCCTTGTTGGGACCAGTTACCTGTATCTTTATCAGCGCCAAAGAGAACGGAAGGGGGGTTGGGGTGGACCAGCAGCTGCAGGTAATTCAGGGCAAATTTCTCCACATATTCCCGCAGGTGGTCCTTCTCGTACATCCGCTTAATGAAGAGGAGGGCCTGCTGGCGAACCTGAGACAGAAGAACGGCCAGTCCTGGTCACTTTCAACTCCAACAAAAACCACCCAGAGGTTTTCTTCTATTTATCTTATTTATAGCTCACTGTATTTATTTATTTTTACAAATAACTCAAGGCGGTGAACATCTCCCATGCGCCTTCCTATTTTCTCCACAACAACCCTATGAGGTTGTTAAGTGAGTTCCCCCCCCCTTTTATGACCTTACTCATCCATTGTTCAGTAAACGACTGCAGTTGTTAAATTAGTAACATGGTCGTTAAGTGAACTCTGCTTTCCCCACTGGCTTTGCTTTGGGACATTTCAACCATCATAAATGTGAGTCAGTGGCCAAGTGTCCGAATTCTCATCATGTGACTATGGGGGACACTGCAACGGTCGTAAGTATGAACAATGGTCCTACCTCACTTTTTTCAGTGCTGTTGTAACTGTGAACACTAAATGAACTGCTGTTAAGTCGAGGGCTACCTGTATTGGAAAATGAGCTCTACCTGAGATATTTTGGCCCAAGCGCTGACTGTCCCAGAGCAGAAGACTCACCTTGTCCTTCTCGTGGGAGCTGAGGTCCAAGAGAACGTGCAGGTACTCGAACTGCCTGGACGGGCGCTTAAAGATCAGATCGCGGAGGGTCGACATGCCCAAATATGTCCGGCTCTTCCAGCCCAGAAGGAAAACCCCCAGGATGCGTTCCGGTCCAAAGACGGAAGGAAAAAAAAATCCCATGAATATTGTTAGTACGTTTAAAAATATTAATTTCCCCAACTTATGCTCTCTATATAGGGCCATATCTATCTAGCTGTCTCATCCCAGACAACTGAAGTCCAACCTGTGGACTTCAACTCCCAGAACTCCTGAGGCAGCCATCCATGTCTAGCTCAGGGATTCTGGGAGTTGAAGTCCACAGGTCGCAAAGGGCCCACAGTTGCCCACCCTTACGGTCTGGGAGACGCACCTCATCTTCGCAATACTTGCGTATGACTTCCAGGGCGCTCTCTGTGATCAGGGGGGCTTCCAGAACCACCTTGGTGAAGATCCTGCAAGAGGCACGAGGGAAGGAAACCCAGGGAGGGTCAGGAATTTAGAGTGGACAATCAGGAGAAGATAAAAATAAGTCCGGCTTCCACTGGAACAAGATGAGCTGCACCGTTTCAGCCAGGAAAAGTTGATTTACAAACCTCTCGATTAAAAAAAAGGATGCCAGAGGAAGCAGGGTTTTAAATTATTTATATGGATATCATTTTTTAAAAAAGTTTTTTATTTTTCCATTTTCATAAGATATAACCAGATGTATAACTATTACATAGCCAACATCATATTGTATTATTAAATGTTTACATCAATTCACCTTACCATCAACTCCCCAAAACCATTACTGGCTCTTCTGCTCTCCCTACACCATATTTGTACCTTTATCCATCCCTTTCTTCTCTCTCTCTCCTCCCCCTCCCTCCCTCCTTTCTCTTCCCTCCTCCCTCTCCTCTGTCATCCTTCTCTTCTCCCCTTCCCCTTCCTCTCTATATGGGTATCATTTTGACTGGGAGCCTTTCAAAATCATTTCCCAAAGACATTTTATCAGAGGAGGCGAAGCAACCTGAAGCCCCCTCTGCAAACAATTCTTCTCCCTTCAAAATAATTCTAAGACGAGGAGGAAAAACGAGGAAAGCCAGTTTAGTCTTGGGGTGAAGGCACCAAGTTAGAAAGTGGAAGACGGTGAGTTCTAGTGCCACCTCTTAGGCCTGAAAGCCAGCTGGGTAACATTGGCTCAACCACCAGGAGACTGGGAGTTCTAGTCCCACCTTAGCCAGGAAAGCCAGATGGGTGGCTTTGGGCCAGTGCGTCTCTCTCAGCCCAAATCACCTCACAGGGTTGTTGTGGCTGTGGGGAAAACAGGAGGAGGAAGGCGGGTGGGGCATGTTCGCCCCTTTTGAGTTATTTGTAAAAATAATAAAGGCGGGATACCAAGGAAGAAATTCAGCTGATTTTTGTGCCAGTTTCCAAATCAACACTTTCAACCGGAGAGATTTAAGACTACTACTGATAACTGGGAAGTAAAAGACGAGGGTCCCTCCCAAACAAGACAGAGAGGGGCTTTCTAGCCCCGATTCCTGCCCCCATCCAGCTTGCCGGCTCTGCCTGGCCCAGGACTCACCCATCCTTCTGGTCGGGCTTCTCCTGCAGGCCGGAGAGGAGGCCGATGAGACACTCGTCGTAGTTGTTGAGGGAGCCGGTGGGGTACTGGCTCAGGTAACCGTTGTACTCCTGGTAGAGCCAGGCAAAGGCCAGGTCCAGCCGGTTGCGGATGTCGTCCAGCACAAAGGCCAAGATCTCCTGCTTCAGAGGGACCTCAAACTGGGTCACCAGAGAGGAGAGGATCTTCACCCGGTCCTGCGGGAGGGAAGTCTGGGCTCAGGCCAATGGCTTGCCCACAGTGGCCCCCTTGCACCTTTCCAGCTTGCACAGGGTGTGTGCGTGTGTGTGTGTGAGGGAGTGGCAGGGGCACATACACAGCTCTATGCGCAGGTCCTCCACTCACTCAAACGGAGCTGTGCACGCAAGGAGAGGACGCTTGGCCTTGCGCGCGGGGCTCATCTCACAGGAGCAGTAGTCTCCTTGGCGCACGTGTGCAAAGCTCTGCTCCTACGAGCGGAGGGCGCTGGCCGTGGGCACAAAGCTCCATTCGCCCATGCTCCTCTGCTGCTCGCGTGAGTGGAACTTCATGCGCAGGTGGCGCTTTCCCATCTCTCCCACGGCCCGGTTTCAAACAGGCCACGGCCCGGTAGTGGCCCGGTGCCTGTGGCTTGGGGAGCGCTGACTTACGTGGGCCGCCCCACTGTAAGCCACGGCCTTCTCGGAGCGCAGGATCCGCTTGACCGCGGCCAGTTTGAGCTTGTCCTTCTGGGTGTCTGTGAGAGGCTTGATCACGTCGTTCAGGCGGAAGATCTTCTTGCGGCCACTAGCACCTGCCAGCCTGGAACACAAGCACAGCGAGGCTGGCGTTGGAGGGGTGGGAGGCCTGGCGGGGGAGAGGGAGGAGGCGGCTTCCCCCAAATGCAGGGGGTTTCCGCTAGTAGCTTGTCATACGGGTAGTCGTACAACTGTCCATTTAGTGCAGGGGTGTCCAAACTTGGGAACTTTAAGACTTGTGGACTTCAACTCCCAGAATTTCCCAGCCAGCTCTGCTCAATCAAATCTATCTTATCTATCTTATCTATCTATCTATCTATCTATCATCTATCTATCTTATCTATTTATCTATCTATCTATCATCATCATTATCTATCTATCTATCTATCTATCTATCTATCTATCTATCATCTATCTATCTATCTATCTATCTATCTATCTATCTATCTATCTATCTATCTATCTACCTATCCCATCTATCCATCCATCTTCCATATATTCCCATCTCAAGCCCTTGACTCTGGGCTGCTTATAATTCTAAAACTAAAAACACAAATAAAAGACCCAAAATAAATGCACGGAGGAGCTGAGAGACTTGGCCGGTGACCCCTAAGGCCCAGAGGGAGGGCCCTGAGCACCGTCAGCATCACAGGCATGGGAGCCCAGCCAGGGTTTTTAAGGCCTTAGGAGAAGCCCACAAAGGTTGAGCCCCTGCTCATTTCTCAGGCCAGGACCTCCCCCCCCCCCCTTATGCCGGTCTCCTGTCCCTCGGGAAGACCACCTGTTGTGTTGTCTATTGCCGAGTCTCTCGGATCCCGTCCTGCAGGGCTCACCTTGGCTGGGTGGAAGGAATGATGGGTTCCGGGCGCCGCTTGGCCTGCAGGATCTCCGTGGAGGGAGAAGCTGGGCTCGCAGCTCCCACCACCGAGATGGCCTGGCCGAGGTTAAGGGTGGAAAGGCGTCGCTTGATCAAGACCCCTTCCGGCTTGGGTACCTTCTCTCCTTTGACGGCTTCCTTGGCCTGTTTGATCTGCTCCACTCCTGCCAGGGAAAGTGGGAGAGTTAACAGCTGACTGGTGGCAACCCCATTCCCCTGAAGGGATTACAGCTGGACTTCAACTCCCAGAATCCCCCAGCCGGTGTGACCCCCTTCCCCGGATCACGTGACCTCAGGGCACCGTTGAGTCAGCTGTCAAGCATCCAAATGCAAATCACGTGACCCTGGGGATCCTGGAATGGCCGTGAGGTGTGGAAAACGGTCATACGTCCCTTTCTCCAGTGCCGTTGTGACTTTGAGCGGTTGTTAAACGAAGGGCTGGAGGAGGGGACCGCCTGTCACTCACAGAGTCCCTACAATTCCCTCCCTGCCCGGACTGCTGGCAGCCACGCGGCTCCTCCGAGGCTCCCTGGGCAGAGCTACCTGGCCCCAGGCCCCCTGCGGTCATCTGGGTCGCCATCAGACGCGCCAAGTGCTTGATCTGGACTTCGGTCCCAGCAGATTCCACCGGCGTGTATGTGGCTTGGAAGGAGGCCGGCATGTTCTCTGGGAGGTACACCATGCTGATGAGCACCTGCGGGAGGGAAGCATGGAGAGAAGAGGCAGAAGGCCAAGAAAAATGGGAGGAAAAGGGATGGGTTGAGGTAAGAAGAGAGAACCTTGATTGTCCCTTTTCTATACAGGGAATCCTCCATTTACAACCAAAACCTGTGCTCTTAGGTTACATTTGTTAAACGAGTTTTGCCCCATTTTACGGCATATCTTGCCACAGCTGTTAAGTGAATCGTATCAATTAATAAATTAGTAACGGTTGTTAAGTGAGTCTGGCTTCCCCATTGACTTGGCTTGTCAGAAGGTTGCCAACGGGGAATGACCGGAATCCCCGTCATAAATATGAACCAGTTGCCTTCAAGATACTGTAGGGCACAAAGCTATTAAATGTAATACCCTGTAGTATCCATCTAGTATATTTAAACAATCTTTTAAATTTGCCAAACGGCTTTCTCCCCAAACGCCACAACTAAAGCGAGAAGCGCATCAATCCAACAGCAGCCGAGGGACAAGCGTTGGTTCTGGTTCTAGAACAAGATGCTTCAACCAATCCCCTTTTCAGGGTAGGATGGCTGGCTGGGGAATTCTGGGAGCTGAACCCCTCAAGCCTTAAAGCTGCCACCGTTGGAGAGCCCTGCTCTAAAGCAGAGTCCTCGGCTTCTTTGACACCAAGCATTTTTCTCACAGAAAAACAAGGAGCTGGTTCAGCAACTAAACCCCCCAAAATACCCACCAAGTTGGCCACGTTATCCGGAGTCAAAAGAGGCTGCAGAAACTCGGCTGTGATGTCTATATCTGACTGCGTGATGCTCTGAATGGAGGGCTTGGGGCTGGGCACCGCCCCCTGCTCCATGTCTTTGTCCTCGTCATCCTCCTCAAGGGGGGGCTCTGCAAGCAGGAGGAGAAGTTGGCTCAACCAGGCTCAACGTCATCCGTCTCCGGCGAAAGAGAACGACACCCCCCCCTACACCTGCAAGGCCCCCAGGCCCTCTCAAAGACCGCTCACCCATCTTCATTTTTTTCAACGTGGGGTCGCTCTCGTCCCGAGGGCGTTTGCGTAGCTCCTTCAGATTAGGCATATTGCGGGTGATTTCAGCCTGCGGGGTGCCCAGGTCCATCAGCAGGGTGGTGATCTGGGCCTGGAACTCGACGGAGGCCGGGTGCTTCAGGACGCTAAGCAAGTGCAGCTTGAGGTTCTTGCGGACGCTGCTCACCTGGGACTTGGCCAGCGTGGGAGGGAGGTTGGCTGACGGGAGGACAGAACATTAAGCAGGTGAGGCATCCAGAGATGGGACGGACGCCCCCAGGTTTCCCTCCCAGGAGAAATAGGCTGGGGGAAGAGAACTAGAGGAGGAACTGTTGATAAGGTCACAAGGCCAATCAATCAATCGTCAGGCCTGCAGCCATGTTCCTTTTAGGATCTTTGGCCTGCCCTACTTTCTCTTATTTTACTATGCTGTTTCATTAGTGGGGAATTGGGAGGGGGAATAGTAAGGAGCAGAATGTGTTGTTGTCAAAATAAAAAAAATCCTTCCTAGAAGCCCAAGGTCATCCTTTGTCTCTGCACCTCTGAGCCTGGCCGGAACTGGGTGGGTGGAACTGCCAGCGTGGCAGTGGGAGATTGGACCATGGGATGATGGGAGCAAGATCATGAACTTTCAACTGGGTGGGGAAAAACGGGAAGCTTTCAGATTCGGGTTTCCCACAGATGTGCCAACATGTCTCTCTTAATAAATTGGAACTTAGGGCAATACTTTGCCTTGGACTCTGATTTAATTGTGGATGATATTTGGAACTCTGACATCAATACTACTACGACTACTACTAGAAGAGAAACAGGGACTTCTAGTTCTACCTCCATAGACCCTCTTTGGAGCTGGCTAAGAGAGCCAATGAATACAATCACCTTAAATGTACCTAAAAGAGCCAAGTATCAGCCTGCAGCTTAAATTGATGAAGAGGCCATAATAACAATGACCTGAAGAACCAAAGAATGTCCCATTTTATGACCTTTCTTGCCACACACTTGTTAAGTGCATCGCCACAGTTGTAACAATGATCTGAAGAACCGAAGAATGGCTACTTTCTCAGAGGACACCACATTGTATCCTAGTACGTATATCGATAGTCCTGGATTTACAACCAAAAGTGAGCGCAGAATTTCTGTTGCTAAGGGATACAGTGGTTTTGTCCCACTTTATGACCTTCCTTGCCACACAGTTGCTACGTGCATCACGGCAGTTGTTCAGTTAGTAACACAGGTTGTTGAGGAGGAATTTCCTAACGGTGAGAACAATGAAGCAGTGGAAGGACTTGTCTCCAGAGGTTGTGGTTGCTCCAACGATGCAGCTTTTTAAGAAGAGGTTGGACACCCATTTGTCTAAAACGGTCTCCTGCTTGAGCAGGGGGTTGGACTAGAAGACCTCTGAGGTCCCTTCCAACTCTTACTATTCTACGTTCTAGATCCCTTGAAGTGTACAGCCAAGCTGCTGATGCAGTGACTCTGGCGGGCTTACCATGCAGGGTCTCGTAGGCCTGGATCACCTCCGACATGAACATCGGCCGCTGTCGGGCGATGGAGGCCAGGGAGCCCAGGGCTGCTGTCAGGTTGATGCTGGAGATGGCTGGGTGTACCATGAACTTCAGGAGCTGCTCGAGGGCTGCCTTCCCTTCCTCCCATAGGGCATCTGGGGGTTGGCGGTGGGGAAAGAGGGGCACTTAGGAGAAATCAACTTATAAACTGTTGCCTGTCAGGCCCCAAGAACCCAGGAGGAGCCCTAGGGACTCCTTAAGCAGACGTCTTTATTCTTCCACGCCTGTAGACAGAATCTTGCCACACTAAAGCAGTCTGCTACCTCCCCAAGCCGATACTTAGGGAACTGTTAGGGGGGAGCGGTCTTCACTCTCTTTCTCTCACACACCAACTCTCTCCTCTGGAATGCAGCCCCTCCCGCCTGGGAATCCGGCCCACCACATTCCATCACACTATGCATTATTCCGCTGATTAACTCTGTACCCTGCTTTTCCTAAAGCAGCACCTGTACCACCACACTCTCCACCAATGGGATTTCCACAATAACCCAGGCAGGTAGGTGAGGCTGAAAGCAACGGGTCCCAAAGTCCTCCTGTGGACTTCCAAATGTCAGAGAGTACTGTACTTTTCAGAGTATAAGACGTACCTTTTTGCCACAAAAAAGAGGCTGAAAATCTGAGTGCATCTTATACACTGAATACAGCATTTTTTTAAACGAAAATGGCCGTGCATAGCTTGTAGGAGGCTTTCAGAGATCTCCTGGGAGCTGGGGAGGGCAGAAATGAGCGAAAAATAGGCCATTTTTTGCTCAATTTTACCCCACCCCCACCCCAGCCTCCAGGAGCACTCTATAAGCTTCCTAATGCCCTTTTTTGAAAAAAAAAAACGGGACTTTTTGAGAGGTTTGCAGAGTGCAAAAACTTTTTTTTAAAAATTTGCCTCTTCAAAACCTTGGTGTGTCTTATACTCCCAAAAATACGGTATTTCAATCTGTCTCTTCCCCTCCGTCTCAACTTTAGCAACTTTCATATGTGGGGACTTCAATTCTCAGAATTCCCACACATCTCAAAGTTGTCCAGGTTGAAAAACATTAATTGTCCACACCTATCCAGGGGCGGGCAATTCATTTTCTCAAGAGGCCATATGAGAAACTGAGATTGTGATGGAGGGTCACCACAACTGTGCCACTGGGGGCTCCTTACTGTATTTGATGTACGTGTGGTCCGTGGGAACCCGGTCGAGGCTGATGTCGTTCTCGTGTCGCTTGGGCACCTCCGATTCCGGCATGCGGGGCGAGAGGGTGATGATCAGCCCCTCCACGAACTTGATGGCGTGAGTGCGGATCCCGTCGTTGTCGGAGTCCAGCAACTGGATGATTTCGTTGGACATGGCCGAGACCATCTCCCAGCAGGCTTCCTGCATCTCGTTGATCACCCTGGACTTCACCATCCACTGGGCAGCAAAAGAAAAGGGGAAGGAAGTCCGTGAGCAGCGCCGCACACTAGTCAGACCAATTTAAGGGGGCACAGGTAGAGAAAGGCTGCTTGCTCCAATCCTTTGCCCTCGTGCCCACCCCCTACTTCCCACCCAGGGTTTTTCTGTCCTGTTCACTTGGGTCCATCCCGTTTCTCTAGGATGGTGCAAATCTCAGGTTGCACTTTTCATTTCAAGAAGTGAGGATGATGTCGGGAAAACTCCCAGTCAAATTGGAAGGAAGGGTCAAGTGAGGCTCTAGCTTGGCATCCTTGCACAGCTTCGAGCCTTATCTGGTCGTTCCCAGGGAAAAGCAAGCAGTCTGGGGAGATTCTTGTAACTTAGGCGGGAGACAATAAAGTCGCTGACTTTTGTTATTCACAAGTGGCTCTGCTTGCTTGCCTGCCACTGACGATGAGCAGACAAGAGACTTTGGCCCCTGGGGAGCAGCTCACCTGCAGGGCCACCTTATACAGCTGGGTCATGGCCAGGATGGCCTTCTTCACCACGTTGACGTTCTCATCCCTCAGCAGCATGTTCAGGTTGGCAATGAGCTTGAGCAACAGCTCTGTGTCCCGTTTGCTGAAAAGAACAAATGCAAAAACGGGAATGAATCAAAAGAGGACGAGCCAACGGTCTATAAATACGGCTGCCACAGAAATAAAAGGAAGCACTTCAGGAACCAGGTTGAATTGGCCTGTCGCTCCCTCGGAAGCATGAGGCTCAAAATGTCAGATTCTCCTGCCTTTTCAAAATGGCTAAAGCAGGGGTCTCCAAACTTGGTAGCTTTTAAGACGTCTGGACTTCAACTCCCAGAATTCCTCAGCCGGCCATGCTGAAAGTCGTCCTCCTGCCTTTTAGTGAACTTTTAATGCTCAATTTTAACTATCTTTGCCTTTACATTTTGATGTTCCATTTTGATGTTTTGAATTGTACCCCACCCAGAGTCCCTCTGGAAGGGAGAGCTGGGTGGTTTCTAAATGTGACAAATACATAAATAAATGAAAAGGACACTGTGGACTTACCAGGCTTCCTCTATGAACCCAATTACAAATTTCCGCACCTCGACAGACTTATCTGCCTGGAAAGCGATGATTTCCTAAAACAGAAATGGGGAAGGATTTGCTTTCATGGTTGTTTGGCCTTTCGGTCCCGTCCCCCCCCCCCCCCCCCCCCCCAGAAAACACAACTCATTGTGAGCCAAGTTGGAACGGAGCTCAAGTAACAGACAGGAAGGAGGAAGATTAAGAGCTGAGTCCAGTTCTAGCAGCCACCATTTCCCCACCAGTCGGTTATTCTGGTTGACACAAATTAACAGAATAACAGAGTTGAAAAGGGCCTTGGAGGTCTTCTAGTCCAACCCTCTGCCAAACAGGAGGCCCTAAACCCTTTGAGACAAACTGATGTACAATCTCTTCTTCAAACCCTCCAGGGGTGGAGCTTATGGGCAGGAAGAACCACAAAGCAGATACTGGGGAGAAAAAGATATTCCTATGAAGATTCCCAGCCAACTCACATCCAGGAAGTTATCCAGCAAGGTAGGGTCCTTGTTTATAATCAATTCCTGGACCTAGGGAAAAGGGGGAACAAAAAGAAAATGAAGAACAATACAGGCAAGCAAGAAGGAAAAGCTGGAAGAATCCTCCTGGCGCATCATGAAACTCCTGGAATACTCCTGTGTGCCAGCCACAAGCCACACTGATGGGAGCAAACGCCCTCCTGTACAAAGGTTGTGGGAAAAGTCCAGGGAGGAGATACAGACTCCAGAGACCTTAATAATTTGCTGGAGATTAATTCATTTAGCTCACGGATGCAAAAATGGCTCTGACATACGGATTTGCCTATGATTTTAATTCTCTAATACAGCATTTCTCAACTTTTAAGACGTGTGGACTTCAACTCCTAGAATGCTGGCTGGGGAATTCAGGGAGTTGAAAGTCCACACATCTTAAAAGTTGCCAAGATTGAAACAACACAGCTCTAATAAGTTAACGGAAATTACATGGTAGAAGTAATTCTCAACTGACGGCCACAATTTGAGTCCATTGGGCTATTCAAATACCTAGAAACTAAATTGGAGGAGGTTAGGCCATCGGCTCCCCCAACGGTGTTTCAACCAGCTAGCCAGAGAGGGGACCATTTAACTAAAGAAAACCTGGGTTCAAATTCAAGAAAAGGAAAAAGTGACTTACTTGTTTAAGGATCGTGATTTTAGACTCGTTGACTATTAAGGCAGCTTGATTCAGCAAATCTACAACCTGGTTATTTAAAAATAATAATCTAAAATCAGTATCAGGAACAAAGAGAAAATGCAGAGAAGTCTATTATATGTATGGGAAATTAGTGGGTGTAATAAATCCTAATAATTGATGTGAAAGAGATTGAATGGAAAAAGAGTTTGATTTTTTTTTTAAAAAAAAACATGATTTACTTTCTTGCAAATGTAACACTCCATGATTGAAAGAACAAATTACAGAGGAGGGGGTAGGCATTTGACCCGTGGACTTCAACTCCCAGAATTCTAGCTGACAGGAATTCTGGGAGTTGAAGTCCACAGGTTATTAAAGGGGGCTTTATTTGCCGACCTCTGCTATAGAGGAAGATGGGAAGAAATGGCAAAGATGGGAACTCCCAACTGGTTTTAAGACGATGGTCCAGCCTGAACTCATATCATGGCAACGTTCAAGCTTCATATCCTGGCAGCCTTACTTTCTCTGACGTGGTCATGGTGTCGATCTCTGCCATTTCCTCTCCCGAAAAGAACTGGGAGGCAATGCTCATCCGTAAAAGGCCAGGGTCTCCCACCCCACTTGTGTTCGCCATGGCTTCCCACCCTCGATCAGGTCGACCACAGACAAAATCCAGCCGAGAAAACCGAGACCTGGGAATAAAAGCAGAGGGCATCAGTTTAAAAGGCAAGCTAGGAAGAAACTAATGGAAATTGAGAGAGCAACTTGCAAAGGTCCCATCCTGGAGGAGTTTCTGAACTTCTACAAAGTTAATAGGTATGGACTTCAACTCCCAGAATCCCCCAAACTGCCCAGGATTCCCCAGCCAGTTGGGGAATTTGCTGAGGTTGAGAAACGCTGGTCTAAAAACAGATTTAACAAATGGGTAGTGATGATTCCTCCTGCAGGAGCTGCTCCATCCAAACGCTCTGGGTCTTGTGGCGCTGAGTCCCACAGGGTCACGCACACTGGTGCTGGATGAGCCCCTGAAAGGCAGATTGTTTTGGAGGGCGGCTTCCGCTTTTCACACTGGCTAGGGATGAGAGGGGCACATGCTGGTTGGGGATGATGGAAGTATACACTGGCTGGGGATGATGGGGTCAAGTTGGCTGGAGATGAAGGGGATACAAGGCTGGCTGGGGTTGATGGGGACACAAGTTAAATGGGGATGAAGGGGGGCTGGCTAGGGATGATGGGGGGGGCGATACAAGGCTGGCTGGGGATGATGGGGGTACGAGTCCAGCATCTCCCAAAGGCCAATTGCTGAGCGTCCGGGGGCAGCCATCTCGCTCTAAGAGCCCCCCAAACGTCCAGCCTTCGCAGACCCCCGACCCCCCACCAAGATGACCTCCCCGTCCCTGGGGGGGGGCTCTGACACCCCAACGGGCCCCTTCCGTTTCCATGACAACCGCTAGGCTTCTTTCAGCGCGACCTCCTCTTACCAGCAGAGCCGAGCAGCGCCTTTTCTTCGCCTCAGTGAGCGAAAACTAATTTCTGGGGCTTTCTCTCCCCCCACTCCCCTTTTATTTATTTTTCAGCCAAGCTTCCGCAAGACCCTCCAGTCGGCAAACGCAAATCCCCCTCGCCTTGAGTAATGCGCCGCCGCGCATGCGCGAAGAGCAAGGCCTCTTGGGTAGCGTAGTTTGCTTCGGACGCCCCTCCAAAGGCGGGCCTGGCTGGCTTCTCCCTTTCCATTAAATAGGAGGAAGGGGGGTGGGGGGAGGCTAAGCGCGGGCCGCAAGGCACCCTGGGTAGCGCAGCTCTGACGATCAAGTGGCGTCACACGCTCCAACAGTCCAGGAGGCGCGGCGTGTGCAAAGGGTTCTGGGAGGCGTAGTTTCCCCACGAGGGGACGTGCGTCGCCGCGGGGAATTCTGGGGAGTCTGGAAGCGCCTCCATTTTATAACGTTCGGGGAAAATGTGAGGGAAATTGCGCCGCTGTCATTAGGAGAAGGCGGGGCCTTGTTGGAACCCCCCGTTGGGTTATTTTTCCTCAGGAAATATTTCTGACGAGGTTTAGGCTTCGCCTTTTTAAAAAATATTTTGGCATTTTGTATTTTAACCATTCGTTGAATAAGCTAAAATTTACCTCAAAAAAAAAAAAAGGAATATGTCGGACAGGGAATTCATTTAAACGTATTGGCCACCACTGTCGTGAGAAATTGCAATACAAAAGGAAAAGAAAGACATGAAAATACACATAGCTGCCTTGGGTGATTAGCAAAAGTAATAAAGGTAGGATAGCAACAAAGACAAATAGGTAAATGAAAGCAAAGTAATGCAAAAAAAAACCCTCGATATTTGAATTTTAAGAAGTTGGAAAGGGGGGGGGGAACTATATTTATTTAGGCTAAATTATATAGCCGCCTACTCACTGCAACTGTAGGCGGCTTACAGAAAATAAAAATAAATAGAAGAAATAAAAACTATAATAATAATAAAATATCCTGCCCTACCATTTGTATCCCCAACCACAAGCCCTGATTTGACTGAACTTTGCACCTGATGTTAGTTTGTCATTTTTTTATCTGGGTCCTAAAAAACGTATTCCAGCTTCAAAATAGCAGGTAAAAAACGGCCATGCTGTCATCTTGAGTGGCTCCTTCCTCATCAGAGGACAAAGTCCAGAGCAAGTGTGCCCAACTCATAGAAGGGAAAGGGCCGCATTGATGAGCCAGTTTGGCCCAGTGGTTAAGGCACCTGGCTAGAAACCAGGAGATGCTGAGTTCTAGTTCCAATTTAGCCTTGAAATCAACTAGGGGACTTTGGGCCAATCGCCAGGAGATGGTGAGTTCTAGTTCCACCTTAGGCATAAAAGCCAGCTGGGTGACTTTGTGTCAGTCCTTCTTCTCAGTCCAACCCACCTCACAGGGTTGTTGTTGGGGGGGGAGATAGGTAGAGAAAGGCATATGTATGCCTCCTTGTGTTATTTGTAAAAAGGTGGGATAGAAATAATAATAATAATAGAGAAATAATTGATATCACAATCTCTGGCATTTAGCAATAAGATGCCAGGGAGGGTGCTGGTATTCTTGGAGAGGCGTTGCAGGTGCTTGACACTATTCAGGTTGTCACTAGCAGATTTGTTTGGCACCAGTGGATTTCCATTATTGGCAGGCTGCATGTAGCCCCGGGGCTCTCTATTATGTAGGTTAAAACTGTCTACAATTGTTGCAAGATTTATTGAAAACAATCAAAAAAGGGAAACTAAAATAGACTTAAGGAAAAAATCTGCTCAAACCTCCTAGTCCTGCTTCGGTCCATTGGGTCCAGGGCCATTGAAAGTGATACCGGAAGTAAACTAAACAAGCAAAACGTACTTACAAAACTGGAAGAAAACATTTCGTATTTTGCACGGCCCTGAATGTAGATCAGGACAGTTTGGAAAGCGAATCTGGCTTGTTTTTATTTTTCCCAATAAAAATCCCCTTTTGGTCCTTTAGAGGGAGGCAGTTCTCCGTTGCTAGATACTCATTCCAGGTTTCTGCTGCAGAGTTCAGAAACAGCTTGTGGGTGCTGCCGGGCTGGGTTGTTAATAATTGGTGCAGAAGCTCATTGGATGCAACTTGGTGCCTCTAGAAGACATCGTGGTCTAATTGTTTTATTTGATGTTGGAATAATCTTAATGTTAGATAACTTTTGAGGCAATATTCTATTATTTCCTTTGAAGATGCTCAGACGAAAAAGCTGAACAATAAGCTTTATAGCTGATTCAGCAAACCATGATTAAAACAAATCTTCACCTAATGCTGTTTCAATCGGCATGGGTCAACAATATTTTTGAGCAGTCGAGGTTTGGTGATGTGTAAGGAAAAACTAGTCTTGATTCTTTGCGAAGAACCAGGTCGTAATTGTACTTTTTCCTGGGCAGCAAGGTGGTGTTTAAAGGCTATAATTCTGTTTTCATATGTCTTAGAGCAAGGGGTGTCCAACCTTGGCCACTTTAAGACTTGTGGATTTCAACTCTCCGAATTCTGGGAATTGAAGTCCACAAGTCTTAAAGTGGCCAATATTGGACAGCCCTGTCTTAGAGCATTATCAACTAATCAGTGAGGGCAGCGCCCATCCAATCTGGTTTAAATATTTTTTAATTATATGAGCCACCACCCAGAGTCCTTGCACCCTTCTCTCCTGGCCAGGGTGCAAGAATTTGGTCTCAATAAAAGTGGTTGCGGGAGCTGAATCTTGTTTACATGCAGGCTGTGGGGAACTTAGCCACAGTATGGGAAATTATCTCCACTTGGCTGGCTACCTCCAACATGCTCAACCAGAAACAAACAAAGGACTCTAGCATGCTGCATATTGGAATTACGTTATTCGTCCCAGACAATGGGAGAGAAACCAGGATTGAACAATAAGTCTCGTTGCAGGGTCCAAAGTACCATTCCCCATTTAGGAATGAGGAGGGGGCAGGGATAAACATACCCCAGCCAAAGGAACTCCTAAGCTAACTGGGGAAACCTTTGGAGTGAAATTCAATTTCCTTTGCACCCCCTATAGTCTCAAACTCCGCGGTTACTCATGCGTCTTTTAAGTCTTTTGTATCTGCTGCAAACTGACTACACTTTGTCCATGGAGATTCTCAATCATCCAGATCATGGTTGTCCCAAAGATGCTTTTCCAAAGGACTGAAGAACTGAGGAAGCTTCTTGGATGAGAATTAAAACATTTTCAAAGAAAAACACCAAGCCCAGTTGCCTTTCGGTAAAGCTCCTTTGGGATGACCACACTTGGATTGGAGTTTTGATTATTTTAAGACTGATACATGCCTTCCTTTGTTGTGTTTGTCGTGGCTGTGGCTACTTTGGGACTTCTGAAAGTCCAACAACATGACAGCAGGGGGAAGGAAGAACTCTGTTTCCCAAAAGACCAAAGAGCCACTTTCAAGAAAGTAGATAGCGAGGTTGAGATCCACCATCTTCTCAAACTTACTTTTGTCTTCCTTCTAGTTAAGCATCAGGTTTTTCAAACCAAGCCTTGAACTGTAGCATTTTTATTTTACAAGGGTGCATCAAGAGTCAACCTGGCTCTAGAAGTATCTTGGGATGTCAAGGTGGCGATACTGTGCTTTTGCTCAAGAAGAAAATAAGCTGGTCACATATCAGTCTTATGAGCCCAGGTTGTTATTTACAAACCACAATGGTGGGTTCTACATCAGGGATGTCCAAGCTTGACCATTTTAAGCTATGCTGGCTGGGGAATTCTGGGAGTTGAAGTCCACAAGTCTTAAAGTGACCAAGCTTGGCTATTCCTGCTATACAAACAAAATCCATGAAGAGCATAAACTGTTACGGCTTGCTAAAAGATGTAAAACCCAGGCAGTGTTTCCCTCTTCCCAGCTGTAAAAACAAATATTTCTGTTTGATTTCTTTTCTTTACTCTTATATTTGCATCTCCTCTTTTCTCTTGGCAGGTCAAGACACAACATCTTGTGCTCATCTTGTGAGGTAAGTAGGCTGAGAGCCTATGATTGGTCACCTGCCTTGAATGCGGAACTTGAACCCGATTCTCTCCCACCCTAGTCACATGCTGGTGATGACATGGAGTTATTTTGCATTGATTGTCCACCTCAGTACTTTAAAACCTGCTTTTGCAAATCTGGGGCTCCAACATCCCAAAACTGCAGAAGTGGAAGAAGGATGGCTTCCTTGCTGCAATAGTTAATCATAGTCATCTTATTTTTCAGTCATATTTATGTAATTGCCTGTCTCTCAAAGGGTGATTCTGGTCAGTGTACAATGAAAAAAAAACTCTATAAGTTAGTGTCATATAAAAAAAATCATTTGTAACTTAACATTATACATGTAGTTCTTGCCTTCAACCATTTGTTTAGTGATTGTTTGAACTTACAACGCCACTGAAAAAAGTGACATGATCATTGTTCACACTTACGACTGTTGTAACATCCTCGTTGTCCTGATCAAAATTCAGATGCTTGGCAACAGGCATCTATTTCTGACAGTTGCTGTGTTCTGGGGTCAGGTGATCCCCCTTTGCAACCTTCTGACAAGCGAAGTAAATTGAGAACCCAGATTCATTTAACAACTGTGTTACTAACTAAACAACTGTAGTGATGCGCTTAACAACTATGGCAAGAAAGGTTGAAAAATGGGGCAAAACTCACTTAACAAGTGTCTCGCTTAGCAACAGAAACGTTGGGCTCAATTGAGGTTGTAAGTTGAGGACTACCTGTATAAAAAGGATGTATATATGATGCCTATCCAGTCTTTCGGTGCAAAAAGCACCTGCCTCATCTTTTTTCCTAGGCCTGTGCAACTCCTGAGATAGACCCATGTAACTTTCAGCTCTAAGGATGCTTAACAGGCTGGCAAGATCACATTCCCCCCTCTCTTTCTCCAGTGGCTTGGTCTAGATCACCTCTCCCTGCTCCAGCAAACCAGGCCATTCTGCCATTTTTCAGCAGCAAACAGGAAGTCCTGGTTAATCATCGACCTGGCAGCCCCACGGTGACAGGTGTGGGCCAAGGACGCCAAGAGATAAGGAAACAGACGGTGCTGGTGGCAGTGGCGGAGCTGGAGGGGACCCACCCTGTAGATAACATGTCGCCTAGCTGTCGCTTAACCTTTTCCAGCCCATCTTCCATATGCTTTGAAAAGGCAGCAGGAGGGGTGTCGGAAGGGAACCCCAAAGGGGATGAGTCCGATACCCGTTTGACTTGGGGATCAGTTCCAGAAAGTTTAATGGGCCTTGATATCTAGGTGCTGTGTTTTGCATGCTGCATTTCGCCCAAAGCTCCAACCAGTTTTTATTTCAGAGTACGTGTCACACATCCAGGAGAATAACCCTCTTTTCCGAAATGGATATTAAAAAAATAGATGCGAACTAAATGTGAGGGAAAGGTTGAGCCAGTCCTTCTTTTGCATTTAAGGTACTCTGCCAGGTGTTTGGGGGGAAAAGAAACTGGCTCTGAAATGTGGACTGAAAGGCCGAGATGCAAATTTGCTGGGCTTTTTTCCCCAAACATGAAAGTAGGGTATCATCCCTTTGAACCTCAATTGACGCCCGTTTTGTCTCCTTCAACCACGGGGGCCAAAGTAGGTGAGGAGCAGGTAAACGTGTTGTAGCATTAGCTCCATCAAGAGTCTTCATCAAAGTGGGCCTTTCCCCCAATTCAGGGTCCTCTGGAAGTTTGAAAAGCAAGTGTTTATACCAGTGGTGTCCAACCTTGGCAACTTGTGGACTTCAACTCCCAGAATTCCCCAGTGAGCCATGGGGAAAGAGATCAAGCACAATGTCTGACCTATCCTCTCCTTGGCTAGCGTTGCCTTTGACCTACTTGTAACTGTCCTGCAGAAGGCAAAGGACGGCTTTCGTACAGAAATGATCCAATTTTGCCAACTGGTGGAATCAACAGCCAGGGGCACAAAGCCTCTAAGAAGTGGTGTTTGTCCATGTGCGCCTTAACCTGTGCAAATCCAGCCCTTGTGTTCTGTAGATCATGGCTTGGCTTTTACCAGGCCGTGTGAACCTATTCAGCAGTGACTGATGAAATCTTACCCAATTCAGTTGCATCCGAGTCTTGGCGATTCTCTCTCCCTATCTTCCGGTCTTGCACTACTTTTTTGAGTTGTTCTATGCTCTGGTCAGTGCCAGCTTTGATAGAGTCCAGCCAGAATGTTTTTTGACAGCCTGGTTTCTTTTTACCACTAACTCTTCTAAATTTCAATCATTGTTTTTCCAGTGAATTTCCCCGCATGACATGGTCAAAGTAAGTGAGAGGCAGTTTTGTGATTTGCCTTCTAGTGACGTTTCTGGTGTGACACACTCTGATACTTGCTTGTTAGTCACTTCAACCATAGTCAACGATAGAAGTAACCATAGTCAAGTCAAGCCAAGATGGATTTTTGCAATGGGGCAGTCCTGCAATTTCTCCTGTCCCCACTCACCCAGCCCAGATCCCCCCTGCGTATCCTATGCTGGCCAAAAGTATTACGGGGGTTTGATTCAGAGCATTTTATCATGGTAAAGGAATGATTAAAACCAAGAAACTATCTGCTCCTTAACTGGGATGCTAGGAGTGAATTTCCCAGTCCTGGTAATGCGAAATACAAAACCTGGTATTTTTCTTTTCTTTTTTATTGGGATTATTCAAATATCAGTTTTAAGGTTAGGATTCTTTGGACTGTCTGATTAGATTCCTGGGAACCAGCTGTGACTTTTTCCAATAATTCAATTATTTATATATGCTTTGTTTATTTATTAGCACTTTTAAGTTGCCCTATCACCAGCTGGAGCATAAGAATATACAAACGTCCTCTAAGATAAATACAGTCACGTAGCCCTTCAGCAGAGTAAAAATTATTCCCTCGGTTCTAAAATGTTAGTCATAAGGAGCTCTGAGCGTCTGGAGATTGTGGTCAAAAGTCAAGATGATGTTCCACATGTAAGAAAGAGACGTTTGGGGGCATCATCATGCCTTTTTTGACCCCTGGAGGGGCTGGCAAACCTTTGGAGGGGGAAAGGTATTCCAAAACATCAGGCTTCCATAGAAAAATCCTGCTTTTTAGAACATTTTACAGTAGTTTTTCTCAACCTTGGCACCTTGAAGATGTGTGGACTTCAACTCCCAGAATTCTATAGCCGACATGTGCCAAGTTTGAATACAAATTTGAAATACTACATTAAAACATTAGGATCCAATTTCTAATGGAAAAATGGCTACCAATTATAGCCACTTTAAAAAAAAAAGATCTCTGACCTCTTCTGGGAATTGTTTTTTTTTTTCAAACCAATCCCCCCCACTTTTTTTTTCAAGGGAACAAAGCTTTGTGATTAAAAAACTAAAATCCAGAACCATAAAAGAGATGAGAAAAAAAGAGATTCCTGATCCTACAACTCAGAAAAGAGCCTGGTAAAAGCTGTTTCCCTTTTTAGCTACTGAAATGGACCCCGTTTTGCCACTTCCCCGACTCTCTGCAACCTGGAAAAAATATGAAAAAGCTCCAGTTTGGTACTTTGGGGGAGAAAGAAATGCCTATAAGGCAGGTTCTCAAACTAAGGATAAATTTTGGGACAGTGAGAACATATAGTGGAAGGGCTTGCCTCTAAGAAGTGGTGGGTTCTCCATCACTGGAGTTTTTGCAGAAAAGATTGGACAGGCATTTGTCTGAAATGGAGTAAGGCCTCCTGCCTGGGCAGGGGGTTGGACTAGATGACTTCCAAGGTCCTGTCTAGCTCTCTTATTCAGCTGTTTGAGGCTTTAGCTTTGCACAGCTTGCAGGAACTCCTAGCCAGAAGAGAGAGACCCCTTCCCTGGAAAGCTCCTGGTTCACACCTGTCCCTTTAAGAGCTCTGTGCAGCCCTCCCTGTATAGACCTGGAGGCGGGAGAGTGAAACAGCCCTCAGGTAATCCCTCCTGGCAAACACGGCTTGTGTGCTCAAGATAGAGGGCCGCCCAATCGCCTCTTCCCCCTCCTGAGTGAAACAGCCAGGCCTCTCCCCTCAACCCCACAGCCACCCAAGGGCAAAAGTAATCCATCAAGTGGGGACGGGTTTGCTGGCAGCCCATTAACCATTAACCTCGGGGTAGGTTTTGCGGCCTCCCTGGCCAGTGCCAAGAGGGCGTTCCTGGGTGCCCCAGACTTGGGTAGCACCCGTTGGTTGATGCCAATCTTTTCATTTAGCCCTTAAGAAAGCAGCTTGGCACCCATTCAGTTCCAGCTCTCGTCATGCTGCCTGGTTTGGCTAAGTCTTAGCTCCGGGTTCAAATTCTGCTCAGCTGCTCAGGACCCTCATTGGAGGTTGACCTAGGTAGGACATTGATGGGGGATTTCTCAGTTGATGGAACTGAACAATCACCCCAGGAGCAGGCACTGGTGAACCCCTTGTGGCCCCAGGACTTCATGGAAGTGTCCAGGAGGGCACAGATATTATCTGAGCATGGTTGTTTTCTCGCAGACGTTTCATTACCCAACTAGATAACATCATCAGTGTACTATCTATTTGGGTAATGAAACATCTGCAAGAAAAGTACCTATCTCAGAGAGCACCAAAGACCCCACAGTCCTCCCCCTCTCCCTTCTAGCACTGATGATACTACCTAGTCAGGTAATGATCCCTCTGTATGAAAACCCCAAGCTCAGAAAGCACCAAGGGCTCCTCATTTCAACCCTGAGCTACAAATATTGTCCTCTGTCAGTACAGATATTACCTTTTAAATGATTTTAATCTGCTCCCTAACAGTGTGTTGGGCTAGGATTCCAATCCCAGGAGGATGGGAACTGTAGTCCAACCTGTTTCTAGAAGAGTTCACTAGAAGGACCTCGAGGCCGTTCGGCTGCCGGCTCTCCCCATTCAGGTATAGAAGAGCAGAGGTGGAAAAAAGGACTAGGCGCTCCGACTCTTATTTTCCCTCCGTGGCTTATGAGAATCCACCTTCCTTCTCCCACATCATCTGTAGCCTCTTTCTCCTCCCCCCCTTCCCCCCTCCAAGCCCATCTCTGTTTCCACCCGGCACACACACGCACGCACATCTGATTTGTCCTCCGGTCCTGCACCTCTGGAGGAAGCTGGCAGCATGGACAGGCGCATCATTATGCTGGCTGGAAGGAAGCTGAGGTCTTCGCATCCAGCCCACCTAGCCTGATACAAAGGCCCAAGTGTTCGGTGTCGTCACCCCCCCAACCCCAACCCCCCCTCCCCTGCTCGCCTGTCCTCCAAGGCTCAACAGGCTGGCTGTGTTGATTTAAGAATGTATGGATCTATATAAAGCCATTCCCAGCAACCAGGGCCAGGAGACGGATGTTTTCAGGGAACTCTAGTGAGGATGTGAAGAAGGGAGGAGAGGCAACAGCTCAACAGCACGAATGTCGGAGAGGAAAACCAGCTGCTTGTTCCAAAAGTGCTTTTTCCAAAGGGCAACAGGACTTTCTTTGGGGTTTCACTTCTCATCTGAAAGCTTCTTCAGAACTTCCCTCTTTTATTTTTGTTGTCGGAGAGACAGAGACCATTTCTGAAGCTGAAGCCTGGGACACTGACCTGGGTGGGTGGAGGAAGCAGACCAACCACCCTCTTATAATTAGAGGACGGAGAAGGTTGGTTGCTTCCTCTCGCCCACCAGTTCCTAATGGACACCTTGCTGTCTCTAAAACTGGCTAAAATTTTAATTCCTATATGCCTTTTTTGCAGTTTAATGTTTGATTGTACGCCACCCAAAGCCTCTCTTTGAGGGAAATGAGCGGTTCAGAAGTATGAAAAATAAATGTATTCCTTGATTTAATAATAATAATAATAATAATAATTTTATTTGATTAGCCGCAACCCTCTCCCGAAGGACTCGGGGCGGCGTACAATCAAAACAGATAAAATACAGATAAAGACAAACATATATACATAAAGAACAAAGACATATACATGTGCATATACATTTAATTGATATCCAGCCTTGATTATTTGTATAAATCACTTAAGGTGGTGAACATATCTAATACTCCTTCTTCCTCCTATTTCTCCCACAACAACAGCCCAGTGAGGTGGTTGGGTTGTGAGGGAGGGACTGGCCAAAAGGCACCCAGTTGGCTCTTGTGTCTAAGACAGAACTAGAACTCCCAGTCATCTGGTGATTAGCCCAAGGTCACCCGGTGGGCTTTCATGGCTAAGGCTGGACTTGAACTCCCGGTCTCCTGGTTTTTAACCTGGTGCCTTAACCACTAGATCAAACTGGCTGTCAAAATAAATAAATAAATAATAAATAAATAAATAAATAAATAAATAAATAAATAAATAAATAAATAAATAAATAAATAAATAAATAAATAAATAAATAATATAAATAACTAAATAAATAACTAAATACATAAATAAATAATAAATAAATAAATAAATAATAATAAATAAATAAATAAATAAATAAATAAATAAATAAATAAATAAATAAATAAATACTAAAACGAAACGAGTGCTTCTGCCTCCCCTGAGCTGCCCCCTATCTCTGGATTCCCTGCTCCAAAAAGACCCCAACAGGCACAGGTATTGAGGGCATTAAAGGTATCAGCCCAGGGTGCAGCCTGTTTTGAGCAAAGCTGCCTTTTGCAATCAATTGACGGTGCTCTTGTCAATGCTTGATGGTGGTTAACCGCTGCTCCAGATGTTTTATAGTTGCACCCAAGGTGCCTATTACTATGGGAACTACTTTTGCTTTCTTTTGCCACGATTGTTCTTTTTCTATATGCAGGTCTTTGTAGTTCATTATCTTATCTAGTTCTTTCTCTTCTGTTCTCTTGTGTCCAGATCATACTATGTCCACTATCATCATTGTTATTATTGGCATTGTGTGTGTGTATATATGTGTGAGACAGAAATTACACTCTTTGTGACACCTCTGTTTTTTAACAATTTAAGGGTAAGGATGATGTGGAGCTTATCTTCACTAATATGATGCAACAGCTCTTCCAGTAGTTAACTAAATAAATAAATAAAGTAAATTGCTATTTTATTGAAATATACACAGAAACACACACACACACACACACACACACACACACATCATACATACACTGTGTTGATTTATTATAAGTCAGCAAGGAAGATTGGGGTTTTTTCCCCTTATCACTGATCAACTCTACTGCCTTTTCCACAGATACAGAAAATCAAATGCTTCCCTCTGATTGGATTATTTTTGAAAGATATGCGCTTTTCTTCATTTACCTAGCTGAATACCTCTCCCCTCTCTTTTGTTTTTAACATTGCCTGGAGCTTTAGTCCTTTCCCCCTCTTATTTCCTCTTTGGGTGTGAATTGTTGCTTTAATCACATGATTAAATCATTCCCATTTTTACCTGGGGAATTTGTTGCCAATACCCAACCCCATGAGATGGGATGGGGTGGGATGGGAGGGGAAGGGAGGGAGGGAGGGAGGGAGAAAGGACAAGGAAAGAAGGAGGGGGGGAAGGAAGGAAGAAGGGAAGGACAAGGAAGGGAAAGAAAGAGGGAAGGACAAGGGACGAAGAAGAGAGGGAAGAAGGAAGGAAGGAAGGATTGATTGATTGATTTTCACAGGTGCTTAACTGAGGTTTCTTTGGGTTCTTGTTTTACCTGTGGGGGCCCATCGGTCTTCCTGATTTACTGAATCAGCCCTTTCAGATTTACATCCTCCATGGAGCGCACTTAATTGAACCGTTCCGTGTTGATGAAGGACAGGGCAGCCGGGCAAGGTCTGGGCCGGCAGAAGGGAAAGCAGTGAACCGGAGCCACCGTCCCATCCGTCCTGAAAGTAACGGAGACAGCCGGGGCCGGTCTCTGGCGAGTGCGCCAACAGCCACCGCCCCTGCAGACGAGCATGAAAGGGGCCTTTGTAGTCTCAGGCCGGGCATGCCAGGAGCCAGGGAAAGGGCCGGGCGCTGTGCCCTCCTGCCAGTTATTTATAAGGGCCAGCAGGTATTCCATATCCACCCCCAGCCCATTGCTGGGTCCATGGCAAACTCACCTGATCCTGCGTGGCTGCTGCCAGCCTTCTCTCCCGCCCCGTCCTTCAGGACTGAGGAGCCAAAAGTTGGCTGACATCATCCGGTGGCTTCTTCTGGGCTCAGGGAGTCCCCAGTAAGGCCAGGCCAGCCATGCATATATGTAAAGAAGGTCTCTTCTCTAAAGGCCTGATTTGGGAGCTTCCCATTCCACATGTTCAACTAGAGTACCACCCTGCATCTCTTGAACCCCAGAGGAGGGATCACTTATCCATCCAAAGCTGCTATCAAGCTTTTCCTGCCTGCCTGTCTTGGTTTGGAAAGGAAATGCTGGGGAGGCACCAGGCTGGAAAGTGGGAGACGGGGAGTTCTAGTCCTGCCTTAGCCATGAAAGCCAGCTGGGTAACTTTGGGCCAATCCCTCCCTTTAAGCCCAAGTCACCTCACAGGGCTGTTGTGGTGGGAAAAAAATCAGAGGAGGAAGGTGTGTTGGATACATTGGCCACCTTGACTTCCTTGTAAAATAATAAAGGTGGGATACCAATAAACAAATAAATTAAAATAAAAAGAGAGAATTAGCAACAGCATATGAGGGGCTCTGCACCCACCAAGCCCCCTCTGCCCCGTCATATGTATCTTCATTTCATACTCCCATCATTCAAGGAGTTGCTGTTTTTTTAAAAAAAAAATTGCAGTAGTTTTGCTGTGGGCTGGAGAGAAAAGCAGTAGTTATACTTGGTTGATTCTGCTTCACCCTGATTGTTAAACAGGTGGCTGGGCTCATGCAGTACCTAAATTCATAAAATGTGGTTTCCAATGTTTTCGTGTCAAAGAAGTAGGCTTTGTGTTGTTAGTCAGCCTAGTCTTCCTGGTTGACTAACAACCCAATTAAGTTCTGAATTTAGTCTGTTTAGTACCTCAGATGTGGGGCTCTAAAATTCCCTTTTTCTTTGCCTTCTTTCTTGTGCAATCTGCTGCTTTTCCAAGATTCAAACTTCAGCTCCTAAATTTCACTAGTGTGTCTTGTGGCTATCACCATGGCCAGAAGGTGTCAAGCTGTAAGGGACTCCCCAATTTGGGAGGAAAGAGAATTCTTCAAATAGTTATTTGGCAAAAAGAGGATTTTTTAAAAAAAAAAAAGCGAGTAGCAATGGAAGATAATAATTTGTAGCTCAGGGTTGAACTGTGGGGATCTTGGTGGTATATGAGCTTGGTTAGTTTGCCTGCAGACAGGCTAGTTAATATCATCACTGCTAGAGGGGAATGGGTTTGTGGAGAGGAGGAGGACAACGACGACGACGACTTTGGGGTCTTGAGCTTGGTGATTTCCTTGCAGATGTTTCATGACCCAACTAGATAAAATAATCAGTGCTGCAAGGAAGGGTATTTTGTGGGGAGCAGAGGGAGGAGAACTGTGAAATCCTTGGTGCTCTCTGAGCTTGGTGATTTCCTTGCAGATGTTTCATGATTCAACTAGATGACATTATCAGGGCTAAAAGGGAGTAGGGTTTGCTCTTACTTTAAGGGACTATTTTACAGATGTAGTCATTTTGAGAATGAACAACCCAAGCATATAGAGAATTTAGTTCAGTTCCTCCTGCCCTTTCTTATTTTACATTATTTTTTTGTCTGTTTCAAGCCTACCAAAGGTCCACTTCTTGCCCTCTTCAGGGCAAGATGGAGGAGATGGTCTTGGCTACCTCTGCTGTCTGAGCAAACCAACTCTTCCTTAGAACCCCAGCACGCCTTCTTCTCACCCAGCCAGAGGAGCGCATCCAGCTGGCCAAGGTGATTCTCTGGCTTGTTTGCCCTCGTAATGCACGAATGGGAAGGACTCACCATGGCAAAGCAAACAGAAGAAATTGTATGGAGTGAAGAGCTGGGCAGGAACGGCATCAGATGCCACCTCCACCTGCCAGCCTCAACAAAAGCCTGATGGGTGTGGATCAGGATGTGGGGCATCCTGGTGGAAAGTGGGTGGATGCGTGGGATCCTAACCCAGGGGGAAGCTGGTCTGGCAGGTAAACTCACCTGCAAATACGTCCCAGGTGAGGATGCTAGGGCAGCCAATTCTCACGCTGGAAGGCTAACTTTTGCTGGCTTGTTGATTGATGCAGAACAGGGTTTCCCAGCCTTGACCACTTTAAGATGACTGACTGGGGAATTCTGGGAGTTGGAGTCCACCCATCCTAAAGTGGCCAAGGTTGGAAACCCTAATTTAGAAGCTGGTATGCCATCAAGTAGTGCTCAGCCATTGAGGACACAACATTGCAAACCAGTCAATGGAGATAAGGACTCCCCACCACCTGCTCGAATCTCTGCCTCCAAGGTTCCTCCTAAACTAGGAGACCACTTTGGTTTAGTGGGTTAAGGCACCAAGCTAGAAAATGGGACACTCTGAGTTCAAGTCCCACCTTAGGCATGAAAGCTGGCTGGATGACTTTGGGCCATGCTCTCTCAGCCCAACCCACCTCACAGGGTTGTTGTTGTTGTGGGAAAAATAAAAGGAGGAAGGTGTGCTGGGTATGTTCGCCACCTTGAGTTATTTATAAAGATAGTAATGGTGGGATACAAATAAATAAATAAAATAAATAAACTGCCTGCCCACAAGTGCTGCCTACCTTGCTTCGGCTCCTGTACTTTTCCACCCATGCTGAGTTCTGCCTGTCCTTATTTTTGTTTCCCATTTTTTTTCTTTCCTTCCTTCCTTCCTCCCTTCCCTCCCACCCTCCCTCCCTCCCTCCCACCCTCTCTTTCTTTCCCCCTCCTCACATTGCCTGTTTTTCCCTGGACTCTGGGTGCCAAGCCTGGAGCTGATTTCAGGATCTTATTTACAGTTTCCATCTGACCATTGTGGTCAACCTGAGCCAGCACACACCTCGGCATAATCAGCGCTTTGCTCACAAGGGTCCATGGGAAGAAGGAAGGGGAAAAAACACAAGTTGGACTGAAGTGTTTTTCATTTGGAAGGAGAACGGAGGGTGATGCCAGGTCGTGGGCTCTGGCAGATAAATTTAGCACTTAAGAATCCAGGTGGCTGTTCTTTCTTCTTTTCTGTCTAGCCTGAACCCCCTTGAAAAAGGATATTGAAGAAACATTCACCTGGGCCCCTAACATGCTAGAGTCCTTTCTCTCGTCTGGATGGAAGTGTTTTCAAACCAGAATGAAATTTTTACTAGTTTAAGGGATGCTTGCAGAGCTTTTGGGTGCATGTATTACAATGAGACAGGCAGAGCAAAAAGAAAAGAAAACCACCTCCTTTAAAAAAAAATTCTTTATTTATTTTTAAAATATGAAACACTTCACAAATTTGTGTGTCATCCTTGCGCAGGGGCCATACTAATCTTCTCTGTATCGTTCCAATTTTAGTGTATGTGCTCCCAAAGCAAGCACTTCAGCAGCACATATACTAAAATTGGAACGATACAGAGAAGAAAACTTCCTTCTTAATAGCCTTGCTCCAGGGAGCAATCTAGGAGGACCAGTTACTATTATTTGGCTTTTTGCTACAAGTGGAATTGTCCATACTTTCAGAGATTTCTATTTCTAATCTCACTTAATGTATGGCTGCTTAATATGCTGAGGCTTGAGGGGTCCTTGGTGCTCTCTGGGCTTGGTTTATTTCTTGCAGATGTTTCATTATCAAACTAGCTGCACTGATGATGAGTTATCTAGTTTGGTATGAAACATCTACAAGGAAACTCCCAGGCTTAGCACCAAAGACCCCACAGTCCTCCTCATCCCCCTTTTCTTCTCTGCAAGCCCCACTCCTTTCTAGCACTGATGATGCTACCTAGTTGGGTCTTGAAATGATTGCAAGAAAACAAGTAAGCTCAGAGAGCAACTACCCCACATTGTCCTCCTTCTCATCCTCCCCCTCCCCTTCTTCCCTTTTACTCCACAATCCACTCCCTTCCAGCACTGATGATGTTATTTAGTTGGGTCATGAAATGTCTGCAAGAAAATCACCCGGCCCAGAGAGCAACAAGGACCCCTCATTTCAACCCCGAACTACAAAGATTCTCCTCTATCAGCATACTGAGTTTTACTAACTTTTTACCACTCTTGTCTAATGTGATGTTTAAGGGATCGTAGTCCAGGTGCTTCAAAGCTGCCTGGACCACTCATCCTCTGGATTGGTCACATTTCCATACTCAATTGCTTCCACAGGTAGCAAAGATGCCTTTGTCCAATCCTGGGGTCCCTTTTGTTCTAAAGGCTGCTTTATAAGACTGCACTTTCTCCTGACTGGGTTTTGAAGAAGTGTCTTCATTATCGCCTCCTTCTTCCCCCTTTGCAATTTCTTGGTGTCGGGAAAGAAAAGCGTTTAGCTTAACTTCAGCTTTTTCATGGGAAACAAAAGCAAGTTTGTCTTCCGTGCATACTTCAGGGTCATCAACCTGCTGTGGTTTTGTTTTGTTCCGAAATGCAAACGCTCGCGCATCCATTTGTATGAGTCAGGCAGGTGGGAAACGGTTCCAGATGAGCAAGGGCCATTTAGTCTGGGATATTCTGGTGGGCCTGGACCATTTTTGAACCAGTTCCTGGCTTCCTTTTGGCTAAGGTGGAGCTGGCCCGTTGGCCTCTTACCAAGTGAGCTCAGAGAATGGGCATCCCTGACTGCTTTTTACAACGAAGAACGGTAAATCCCAAACCAGGAAACAATATCCTGTTCATTTGAGGCCTCTGCAGCCACACCTTGCCTTTATCACCGTGCAAGAGAAGCCACCAGGAAGCTGAGACGCCTGTATGCGCCTTCTTCCTCCTGGTTTATTCTGGACCCAGGCAGAGAGAGGTTGCCATTCCCAGAGCCATACTAGGCTCATTGGGTGCTCAATGTGATGCTGAACAGTTGCCTAGGGGAACCGGGCCAGAACAGAATACAGTAGTCCAGCCTCGAAATAAAGCTTGCTATCCTCAGCAAGATCAGCCCATATATTTATTTTTATTTATTTATCCTGCTGTTGTTACTACATAAGTAACTCAAGGCAGGGAACATATTTCTGAATATGCCTTTCTCCTCCTAGTTCCTCCATAACGACAACACTGTCAAGTGAATTGGGCTGAGAAGAGTGACTGGCCCAGTCACCCAGTTGGCTTTCCTGCCTAGGGTGGGACTAGAACTCCCAGTTTCCTGGTGATTGGCTAAAGTCACCCTGTCTGGCTTTCATACCTAAGACAGAACTAGAACTCATAGAACTCCCAGTCTCCTGGTGATTGGCTCAAAGTCACCCAGCTTGCTTTCATATCTAAGGTGGGACTAGAACTGTCTCCTAGTGGTTGGCTCCCCCAGCCAAATTTTATGCCTAAAGAGGGACTAGAACTCATAGGCTCCTAGTGATTGGCCCAAAGTCACCCAGCTGGCTTTCATGCTTAATATGGGGCACTGAGCCTGCGCTCCGCTGAAGTTGGTACTTGGCGATTCGATTCCCGTGAGCGAATAAACTGCATAGGGACAGGAAAGGAGCCTCTCCCCATTGCCTCCTGGCATTCAGGCATCCCCTGAGTAAGAGAACACCCCCCAAAAATTCCTTTCACAGAGGCAGCCAGCCACTTTGGGGATCCCTGGCTGACACATGCCATATGCTTTTTTAAAAAGGGACTAGAATTCACCATCTCCTGGTTTCTACAGCCAAGACGGCAAGTGGACCTCTGCTGAAGAACTGAGGGAGGCCCTTCAGCTCAGGGGCCTCGGTCTTTTCATTTTCCCTTCCCTGGCAAAGGTGGCCCAGAGAAGCTGCCGAGGCCTGACCTTCTCTCCAGGCAGTCTGCGGTCTTTTCATGAAGAAGGTGTTGCTGGAATGATGTTTTGCCCATCCAGCCCTCCGAATAAAGAGCTCTTTCTGGACAGGGCCTCAGCCTGACCCACCTTGGCCTGGAAACTCTTAAAAAACAGCCCTGCAAAGGAAAGGAGAGAGACGGTCCAACAGAAAGGACGGGCGAGGCACCAGGAAGAGGAGGAGGAGGAGGAAGAAATGGAGAGGGTCACCTCTCTTCTCACTTGGGAAAGTTATCGTTTGGGGCAGGCTGGAGGTCATGGAGAGATTGGTAGGCCCTGCAGGGATGGTTTGCGCCATCCTCCTCTACACGTCAGGGTGACCTTTGCAATCAAAGCTTTGCCTCTATTTTAGGCATGGAGACCTCTGGGTTCTTTGAAGTGTGGCATGGGGCTTGCATTCACCTGGGCAGGTGTACCTATCCCCACCCCATTCAAATCAACTGAGAGCTGCAGGCCTGGCCCCACCCCACTTCCCATTTACAGGTGAGGGTCTCAATGGGTCTACCTAACAGGGCTGGTGGGAGATCCCAGAAGCATTTTGGACCCAGAAATTGTGGGGCCATCAGAGGAAGAGAGCTGTCTGGGGATGAGAGGTTATGTAGTCCAGCCTGCCCTTCCCAAGGGGGGGGGGCGTGCGAAACCTCTCCCCGTATGTCTTGACCTGGCTGATTTCTGCCTAGCGAGCCCGGAAGCCAGGGGGGCGGTGGAGGCTCGGGCGTCCTCTGGTCTTTCCCCGTCCGACCGGGCGGAGGGCGTCGGCCACCGCCCACCCCCCGGACACAGAGGCCCCTTTTTCCCTCCCGGCCGGGGTGTTGTTTTTTCCAGGAATGTGCGAAATCGCACTGCGTCCGGCCAGTCGGCGGATCCGCGCACACTGCCTCCATTCAAGCCGGCGCCCGAGACGGCAGAAACCGCACCGCGGGCTGGCTGGCTGGCACCCCGCGGGCAGCGGCCGATCCGCCCCTGCCAGAGGAGGCTTCGCGGCCGACGGGACCGGGGCGGAGGAGCGCGCTCCTTCCCCGGACTGCCCTCCGAACGGCGCGCCAGGCTGCAGCTCTCATCGCCGGCCCTAAAACATCCTCAGGCCGGCTGCCGGGTCAGACCTGGAGGAAGGGTGTGGCTCTCCCTTCTTCCTTCGGGAGGGCGCCAGATTGGGGAAGGCGGGTGTGGTAGGGCAAGCAGAAGGGAAGACCCAGAAGTCGGGTGGGCCTCGAAGCCCCTTTTCCGTCTGACCCATCGGGTTAAATTGTATGGGGACCTTCGTGAGCTGCGTGGAAACTTCCTTCGGATAGAATGTGCCTGGCAGAAAAGTGGCGGATAGAAGGGACTGTTTGTAGCTCAGAGTTAAATGAGGGGTCCTTGGTGCTCTCTGAGCTTGGAGGATTTTTTTCCCCAGACATTTCATGACCTGACTAGGTAGCATCATCAGTGCCAGAAGGATGGGGGGTTTGCAGACAGGAAAAGGAGGACTGTGGCTTCCTTGGTTGTCTCTGAGCTTGGGGTTTTTCATGTAGATGTTTCATGACCCAACTAGATAAATTCATCAGTGATAGGAAGGAGGGAGTTTGCAGAGAGGAGGAGGAGGAGGACGGTGGGGTCCTTGAGGTTCCCTGGGCTGGGTGGTTTTCTTGCAGATGCTTCATGATCCAATTAAATAGCATCATCAGTGCAAATCCACTTTCTTCTACCGGTAGTACTAATGATGTTATCTGAGCAATGAACCATCTGCAAGAAAACTATCCAGCTCAAGGAGCCACAAAGGACCCCACAGTCCTCCTCCTCCTCCTCCTCCCTCTCACTCACCCGGGCTCTTTTTTCTGGAAGAGCAAGGAACCCCACTCAGGACGACGGTGCACAAACTCAGGACGTGCTTACGGGATGTGCCCCAAGCCTGCTGGGCTTAGCCACGTGTCTCCTCCCTGAACCCATTGCCCAGGTGTCGGTGCCCTAGCGAGTTAGTGATTAATCTGCTCTGCAAGGGCAGCAGGTGGGGGTGGAATCCGAGGCTCTGGGCGCCCCCCCCCCCAAGAGGTGGGCATTGTGTTTGAGGAGTAAACAACCCTGGGTCACGGATTGCCCTGCGTGGGTGGCAGTAAAAGGTAACCATTGAAGAACTGCTGCCTGAACCTTTTGGAAGGGGGTCTTTAGGAGCCAGGTGGGAGTTGAAATTGGTAGGAGGGGGAGTCCTTTGCATCCCTCTCCAGTTGCTCTTCATAGTGTACTCCAGGGCTATCTAACCTTGGCAACTTTTAAGACTTGTGGACTTCAACTCCCAGAATGCCCCAGCCATTGATGTTGAGAAATGGGCAATTAGCCCATTTTCAGTAGAAAGTTAGCTTGTCAGGGAGAAAGGTCTTTCTCCCTGAAATGTTGATGTGTATCGGTTATCTATTTTGGGGGGGGGGGGATTGAACTTTTCGCTTAAAATCATTTCTGTGATTTGGATGATAGGTCAGAGGTTACTTGGAAAGGGAAAGCAAGATTTCATGGTGTATCTAGGCATGGTTGACTTGGAAAAAAGAAGTTAACAGTTGTTTGTTTATTATCAATAATAATCCAACTATTTGTAAGATCTCACTAGGGGTTCGGAGTCATTATATCCCCAGGGCAGATTTATAAATGTTTCAGAAGAACATTTTGTTGTTGTTGTTCTAATCATCCCGAAAAGCAAGAGCGAAAGACACAGAATTGAAACCAAGACACTGCCCTGAGCTGTTTCTAAAGCATGATATATTAAATCAACTCTTACCCATTTCCCAACAGAAAGCACATATATTTAAATATAAAGCCATTACAATATATATATATTCATTACAATACATATATATTCATATATATATGAATTATATTCCCTGTTTCACTTCAGCCTGTGGCGTAATCGTCTTTGGTGTAACCAAACCCCTTTCTGTTCGTGTAACAGTGGAAGTCCTCACCAAGCTTGATTCTGACCTAAACATGTTTGAGTATCCCGAGACAAAATTTCAATCACCGACTGTAACATTTTCATTGAGACAGCAAAGTCCTAGGCTGCAGCACAGCCTCTTCCCTCTTCGTTTATGTATGGACATTTGCCATAACTCCATTCCTGGAGAGAGAAAACATAACTAATAACTGAAACATTCTGAGGGAGGCCCCTCAGTCCGAGAGTGGTGGGGTTTTGCCCTTGGGGAATCCATGCTGACCAATGACCTCCATGTTAACGTGGACAGGGGCTCACCACTGGTCTTAACCAGTCTGCCCTTGATAGCAGCAAGGCATGGAGCTGGGTTTTTTGTTTTCCCCTTCTGGCTGTTCCCTGCTCCCTGTTACTTTGGGCACAAGAGTCTGTTGAAGCAGAAGGCATTGTTAACCATGATGAGATTTGGAAAGTTCATTGAATCAGGTAGACCAGGCCTCACGGTACGCTCCTTTCCTCTACCCATGTTGTAGCTGGCTGGTGATGGGAGGGAACATCTCGCAGATGGTCTTCCTGGTGATGTTGGCTGAGTTTCTCTGATCCGTTCGGTGTCCTTCCTTTTGATTTGGTGGTAGGGCAGCAGCCTTAGGAGGTGTTGAGCAATGAACGGCTGTAGAGGCTCTGGTAGTAGGAACCGGTCTCACCGAGCGAAGTGGAGTTCTCGTAGGTATGTTTACTTTCCACCGCGTGTGGGGAGTTGTAGCCACTGTACGCCATAGCCTGCTCATAGGATTTCAGGTCGATCTTGTGGCTTTGCTCGGTGGACATCAAGTTGGTGATGGAAAAAGGATGATTGAAGTTGAATTGAGGGTCCATTTTGAGATCGTTCGGAAGATCCAGGTTGGTAATAGAGTTACCAAAGTAGTGACTAGTCATAGTTTGGGAGATGGGAGCTGGGGAGGCCTCGGACGCTGGGGAGGAGCCCTGAGCTCCTGAACAATCAAGTTGGACCAAACTTCTTTGCTCCTCAGAACCATGGGAGGTGTCTGAATGGCCAGACTCGGCTCCTTCTGAACCAGGGTTGGGACTCTGGCCTTCCTGAAGGCCTTCAGAAACCTTTGAGGTTTGCTCTCGAGCGTGGGAAGCCTTGGAGTTGGTCTTCTTAGCCTTGTCCTCGATTTTGAAGCGCTTCTGGCGTCTCAGGTAGCAGCCATTTTCAAACATGTTGCCTGAATTGGGGTGGAGGGCCCAGTAGGACCCCTTGCCTGGCTTGTCTGGCGAACGGGCCACCTTGACAAAGCAGTCGTTGAAGGACAGCGAATGGCGGATCGAGTTCTGCCAACGTTGCTGGTTCTCACGATAGTAGGGGAAGAGATCCATGATCCACTGGTAGATCTCGTTGAGGGTCAGCATTTTGCTGGGGGCCTGCTGAATGGCCATGGTTATGAGGGAGATATATGAGTAGGGCGGCTTGGCATGGGTCAGCGTGCGCCGGTAGGGCTTGTTGATCTCCTTGGGCCTGCTCATGTTTGGGGAGGAGTAACCCAGAGGTGCCATGGGCTGGCCAATGTTTTGGTAGGGTGACAGTGAATTCAGAGTGGGGGGCTGGGCTCCCAGTGGCGTCAACACTGGGCTGACCGGAGATGTCACCGCCGGGAGACCCATGGGGCTGGTGGCGTTGGTCAGTCCCGTGACCGAAGGGTTGCTCAAGCCGCTGTTTGGGTAACTCATATTTATAGAATTGGGAGAACTCAATGGATTCAGAGTCACGTAAGAATTAATGGGGTTCATCGGCCCCAAACTGGACGCCATTGTGCTGACGGAAGGAAACACCTGAGGAAAAGAGAAGCAAGAATTGGTCAGAAGATAAGTTCTATGGGGAGAGAGTCACAAAACAGGCAGAAAATCCATAGGTGAAGCTTTTCCCATTGTGGGGATCAAGCTGAACATTGATTTATGTGGCTGCTTCCGAGATACTTCTAACCGGAGCAGAGGTCAGCTGCTGGCGGTACAATCATCTGAGACTTTTTGGTCTCCGGAGAGAATAATAGAAAGGGAAGACTCAGCAGAGTTTATCTAGGGAACTAGAAGGACAGGGCCCCAATGATTCATAGGGGCTGGCCCAGTGGAGTTTCATGGCATTTACAGAACTGTTAGCTCTTTCATTGAATGGATCTGCCCAACATTTTTTCTATGAGGTCTTGCATTACCTACCACTCATTGGAAGGAATTGCTTTCTGCTCCCTTTTTCAACAACACCCCAAAATGCCACCAAACTATAATTTTGAAAGTGACAGAAGGAGAAATTTAGTCAATGCCTACCTGGCATGCAACCACATTGATTGCATTTTATTTTCGTTAACTGTAAGCAGGATAAAATTTAGAAGATTAAACCTTGGTCCCAGTGACCGACCAGGACTAGATGTTGCAGAATGAAATCACATCCGGTTTTGGCTCTGTATCACCCAGCCTTCAGCGCCCTGCTCAAAAGCCATGCTCAGCTCTTCGATTGCAGCATTAAAAAATGGGGATCTTTTGCCATAAATAGCGGCAGATTGGCCGATGCATAAGTTTAGCAATTTCCCCTTTGAGCCTAATCTTGACTGTTTAGTATTTGTTGGCTCAGAACCACAGAAGAGAGAATTTAGATGCTGATATTTGAAAGAGCGGGGACTCCACCATCCACCCGGTGTTGCTTATATAAGATAGGGACTTAATTGACAATCTGATTTGTCTTCCTTAATTAAAGGAGAGTCTCTGCCAAGGGCCGGGTGAAAGATTGGTGTCATGCTGGCCCTTGGCTGCGTCTGCAGAACAGCAAGAAGGAAACAATGAATTTGCATAGGGTTTTATGGAAGACAGGAAGTGCACCTGAAGAAGTGAGCGTAGGGTGGGAAAACCCAGGTTGAGATCCCAGAACAGATAGGGATTTCCTGGACCTGAAGCGTGAACACCAAGCAGGGTGGGGAAGATTAGAAAGCAGGGCCAGAGACTCAAATCAAAGCAGCTTTCTCCAAGCCAAAGTCTTCCAGATGATTTGGACTACAGGACCTAGAAGTCACAGCCATTTCTTAGCCCTGGGATTTGTAGTGGCAACATAGCATTCCAACTGTTGGGAACTCTATGATGGCACACACAGACACATATACACACGCACACCCCAATCTCCTCAAGGAACAGGATTCTCAGACTTCCAGAGAACTTCAATTCCCAAGTTCCCATAAGCCAGCAGAATGTCCCTTCATTCACACAGTGATCCAGGGGTCTCTTGTGTGTGCAAAGTACTTTTGGGCTATTTCAAATCACATTCTGTGCCATGAAAGTATCCCAGAGAGTATATCTGAAGTTAAAAATAGTATATATAGCATACAGAAAGTGGTGGCAGAAATGTTGGGCTCAGTTGTGGTCGTAGGTCAAGGGGCTACCTGTATAATTCCCATCACCACCATTGGCAACACCATGATGACTGGGAAGACTGGATCTTGCGGTTCAACAAAAAGAGAATTATCTAGCTCAAAGTTATCTAAGAAAGGCAATGGATGGAAACATTAAGAAGAGAACCAACATAGAAATAAGAAGAAATTTCCTGGCAGGGAGAACAGTTAACCAGTGGAATAGAAGTTGCCTCCAGAAGTTGTGGGAGCTCCATCACTGGAGGTTTTGAAGAAGAGACTAGAAAGCCATTTCTCTGAAATGGTCTAGGGTCTCCTGCTTGAGTAGGGGGCTTGGACTAGAAGACCCCCAAGGTCCCTTCCGACTCTGTTGTTCTGTTATTTTGTGCCTTGTGCTTAGGAAAGAACACTTTGGAGAGTCATCCTCAAATGGCGTCTCTGATCCTCAAGTAGTAACTCGTCACCTCGGAGCAAAAAACGAACTTTCGGTTGACTCTGATTTGGCTGCCTTTGTCTTGGGTACGTATTGCAGCTTAGTTTGGTGGGCCAAACCTTCTAAATCCTTTTTAGAATAAGAGAAGGAGATTAGTAGTAACCAAGGCCGGGGTCCCATTGTCTCTGAGATCCCAGGTGGCTTTTGAACCTTCTTTCCTTATCTTAGATTAAAAGGAGCTGTTTCAGGGCCACTCTCCAAGACCCTTGTCACATGGCTGGGATTTACTAGCCAGATGTTTCTAAGGCCCAGTAGGGACTTTTCCCCCTAAGATGGAGAGCAACCTTTGGAACAAGCCCTGGGAGGATTCCATGACAAGGACATTCTGAAGCCCATGTAAGATTCCTCATCTCTTGCTCCAGGGGTCAAATCTCTAGCAGCAAATACAGCTAGTCCTTGATTTATGACTACTGATGTAGGTTGCTAAGTGAGACATTGGTTAAGTGAATGTTGTCCAATTTTATGAACTTTCTTGCCACCATCGTTAAGTGAATCACTGCAGTTGTTAAGTGAGACACATGGTTGTTAAGTGAATCTGGCTTCCCCGTTGACTTGCCTTGTTAGAAGGTCGCAAAAGAGGATCACATGATCTGGAGACAGTGCAACGGTCATGAGTCAGTTGCCAAACACCCGAATTTTATTCATGTTACTGCCGGGATGTTGCAACAGTTGTAAGTGTGAAAAATCGTCGCAAGTCAATTTTTCAGTGCCATTGTAACTCTGAACGGTCACTAAATGAACCGTTGTAACTCGAGGGCTACCTGCGTATCTTTATAAATGTAGTGTGATGTGTGCTGCTTGTCCCAGATCCGTCATGTATTTACCAATAAATCAGCTGTCCTGCATTCTTAGCGGTTTGATTGTTTTTGACACCAGAATGGATGCAGCAAACATAACTTGCCACGTAAATTAAATATGTGCGAGGCAGCAGTTGTTATAATTCTTTTTCCTGACACTTATGGGCAGCTAAAAACAATAAGGATGAATCTTTTCCTGGCTCCGTTGTTCGACTGGATACTCTTTGTGGAGTCTAAACATTTCTGCATAATTCCGTGAGCTGCGGCCAGCTTTTTCTTCAAAATGAAGATTCAGGGGCTATATGAAATATTAGCATAATAGATAATCAGTTACACAACCTAGAGGCTCTCAAGTCTCCCAGTACTTGAGGACTGTTCATAGAGGAAAAAAGAGGCCAATCTATTATCCAAAGCACCTGAAGGCAGGACTAGAAGCAACGGATGGAAACTAATCAAGGAGAGAATCAACCTGGAAGTAAGGAGGAATTTCCTGATAGGGAGGACAACTCATCATAGAACGGTTTCCCTCCAGAAGTTGTGGGTGTTCTAACACTGGAGGCTTTCAAAAATAGACTGGACCACCATTTGACCGGGATGGTATAATAGCTCCTGCTCAAGTTGGACTAGAAGACCTCTGAGGTCCCTTCCATCTCTCATTCTATGTTCTAGAGTGTATCCAGTCCAATTTAAATCTGGAATCAGGAGCCGTGGGTTGAACTCTCCAGATGTGGCAGAAAGGTGGAAAACTTTGGAAGAATTAATCTTCGTTTTCCGGGAAGGCAAAGCAATTCTGCTCACACAGGGCATGAGTTCCCTCATTTCTCTTTTTTTTTTCCATTTGCATTTGGTGAATTCCAGCATTTTTCCCTCCAGGTTTTGACAAGTCTGACAAGGGGTGGGGGGAATAAAAGAGCTTGAATTGCAGTTTTGGGGAGGGGAGATTTGGTTCCTCCAGGGCTGCTCTCATCTTCCAGATAGGCCCAAATCCTCTCCAAACAGCCCAGCAGACGCAGGGATTGTGCAAGTGAGCCCGGGGCCGTCACCCCTCACCCTTCCCCCTGAATAGGCAGCCTTGGACGTTAGCATCTGTTGTTTGCCTGGGGTCTGGCAATCAGTGCTGCTGGGCTTGGTTATTTCCCAAAAGGACAGAGGGAACTCATATCCCCTCCCCACCCCACGTGGACAAGATGACCTTTAGAACATGAGAGCAGCAGTGCTGCGCCCACCCCTTAGTTGGGAAACTGGAGTTCAACCCCCTGGTGCAATTGAGAGAGAGGCAGAGAGAGGGATGCAGAATTTAACAGAATAACAGCATTGGAAGGGACTTTGGAGGTCTTCTAGTCCAACCCCCTGCTCAAGCAGGAGATCCTATGCCACCCTGGACCAATTGGCAGTCCAATCTCTTCTTAAAGACCTCCAGTGTTGACAATTGACAATGTCGGCATCTTATAAGGAAAACATTTACAAAATGTTTTATAGGTGGCATTTACCCCCGGCGAGATTGGCCAAAATGTTCCCAAATAGATCTCCAAACTGTTGGAAATGTAACCACCAACAGGGAACCTTCTATCATATGTGGTGGACGTGTCCGAAAGCCAAAGAATTCTGGACCAAAATTTAAAAATGGTTAGAAGAAATAATAGAACAAAAAATTGACATGAACCCTGAGCTGTTTCTTCTATGAATAATAAAAAAATACGAGTAAGGATATCCAATATTTAATGCTTCATATAATCACTGCTGTCAGAATTTCATATGACCAAAGTTGGAAACTAAAAACCATTCCATCAAATGCAGAAATCATAAAAAAGGTGTTAGAATGCTCAGAAATGGACAAACTAACGATGGAACGAAGAGATAGAGAGGAAACAGAGTACTACGAGATATGGAATAGGTGGTATAACTGGCTCAAAAAGAGATGTAAAATCAATGCATAAGGAACACATAGCAAACACAATGAAAAGAGATGGCATATATTTAGAAGGCAATAGAGATGGAAATATTAAATATAGATGTATATATTGTAAAAATAAGAAAGTAAACAAAGAAGAAGATGTATAAAATAATAGAATGGAAAATGGAAAACCCCAAATCAGGAAAAAAAATACCAATAACAGAAAGCTGTAAAAGTGTAATTGCAATTTTAATGTTTGGAAAATGTCCAATTAAAAAAATATTTTTTAAAAAAACCTCCATTATTGGAGCCCCCACAACTTCTGAAGGCAAGCCCTTCCACTGAGGGACTGTTCTGATCTTTTCAGATCTTCTTCAACCTCGGTTGTTTTATCAATCAGCCGACCTCTGGCCCAGGTATGCCCTGCAGATGGGCTCGTCTGCCGTTTCCATCCTGACCCCTTATCCAGTATTGCGGGTAGAGATTAGGAAAAAGCTCCATTCCATTGGGATGACAGTCAATCAACTGAATTGGGAGAGTCGCTTTGATTTCCCAGTCAGAGGGCAAACTTGGGAAGGCTTACTCAGAGGCACGTCTTGCATGTGATCCCAAAAAGTCAGCCAACCCCCCACTCCGTCCCGTTGCAACTTCAGCCCCGAGCAATTGCGACACTCTGCATCCTGGGTCCCCCAGACCACGGTTGTTGTTTTTTTAAATGCATATTTTGTCCTTCCTTAAACATCAAGTTGGTGGACGTTTGTAGGAGCACCTTGAGTTGGGGATCAAGAGTTCTTAACTAAAGAACTCTTGATCCTTTAGGGCTAATCTGGGTTCGATGAATGGCTTTTAAAAACTTCCAAGGACTCACTCCATGAGTGGGAGGCATCTCAGAGGAAGGGTGACTCTGCTTGCCACCCAGGAGCGGGGGTGAGGGCAATGGATTAAAGTCTCTTCCCCAACCAGGTACTCTGTACTTGCTCTGATAACTGCAGTTCCCAGAATTCAGGGCACCAGATCGGGCTCAGCCAACCTATCCTAACCTCCCTGGAAATTTCATCCCCCCTCCCGCCGTGACTCCAATTGCTGGCTTCTGGTCAAAAGCAAAATCAGAGGTACAAGGAGGAACTACGTGGCAAATGCGGTGTCTGTGCTGTCCCTCAGTGTTTGAGTGGACTGCATGTCCTGTCACTCTTGCTCAAACTTTAACTGGCCAAATTGCCCCCCGCCCAGGCCACAGGTGCCCCCTCCCCCCTTCCAAATCTGGCGGCCAAATTGAAAAGACTGAAATGAAAGCAGGCAAGAACGGTTATGATTCACGGTGGGCGGAGCACGGGCTATCAAATTACCATTTAATTAAGGGTAAGAACGAGAAATAAATCAATTTTGCTTCCTTCGGGATCGGCCTCTTTGGGAAGCTGTCCTCTTTCTAGCATCCTATCCAAAAGCTGAAAGTGGCCTTGCCTGAAAAAAACCTGCAGATTCTGTCGTACCTCCTCTGTGGGGTGATTTCCCAAACCCCTAAAGCTGACCTCCCCTTCCCCCACTCCAATCCCTTGAAAGCCAGTTGGGTGACTTTTGTTTTCTTTCTTTCTTTATTTGGGAAATGTCTATGGCTGCCTATTCACTCACAGCGACTCTGGGCAGCTTACAAGCAATAAAAACATAGCATAGAAAATAAAACTTTGTGCCAATCACCAAGAGACCGTGAGTTTTAGTTCTGCCTTAGCATGAAAGCTATCTGGGTGAATTTGAGCCAGTTGCTTTTTTCTCAGCCCAACCTACCTCATAGAGTTGTTGTTGTGGGGCAAACAGGAGGAGGAAGATGTGTTGGATATGTTCACCGCCTTGAGTTATTTTGTAAAAACAAAGGTGATGGATGGATGGAGAAAGAGAAAGAGAGAGATGATGATGATGATGATGATGATGATGATGGAGGAGGATAGATGGATGGATGGATGGATGAATAGATAGATGAGAGACAGTGGATGGATGGACAGATGGACGGATGGACGATAGGTATATAAGAGATGATAGATAGATTGGTGGGTGGGTGGGTGGACAGGTGGACGTACGGATAGATGGACAGAATGATGGGTGGGTGGGTGGGTGGGTGTCCAAGCTGTTTGCAAGAGATCTGTTGCTTGGACTGCAGTTGTTCCTTCTTGCAAAAGACCAACCCAAGACAAGGGCCTGGGCTGCTGTGCGAGGCTCCCTGGGCAGGATCCTCCTTCTCTCCCGGGAGAATCGCACCCTAGGCCAGGAATCGCCCCTAGCTTGCTCCCCCCCATTTGGAGAACCAGCCCGCTTGGGATGAAACTCTTGCAGCTTCTCTCCAAGCTCGGCTCAGAAAAAGTGGAGGTAATGAGTTAACCATTGTGGACCCTGAGCTGGTGGGGGAAGACAGAAGCTCCTCAAGGAGCAGGGATTAGGAAGGCTCCACAGCAGATAGGCCTTTGTGGGGAGTGGAAGTACCGGAATGATTCAGCCCAAGGCCACGGATTGTGTTTGGCTGCCCCGGAATCCAGTTTCTGAATGTCAGCCTGCACCTTCAAAACACAGGCACAAACATCATGCAAAACCCTGCTTCCTCTGGCACCTCGTGGTGATGGGAGGCCCTGGAGTTCCCTCCCAACTGTCTCCTGACCTTCTCTACCGGCACCTTCCAGAAAGGCTGGCTTGAAGCAAGACATTAAATGAGAAAGGGTGGGCAACTTTAATCCTGAGGGCCCTTGCCTGCCCTAAAGTTCCTCCCACTCCAAGGAGTGTGTGTCCCTCAAACCAGGGCTCTCCAACCTTGGCAACATTAAGACTTGTGGACTTCAATTCCCAGAATTCCTCAGCCAGCCTTGCAAGGAACTCTGGGAGTTGAAGTCCACAAGTCTTAATGTTGCCAAGGTTGGAGAGCCCTGCCTTGCATTGTTGGGGGCTGGGAAGCCACTGCTTTCTCTTGCACCCAGGTTGGTTGGTTGATTTGTAGCTGCCTTTATTCTTTTTGCAAATAACTCAAGGAGGTGAACACCTGCCTCCTCCTTTTTCCCCACAACAACAACCCTGTGAGGTGGGGTTGGGCTGAGGGGGAGGAATTGGCCTAGCCACTTTCATGTGCCAGGCAGCACTAGAACTCACTGTCTCCTGGTGATTGGCCAAAGTCACCCAGCTGGTTTCATGGCTAAAATGGGACTAGAACTCACAGCCTCCTGCTTTCTAGTCTGGTGCCTTAACCACTAGACCACACTGACTCCAAAACTGGCTAAATCAAACTGGTTTCACCACGAGATCATTGGAGCAGGAGAATCAAGCCTAGTTTTACCCACGCACCAGCCTTGGTTAAAAGGGTTGGGTGATTTGTGTTTCAGCAGATGGTGTCAATCAAGCTTCTGACGCTGATCCAGGATATGATTTATTTGTTTGGGAGAGCCTGTCATGTAAACATGGCCATCGGGCTTTGTTAACGGGGCTTAGCACGCTGTATGAAGCCAGCCAGTGTAGTAGTGGGGAAAAAAAGTTGTGGTTATTTGCAATCCCAACCCAAAATTTCTCACAGCCCCTCCCCAGATCTTAAGCCGACTCGCTCGGTTTTCCCACCGTCCCTTCTAGCTTGCTCACTCGTGATTACACCTTGGCCATTTTAATTTTTCTTAGCAGCGCAGAAGGAGAGATTGTTAGTCCACAATGGCAAACCATCAGAAGGCATCTGGTAGCCCCTTTTCCAACTAACCCGTTGCATTAAATTGTATTAGTAGGAAAAGGTGCTAGCAAATTCTTCCTAATCTTAACACACAAACGGTTCCTTTTAATTTTGCCTTTTCCGTGTTAGACGGAAATTGGTCCCTATACAGAGAACCACCCCAGGCAATGTCAAATATGTCAAATATCTTTCTATATTCCCCAAAGGGCTGAACCCTCAATATGCGTAAAATAATGCCCCCTACCTTTCTGCTGCTTCCACGCCTTGCTGGAAACTTCATCGTAAACCTGAATTATTTTTATTGCTAAAAATCAGTACATTTTTGCTGCTGTTTTTGCTGACGCCGCAAAGCTTTGTCTGAACTGGCACTCTAGTTTTGTCATCATGACTTTTATTTTCAGAATAAAGCCTCCAGCTAATTTTATCCGAAACCCATCCGAGTCCAAAATCGATCACTGAGATCTGCAGTCCAGATTAGAATGAGTACAGGTAGTCCTCGACTTACAACCATTCATTTAGTGACCATTTTAAGTTACAATAGCGCTTATAACGGTTTTTACATTTACAACTGTTGTGGCACCCCATGATCATGTGATCAAAATGGCAACCGACTCATTCTTACAACGGTTGCAGTGTCCCAGGGTCACGTGATCTCCTTTGGTGACCTTCTGACAAGTGGCATCAACCGAGAAGCCACATTCCGTTAACAACCCTGTTACTAACTTGAAAACTGCAGTGATTCGCTTAACAATTGCTGCAAGTAAGGTCATAAAATAGAGCAAAACTCACTTAAGAACTGCCTTGCTTAAGACAATTTGGGGATCAGTTGTGGTCGTAAGACGAGGACTACCTGTACACTGGGTGTGTGCATCAATCTTAGGCTATAAATACCAGTCACACTTTTCTGACCTGGCAGAGAATCAGAATTTTAAAAAAAGAAAACCCTCTTTATATTAGCAAAAGTAATGATGGGCGTTCCTCTAGGTGAAAACACAAAGTAAATTCCCGAGATATATTTGCATAGTTGCCTTCGAAACGTGGCGCAGTTTAAGCTTGCACCTATCTGCAATCCCACCCTGATTAGACACAAAAGATTGTGCCAACAGGGGAGGATATTTATTAGATGGATGGAAGGCAGGTAGGCAGGGTGGTGAAAAATATCCCTCATTTACAGTCCTCTCCACCATCTCTGGCCTCTGGACGGAGTGTCCATCCTGCTCAGCAGGTTTCTGTTTGCTCCATTCCATGAAGACCACAGAAGGTGCTAAAATTAAGTTGATTTTCCTGCCGGGCAATGTTTGGACCAATTTTGAAAGTCTGGGCGCTGGGCGTGATGATGGATTGGTCCACGAAGCTGGAGGGGAAGGCATGGAGGGGCAAAAATGGGACGGTTGTCTTCAAAACTGCTCCCGGCGCCAACGCCATCTGAGCTTGCAATAGGGTCCTCTCTTTTTTTTTAAAAGAGCTCTCTAGAAAGATATCCACCATAAAGTGGCCAAATTTTTTAACAGGCTCTGCTCCTGTGCCTCTGACCTCTTTCTCTATTGCATTGCTGAAGAAAAGCTTCTTGTCTTGAAACACTGTCAGGTTGCCACCAAAGGCAAAAGAGCAGGTCTAATTTTAAAATTTGGCCAGCCTTTTTTTCCCCAAGCAGTGGGATTCTGCCAGCCAGCTGGAATTGGTTCGCTAAATCAAAAGTTTCAGGTTAAGATATCAGGAAACAGAATAAGGGGACTTTCTTTAGAGTCAGCGTTTTATCTGTGCCTTTCTCATGGTGCTCAAAATTAAGAATTTTTTCTTAGTGTAGCCCAGGGACTACAATGGTGGAAAGAGAGCTCTGTATAGAATATATTTCAAAAGACCAGTAAACAGTGCCAGCAGTACCAACGTTATGTTATAAACAAAACTTTAATACCGGTAGTCCTCGACTTACAACAGTTTGTTCAGGGACCGTTCAAAGTTACAACGGAAGTGACAAAAGTGACGTGTCCCATTTTTCAGACATGACCATTGCAGCATCCCGTGGTCAACCTGATCAAAATTTAGACACTTGCCAGCTGACTCATATTTATGGCGGTTCTAGTGTCCTGGGGTCATTTGATGCCTTTTGGCTACCATCTGACAAGCACACTCAATGGGAGGCCTGATTCACTTAACAATCGGGTTACTAGGTTAAGTTAGTGCGATGATTCACTTAATAGCTGTGGCAAGAAAGGTCATACCACGGGGCAAAACTCACTTAACAACTACCTTGCTTAGCAAAGGAAATTTTGGGCTCAATTGTGGTTGTAAGTCGAGGACTACAAAATATTTCATTAATAATGTCAACCCGATTCCGACTAAGTCAAGAATGCTTAAACTAGGGCCTTTCTATTTAATCTTACCCCCTTTTTATGTCTTTTGGAAATAAATGACACAGCCCTTCAGTAATCCAAACCGCTGAACTGAATATGTTTTTTTTTAATGTATTCTGAAAGTTTTTACACGTCAAAATACAAGAAAATTATCAACAAGCGAATAAATGAATAATCTGAAATGCACACATACTTCCCAATCAGAAGCTCTTTTACTAAGAACCCACTGCTGCTATGATGATATGTGATTTATTTTAAAACAAGTGTTCAGAAAGTTGCAAAATGTGTGTGTGTGTGTGTCTGCGCATGCACACACATTTTTGCTTGGAAGTGGCGAGCTGCTCCTTAATAGCATGGCATCAGTCCAGATCTGTCACTGCAATGAACAGGACCTGGAGAATTTACTACAGATCTGTCTGGTTCTGGGTCATTTTCTTAACCTCTCTCTTTATTTCCACATTTCTGATCTTCCGGTAAAGATTGCTTTTGTTTTTCCAAAGCAAAAGCAAGCTGGGATTATCACTGCACTTATTATTATTCCCAGTTTTTTATAATGCAGAAATACTGACAGGAGTATCTGTGGAAGAGAGAGGAAGAGGCAAAAAAGTCAAGATGTTAGCCACACCTTTGAAGCCTCCTGTTTATGTGTGTTGCAAGCACCCATCAATTGAAGCCCACTACCTTAATACATCTAATTGCATCCAATAGTGTCTTCATTGTTATAAGATCCGGATTTTAGGGAACTATTTAAAAATACGCTCTTCACAAAATCTTGGAACCTTTAATTTGGGTTCCTGAAGTTGGCATCAGAATTCCAGAAATGCATTTAGAAAGTTTTAGGGGTTTGCCCACTAAGTAAAAGTCCCTTTCCTGTTTTCATACTCTTGTCAATGAGCGGATGAGTCATCCTGCCCGGATCTTTAGAGGCAAGTTTTAAATAAGGAGAATAACAGAGTTGGAAGGGACTTTGGAGGTCTTCTGGTCCAACCTCCTGCTCAAGTAGGAGACCCTATACCAGTTGTCTAATCTCTTATTGAAAACCTCCAGTGATGGAGAACTTCTGGAGGGAAGCTGTTTCACTGATTAATTGTTCTAACTATAAGGAAGTTTCTTCTTAATTCTAGGTTGCTTCTCTCCTTGATTAGTTCCCATCCAGTGTTTCTTGTCTTCAGGTACTTTGGATAATAGGTTGATCCCCCCTTCTTTGTGACAGCCCCTCAAATATTGGAAGACTGCTATCATCTCACCCTGTCCTTCTCTTCATTAGACAAGACATTTCCAATTCCTGCAACCATTCTTCATATGGTTAACCCCCAAGCAAGTCCATAATCTTCATCTCCCTCCCGAAATGTCCTACTGGTGGGTATAATGGCTCAACTTCCAAAGTGCTGGAAGTTGATGGACACAAGATGACCACTGTCTGGTCTTCCACAACTGATGGATCTGAAATAATCTTCCAGGCTCAGAACAAACAGGAGACCAATTTATCTTCCTCTTCTGAGTTCTTGCCAAATCAGATATATATTTTTTTGACTATGCCAGTCCTAACCTGGCAGGCAAATTTTTTTCCTGCTATGAGTTACATCAGGAAGTAAAAACCCCAAAAATGGCAAGACTGAAAGTTGTGGTGACAACATCAAAAAAAGATGGATAGGAAAGAGCCTGCCTTCTGTCTGGGTCAGCAGCAGCAGCAGTGGGCAGAACTTTTACAGACGATGAATGGGGCCTGCCCCAATACCCACACCCACCCCTGATGGCTGCACATGCAGGTGAGGAATTAATTCAAGAAACAGACGTTTGAAAGAAGGGACTGAGCATTGTGCTCTGACACCCAGATCCAGCCAACTGTAAAAGTCACTTCTGGGGGGATTTCAAGTCCGCTCGCAAATAACTGGAACCCTGCTTGGTTACACCTGCCCAACCCGCAATTGTTAGAAGTTGCGTTCTCTTCCAAGTACACTTAAATCTCCTTTAAGGGTCTGTCACAGGTAGTCCTCGACTTACGACCACCATTGAGCCCAAACGTTCTGTTGCTAAGCAAGGCAGTTGTTAAGTGAGTTTTGCCCCGTTTTATGACTTTTCTTGCCGTGGTTGTTAAGGGAATAATCCTTGCAATTGTTAACTGAGCTTCCCCATTGACTTTGCTTGTCAGAAGGTCGCCAAAGGGGACCACGAGAGCTTGAGACACAGCAATGCTCATAAATATGAACCAGTTGCCAAGCCTCTGAATTTTGATCAAGGGACCATGGGGAGGCTGCATCGGTCGTAAGTGTGAAAAAAACACTCCTAAGTCACTTTTTTTCCCTTTGAACCTGTGTTGTAAATCGAGGACCACCTGTAAACCACTTTAAAGGAGCCTCTTTTGGGTCTGTTTTTGAAATAACCTTTGTTAAGACTGGGCATTTTTCTGGCCCGCCCCTTCGCCTCCTATCTAAGGCTGTGTGCAGTTCACGTCCGTAAGGCTTCGTCACCTTGGGTGTGGGCCACACACGCTCTTTTTATTGTGCAGGTGTGTTTGCACGTCAGCTCAGCCGGGCTTTGCCTTCGGTGGGGAGAGGGGCCACTCTTATCCTGGAATCATGATGTATACATACAATGAGCAATTTCTCTCTTGAGAGAATAATAGCTGCCCATCCTGAAGTTTTGGGCCAAAATAATATGTATAGTAGAATATATTCGTTAATAGAATATTCTACTATGTTGAAGTTCCTCAAGTTACAATTCTTTGGTTTGGAGCAGAATCTTTGCATCTCTAAAAAATTAAAACCCTCAACCACAATTTGTTTAGGGACTGTTTGGAGTTACAACGGCAACGGAAAAAATTACTTTTGACCGTTTTTCACTCTTACAACTGTTGTAGCAGGCCCCTGGTCACATGATCAAAATGCAGGTGATTGGCAATTGACTCATATTTATGACAATTGCAGGGTCTTGGGATCACCTAATCCCCTTTTATGACCTTCAGACCAGCAAAGTCAATGGGGAAGCCAGATTCACTTAACAACTGTGTTCCAAAACAACTGCAGTGATTCACTTAACCACTGTGGCAAGGTAGGTCGTAAAATGAGGCACTCTTCTAATCCAGCTCCCTGCTCAAGCAGGAGATCCTATACTGTTTCAGACAAATGGCTATCCAGTCTCTTCTGAAAAGCCTCCAATGTTGAAGCACCCATAATTTCCAAGGCTCTCTGGAACATTTTATTTATCCTCTTGTTTATTGGATTTATAACCTTTCCCCCCAATTTTATAACTGAAACAGGAACCTCATATAATAGTTTTAGCTGAGAGAGAACAACTGGTCCAGGATTTTAGGGGAGGGGGCATCAATCTGATTCTCCCCAATGTCAGTCCAGCACTTCACTACCACAATCAGTTTTTCAATGGGACGAAAAGGGGAAGTAATTAGACCCATCATAGGAGCATAACATGAATGGTGCTTAATTTTGATGAAAAGTCAATGAAATGGAAAGCCAAGTAATGTGTGCCTTTGTGCTATTTATTCCCAGCTCTTGGCTCCGTTGGAGGCTCTGTAAAATTTTCCCTGTCATTTTCCTAGGTCTCTGAATTTCGTGGCTGCAAACTTAAAATGTTCTACAAAGGAGCCTCAGCAACTAAAACGAAGCTGTTGTGAATTCAGAGTTACACCAAAGCGCCAAAGTTACTGATTAATCCGAATCTTTCCAGCGGTTTACAGAAAAAGCCCCAGTCGTAAAATCTTCCGCAAGATAATAAACATATATTAATCTGCAAGGCAGATGATATGAACCACAGCAGCCTCGTTTTCCCACCATGTAAAACTAGTACCTTTAGCCCAAGCTCAGTTTTAAACTGATTTTTGTGGGGCTGCAAGTTTTAATGGGTTTCTCCCATGAATGAAGCGTTTCTCACGTGACCATTGCAGCATCCCCCGTAGTCACGTGATCAAAATTTAGATGCTTGCCAACTGATTCATACTTATGACGGTCACAGTGTCCCAGGATCACGTAATCCATTTTTTGCGACCTTCTAACAAGCAAAGTCAGTAGGGAAGCCAGATTCACTTAACAACCGTGTTACTTGCTTAAAAACGGCAGTGATTCACTTAATAACTGTGGCGAGAAAAGTTGGAAAATGGGGGCAAAGCTCATTTAGCAACCGTCTTGCTCTGCAATGGAAATTTAGGGCTCCACTGTGGCCACAGGTCGAGGGGTTACCTCTATTAAGTCTGTTTCCTTTTTTACAACATCTTCTTTCGTGTGCCTCTACTTAAGTCTGATTTATTTGTTTCATTTCATTTCATTTTATTTATTAAATTTGTTTATAGCCAATCTTACCACGAGGAGACTCTGGGCGGCTAAATTGAATCAATAAAGCCATAAAGAAGATATATTTACATTCAATAAAAATATGGGTTGTAATGAAAAGCTGGGGGGAAGGATGGCGCAGAACGGGATCTTTGCTGAGAACTCTAAATAGTTCGCTAAAAGAGAAGCCAGCTAAATCCTCCTCGCTCAGCCTACGGTCTGATTTTCCTCCTCCTGTTTATTTACATCAAAGCGGGCAGTTTTGGCACGGAGGAACCTTTTCCAGTTTGGCCAACCTGAATTAGATTACCCAGATCACGGGGGACTCTCATTGAGCAACAGCACCCTGGCCTGAAGTGTCGCAACCCGGGTTATTTTATCTCAACGACCGAATTAAAAGAAATCTGATGAAGCAATTGACCCCATGCCATTTCTCTCCCTCCTTCGGCCCCAGTTCCTCTTCCGGCTTCACGGGGTCCCTTCTTGGTATGGACTCCTGGACAAAGGGATATTCACGGCAGGGCGGCAGCTTCCTGGCTGGCCCTGCCTGCAGAGGGTTGGGGTGGGGCTGGAGTTTGTTTGGTGCCCGTGTTTTACTTGGGGGAAATCTGAAAACACCACCTTCCCCAAACCAGCGACCCGAAGGAGGAAATGAGTCTAAAAAGACTTTAGCATCCTCCAACAAGGTGGACATTGTAGGGCGCCCAGTAAAATATGACCATTTTCCAGTAGAGTGGAGGGAGGGGTCACTGAAGGGTTATTACAGCCTGATTGGTCCATTTGACTGAGAGAAAACTTCTTAGCCTTCGGCTTCTCCCGTTGGCTCCCAGTTTCCTCTCAGTCAACAGGTCCAAAAGACTCAAATTTGGTTCCCAGTGATTGTGAGTACTAAATTTAGAAAAATTAATTGGTTCAATTGGACACTTTAAATCAAACAAATTACTTCATAAAATAGAGCTGGCCCAATAGGACAAGCTATCGCAGTCCTAAATAGGCAGGGAAAGCAGCGCGGAGCAAAGCTCTTCCCACCTTACTCCCTGCGGGCTTTTTTCCCCCCCGACTGATTCCTGGTGACTCGGGCGTGCCGGGGGGCTTGCAGCTCATTTATCCTCCCCCGAACGATCTCCTTGCCTTGAAGCCGCAGCGCCGGCGGCCCTTTGCCGCGCGTGAAGACCGGCAGCCAGTAAACGAGACCGCGCCGTCTCTACCGAGTCGGCGGTGCCCTCGGCGGCGGTGCGTGAACGAGACCGGAGCGCCAGCGGCTCTTGCCGGGCGTGAAGACCGGCGGAAGTAGCCAGAGGGCCGAGATTACTTGCCTTTTCAATCGGCGAGCCCTACAAGGTGCGGGGGAGGCAAGCGGCAGGCTCGGGCGCCATTTTTAACGGCCGCTCGAGAAGAAGACCAGCAAGCCTCAGCGGCGGCCATTTTGAACACGTGTTGGGCCTAGCCCTTCCACCCTCTACCGAGCCTCCGCCATTATTCAAAGCTCAAGTTGAGAGTTTCTCCCAGCAAGAGGCTTCTAGCTGCGACTGCTTTCTTCTTCTATAGTCATCAGAGCACGTGAGTGGGGCGATGGCAGCGAGATCTGAGGCAGCTCAAACCGCAACTCCCCAGGCCCAGGAAGATAAGTCAGGCCCCACTGCCCCAGCCAGGCCTCGTGTTTCTAGGCCTTCTGCGGAGGATCGCCCCTCCAGAGCCCTACAAAGGGATGAGCTTAGGCGTTCCAGGGCAATCGAGAAAGCGATTGAGAGGGCAGAAAAGAAGAAGGTCAGGGATCCCAGACCTAGATCTAGATCCCCCAGACCAGAGGCTCATAGTCATTCCCCTTCTGTCAACAGGGGGTTCAGCCCTTCCTCTCCCTCTTCCTCTTCATCCAGATCTGTTAGGAGCGAAGAACGGGGGGCTTCTCCCCCTCCCCCAACTTCCCCTGGGACAGGGGGCTTGGATAGAAATGATCCTTTAGAGGGCCCCTCTGCAGGCCCCTCCCGGGGTAGGAGATCCCACAGGGATTCAATTCCTCATGACTATGATTCTGATTATGACGAGGAGGATCTAGAACACCTCCCTGAAAATCTAAAAAGATTAATTTCTGCAGCCATTTCCAGGGGAATAGCTCAAAGAGACAGACCTTCCCGGCATAATAGGATTACTCCGTTCAGCAGGGCCAGGTCTAGGAATTCTTCCCCATCCCTCATGAGCGAGGTCTCTTCTAGGGGGGAGGCCGGTCGTCAAGACGACTGGGGCTTCTCTGAGGAAGAGGATGCGGCCACTGATCAGCCCACCTCTTCTAACTTATTCATTCAGGCCATGTTTAAATCCCTACTGAAGAAGGCTAGGAGAACCACCAAGGTGGGCACAGGGGACCCCACAGTGCCCCCGCCCAGGGATCCAGACATGGTGATGTTCTCAAACACGGCCACCAACAAGGAGGAGATCCCTGCTCCTCCTCTGTTCTTGGAGGTGGCCACCAGTCAGTGGGCCCGACCTTCGAATTTTTCCCCTCCTGGCAGCAATGATAGGCGGGCTTATAATATGGAGAAGGCCTTTTTACAGGCAATTCAACTTCCAGCTATAGACCAACCCATAGCTGCCCTGGTCTCATCCTCCCCGGTGGTCTCCGGGGATGCTGCGGACAAACTTAAGCCGGAGGATAAGAGGGCGGAGCTTACCCTGCGGAAAAATTATAAGGCTTCCGCTTGGGCAATGCGGGCGGCGGCTGCCGCCTCGTATTTTAATCGCACAACAGTGATGTGGCTCCGCCAACTCCAGGATCGTATCCCGATCCAGGATGATCGAATCCATCAAGACCTGACCAAAATTATGGCGGCCTGCCAGTATTCGGCCGACGCGACCTTGGATGCCATGCGTTTTGGCTCCAGCGCCTTGGCCACCTCTGTGGCCTCACGCCGGCTCCTTTGGCTTAGAAATTGGCAGATCGATAATAAAGCCAAATGGGATTTGATAGCTGCCCCCTTCACGGGTCCAAATTTGTTTGGGTCTGCCCTAGACCCAATTCTAGTGGAGAATAGGGACAAGAAAAAGGTAATGCCTACCTCCACTAAGAAATCCGAGACACGCAGTCACCCATATCGCAGGCCTCCTTTCAGAAACTATGACAGGGACCAGGAGTCCCGTTTCCAACAGTACAGGCAGGATAGGCCATTCAATAGACAAGGCTTCCAAGACCGCTCCAGATACCAGTCTCAGTCCAAGCGGCCCTTTCGCGGGGGGGGCGGCCGCCCCTTCCGCAGAGGGAAATGACTCAAATCCGAGTCATCCCATAGGCGGCCGCCTGGCATTATATGCGGACAAGTGGGACCAGATTACAACAGACGGTTGGGTCCGGGCGACCATTCGCCACGGCCTAAGGTTAGAGTTCCTCTCCTATCACCCGAGGCGCTTCAAAGTTTTCTCCCCATCCCGGGATCCGGAACGCCGTCATCTCATGGACCTCGCCGTTTCACACCTTCTGGAAATCAGAGCGGTGGAGGTCGTTCCGGAAACGGAGAGGGGGCGGGGCTACTATTCAAATCTATTTGTAGTCCCGAAGGCCTCGGGGGGTTGGAGGGCTATTCTCGACCTGAAGCGCCTGAATCAGTATCTAGTTTACAGGCGCTTCAAGATGGCCTCCCTAAAATCAATCTTGCAGGGCATTCGAAAGGGGGATTACATGGCCTCGGTAGACCTGACGGAGGCCTACCTACACATCCCCATCCTTCGGTCTCACCGTCAATTTCTGAGATTTTCCCACAAAGGCAGACACTATCAGTACCGGGCCCTGCCATTCGGCCTGGCCTCGGCCCCTCGGACGTTCACCAAAGTCCTGGCGGCACTGGCCGCTTACCTGAGATCCATCCCAGTCAGGCTCCAGTGTTACCTGGACGACGTCTTAGTGCAAGCAGGGTCTCTTCCCAGGGCCAGGGCAGACCTCCAGCTGACCATCCAATGGCTCCAGACACTAGGCTTCTCAGTGAATTTCCCCAAGAGCCATCTATCCCCATCCAGACAGATTCTGCACCTAGGGACAGTGATAGATTCCCAGTCGGGGTGGGTCCGCCTGTCCCCAGACCGCTTAGACAGTCTGACGCAGTTGATCAGGTCAATCAGGACAAAAAGGTCCGTTTCCACCCTGACATTATCACGACTCCTGGGGAAGATGGTATCCTGCATAGGGATAGTTCCCTGGGCCCGCCTGCATCTGCGTCCCCTTCAGTGGGCCTTAATACCAGCCCAAAGGAGAATGTTGAGCAACTCTCTACGACCGCTTCGCTTAACGTCGGAAGTGAGACGCTCGCTCAAGTGGTGGATGTCCCCAGCATTGCGACAGGGGGCCTCTATTTGGGAGCCGGAGAGAGTACAAGTCACGACGGACGCGAGCCTTTACGGCTGGGGGGCCGTGATGGGGTCCGACATGGCCCAGGGACGTTGGACTGCCTCGGACCTCAGACACAATATAAATTGGCTCGAACTCAAGGCCGCGAGACTGGCCCTCCGGACTTTCAACCGCCAGCTACAGGGGCGACATGTCCTACTACTTACGGACAATGTAGCGACAAAAGCTCATGTAAACCGGCAAGGCGGGACTCATTCCCGAGCCCTCTGGCGGGAGGCACAGGCATTAGGACTATGGGCGGAGAGACACTTGGCCTCCATTGCGGCAGAACATATTGCGGGGACGTCCAATCACCAGGCAGACTGGTTGAGCCGGGCGACTCTGGACAACGGCGAGTGGCAGCTAGATCCAGAGTTGTTTCGAAAGATCTGCCTCAGGTTCGGCAGCCCCCTGGTGGACCTGTTTGCCTCCCCCAGCAACACGCAGCTGCCGAGATTTTTCACCAGATTCAAGACCCCAGCTGCAGAAGGAGCGGATGCTCTCAGGACCCGGTGGCCTCCGGGTCTCCTCTACGCCTTCCCTCCCCTTCCCCTCATTCCCAGAACCATTCGGAAGGTAGTCACAGAGAGGGCTTCCGTCATTCTGTTAGCCCCATATTGGCCGAGGAGACCATGGTTTGCGGACCTGGTCCAGCTCTCGGTCGTAGATCCCTGGAGAATTCCACCGGAAGAGGTAGTCTTGTATCAGGGGGTCTTAGTTCACCCAGAGCCGCAGTGGCTGCATCTGACCGCGTGGCTCTTGAGAGGGGATTGCTGAAACGGAGGAAGCTGTCATCGGGGGTCATAGCCACCTTAGAGGCAGCTAGGAAACCGTCCACAGTGAGGATCTATAACGCCACCTGGTCGGCCTTCGCGAAGTGGTGTAGCCCCAGGGGGGTGGATCCAGCCAGGGCCACGGTTCCAGACGTTCTAGAATTTCTTCAAAAAGGATTAGAGGATGGGTTGTCCCATAATACCCTCAGGCGACAGGTAGCGGCCCTATCCACTATATTGGGAGGGGAGGGTCCCTCTACCCTCTCTCGTTCTCCGTTGGTGAAGAGGTTCCTTAAAGGGGCGGCCAACATCCGTCCGCCTCCGGTCCATAGGTTCCCTACATGGGACCTTACCATCGTCCTGAAGGCACTGACGGGGTCTCCCTTTGAACCACTCAGGTCGGTTCACATGCGCCTCCTATCACTGAAGGTAGTATTTTTAGTGGCCATTACATCGGCCAGGCGTATCTCTGAGCTGGGGGCCCTTTCTGTTAGAAGCGACCTTTGCATGATTCACCAGGACAGGGTGGTATTGCGTTTAGATCCTTCGTTCATACCGAAGGTCAATACTCTGTTTCATAGGGCCCAGGAAATTGTCCTACCAAATTTTTGCCCCAATCCAACAAGGGAGAGAGAACAGGCATGGCATCGGTTGGATGTACGCAGGGCCCTCCGTATTTATCTGAAACGGACGGAGGGCATTCGTAAGACCGAGGCGTTGTTTGTCTCGTTTCACCCAGGTTCTCTAGGCAATAAGGTCTCGTCTTCAACTATTGGGAGGTGGATCAGGTTGGCCATCGTTGAGGCCTATGGAGCCTCAGGCAAATCTCCCCCGTCGGGGATTACGGCTCACTCGACTCGTAGTGCGGCCTCCTCAGCGGCCTGGGCCACAAGGGCGCCCTTCGAGGACATCTGTCGCGCGGCCACCTGGGCCTCCCCTACTCCTTTCATAAGACACTACCGCCTGGACGCTTATGCCTCGGCTGAGGCATCCTTTGGGCGGAGGGTTCTCCAGCGGGTGGTGGCCGATCCTCCCCCTGAGACCCAGTCTACCCTCCCTGGGACGTAGCGTGGGTATGTCCCTTCAGTGACCCCTCCCTCCACTCTACTGGAAAAAGAACGTTGGTCTTACCTGAACGTTTTTTTCGGGAGAGTGGAGGGAGGGGTCACTCTCCCACCCTAGTTAGATAGACAGGGTCTGGGAGGGGTAGGATCGGGTGGCCCGGGGCGGCTTTCCCTTGTCTTCTTACATCATGCAGACGCTGACCTGACATCGCGGAAACTGGGAGCCAACGGGAGAAGCCGAAGGCTAAGAAGTTTTCTCTCAGTCAAATGGACCAATCAGGCTGTAATAACCCTTCAGTGACCCCTCCCTCCACTCTCCCGAAAAAAACGTTCAGGTAAGACCAACGTTCTTTCTTTACGGACAGGCTGCTGGGAAGCAGGGCAGAAGCAGCCAATCTTGTAAGCTGAATCTGTTTTCTTCCTCCTCCTCTTTGGGGGCTTTCATCTTGTTAATACTTGGGGTGGTTTTTATCCTTGCACTTAGTTTTCCTGCTTTGCTTGTTGGAAGAAGAAAAGAAGAAACGAAAGAGGAAAAGGAATAATACCCAAGTGTGTATGTGTGTGTCTGTATATATATTTGTGCGTGTGTGTGTGTGTGTGTGTATATGTATTAAATAACACACACACACACATATATATAGGTTATATAGTTATATATGGTATAGGTATATATATATACACACACAGTGGGAGGGTGTTTTGTCAAGAAATGTAATCAATTCACGTAATATCACTTTTTATTATGATTATTATGTTTCATCGTACAGTAAGCCAGATGTTCAAACTGCAGTTGGCTTTTTTGTCCGCCTATTGAGTTATTATTGATTATCATCAACTATATTACTAGAATATCCGTAAATAAAAGAATATTAGTATAACAACAAGAGAACTCAAGATGGTTGCATCAAGGATTCCTGCTGTTTGGAACAGCCACCGATACTCTTTTCCAGGTTATTCCCTTCTTGACCATGTTCTCCTCCCCACAGTAGAATGGATGGATTGCTCTCCCTTTGGGCCTCCCTATCCCCTACAATCTTCATAATGTCCTGGTTTCCCTCCTGCTCCTGGGCCCCTTCCTCATGGTGGTCCACTTGGAGAACCACATCTGTTATGAATAAATAAGGATGGAGTGAAAAGAACGGCAGGGGTGGACCTGCTGAAGTTTCCAGATGCCTTATGATGCCTTATGGGCTTTGTGGTCTCTTCTACATTTCTTGGAGGGGAAAAAGAGGGAAATAAATACTCTCTGGGGTTAAAGGCTCCCCAGCTTGGATGGCCCTGGAGGGCTACGGAGATACCTGCAGTGGGAGTGATCTTCTCCTTGGTTTTGTGTGCCTCCAGAAGCCAACTAGCGACACAACCTCTGAATGCAGAGTGGGCAATCCCTTCCCTTCTGAGGAAGGCCATCCAAGATCTCCCTTCCAACAGGCAAAAGGAAGAAAATGAAGGATGAGAACAGAAAAAAAAATACAGGGATGATGCTTGATGCTAAGCCTGCAGCCTCCCAGGTGGTTAAAAAAAAGAAAGAAAACAGAAGATGGTTCAGCAGGGGAGTCTCCAGAATTGGTCACTTTGAGACTTGTGGACTTCAACTCCCAGAATTCCTCAGCCAGCCATCGAGCTGAAGTTCACAAGTCTTGAAGAGGCCAACTTTGGAGACATCTGGCTTAGCAAGAAAGAATGGGAAGTTTGATGATTTTGGACCTCTTGACAAGCAAGAGGTCCCATAAGTGGTTGAAGTGTCTTTCCGAACCTGGACCCCCCCCCCCCAAAGACACTAAAACGGCTTGCCTTCACTCTTGTGGGCGCTCCATCACTGGAGGTTTTTAAGAAGAGCTTGGACAACCACTTGTCTGAAATGATATAGGGTCTTCTACTTGAGCAGAGAGTTGGACTAGAAGACCTCCAAGGTCCTTTCCAACTCTGTTATTCTGTAACTCTGTAATTTTGATAAGTGATTATTAGGAAAGCAATCAGATTGTCAGGATTAACATCCTGTTTGGCCTGCAAAATCTCCATGGGCCCATTTCTTGGTTTTTGGGAAACAAGAACCCACTGACAGGAAGTTATTTTTCTCTCAAGCCTCCCACTGGGGTTTTGTTCCCAAGACCAAGAAACAAGCCTGCAGTTCACAATACCCGTTCAACAATTCATTGACTCGGGCAACTGATACGGCAGCCTGCCTTAGATGCCAAAACCCTGAGCAGTTGACAGCAGCAGCATTAAAAACATGTCTAAAAAAGTGTATGTCATTACGTGTTTTGACTGTTTTGGGCAAAGGGCGGTGACCTTTGCAACGAACATGGTTGAGGGAGAGGGACATCAGGCAACTCAGTGGCTGGTCCGGCATATAATCAAGTCCCCTATAATTTGTTGACCTTTAATCTGCAGAGAATCCTCGATTTAACACCACAACTGAGTCCAAAATTTCTATTGCTGAATGAGACAGTTGTTAAGAGAATTTCGCTCCATTTTATGATATCTGTTGCCTCAGTCGTTAAGGGAATCGCTGCATTTCTTAAGTTACTAACACAGTTATTAAGGATTTATGTAGCCGTCATAAATACGAGACAGTTACCAAGCATCTGAATTTTGATTACGTGACCACGGGGATGCTGCAACAGTCATAAGTGTGAAAAATGCTTATAAGTTGTTTTTTTCCATGCTGTTGTGACTTTGAACAGTCACTAAACAAATGGTTGTAAGTCAAGGACTACCTGTATTAACTCATCCAACCTTCTTTACAATTATTTTCAAGTATGGTTTGTTCAGCAAATCATAGGAAACAGACCATGATTTGATCCCACTGGTAGGGAATGTTTTGAGGGCTGTTCTCAGTTTGGGTGATGCCTGCTTCCATTGGCCGAAAATAGTGGTACCGTTTTGTAGCGGCTGAAGTCATGGGTGGTTCAGTGGGATACATGTTTAGGGGCTGAATGACCTTCTAAATCTAATAAATCAGTCAAGGAATCCAGATCTCCTGCCCACCGCTGCCAGTGAGACCAAAATCTGCCTTCCTGCATAACTGGTGGCTTCTGCGGATTCACATGGACCCATCCCTTTGCAGTACGTACTGAACTCCAAACAATAACCTGCAGCTGTGGGCAAGGCAGTTGACGTGACCTTCCTCAAGCCTATCTTTTGAGGTTTGAGGGCTTGTCAGCTCAAACAAGGTGCATTCACACGTTCAAGCGGAGTAGAGGGTTGGCAAGGTTTTACTCATGTTTCTTTAGCATTGCTGTGTCTCCTCCTTCCCAGCCTAATAATCAGGCTGAGTTTAATGTGCAGATCAATGGGCAGGCTTTCGTTTGTGAGGTTTGTTCTTTTCCTTTTAGGAAAGTATACTATTTTAATATTAAATATATACTACGGCATGGTAATACTATTATGAAGCGCCCTTGGTGTGCTCTGTTGCTTGTTTTCTTGCAAACGTTTCATGACCCAAACTAGCCAACATCATCAGTGCTAGGTTAACTCCCCTCTCTCCCTTCTAGCACTGATGATGTTACCTAGTTTGGGTCATGAAACGTCTGCAAGAAAACAAGCAAGCTCAAAGAGCACCAAGGACCCCTCATTTCAACCCTGAGCTACAAATATTCTCCTTTATTGGTACTTACTATTATTATTATTGCCTCCATTAAGTTTGGGCTAACTATATTGAGGATACAGAATTGAAACATTGTTTAAAGTTTTTTTCCATTAATTAAGAAAGGTGTGTAATTAAGGAAGTGTGTATCTAAAAGTGTGTTCTCCCACCATTTCTGACCCTCAAATCATTTCTGCTGCCAGAAAGTGATTTCCTAGTTAAAATAAATTTGGTCGGGTTGCTTAGAGTTCCACGCCTGCAAAGGAAATTTAAGAATCTCTTTACAACCGAGTGATCCTACAGTGAAGATCAGCTAAAATTCAGTGTTGGAAAGTTCCTTGACTTAATTTTGCAACACAGGAAAGATTTCCTTTTGCCAGTCTGGAATTTCTTGCTCATCCATGAGTTATTGAGTAGCAGAGAAAGATTGAGCTTTCATCTGCATTTACTTCCACTGTAAGGGTGCTACCCACAGGTAAATGCACGTAGATTTTAACTGCTGCCTTAATCTTTTCAGAAACTTCTGAGTTACTGAGTTGCAGAAGAGATTAAGACCGGATTGGATGAATTTGGAGAGAATTTGTGGCCGAGAACTGAAAGGAGCAGAATTAGAAATTGCTGGTGAGGCAGGCATCTCTAGTACAAAAGCACATTCTTCAGGGGGCAAACGTGTGCAGATGGTAGTTGGACTGGCAGCTGAACTTAGGCAACATGGAAACGTCATAGAGACAGCCAAAGACGGTTTCCTGAAGGGGTATGTATGAAATCAACCTAGATCAAGATCAGACAGAGTGACAATCAATCCACCATCAGCCCCCTCGCCAGCAAATTCCCTTCCCTCCAGAGTTTATGGAGCTGTTTGGGAAATTGGCATTGCAAACTCTCATAATTATGTAGATGTAAACTGGACCCTTCAAAATTGGTGCATTATGCAGCCGATTACATTTGCTTAGTTAATAAAAAATAATTAAAATAAGGGCAAGAAAGAGGGCAGGAAGGGTGTCCCTTTTCTTATAACTTTTTATAAGTGCAGCTTTCATTTTATAAAAAAAATCAGCTTGGCTTATTAAGACGTTCTCGTTTATTGTAACAAAAATGGCCACTATGGAAAAGTAATTGGGTTTTATTCCTTTAGATGAATATGATGGAGTTGATGAGGATTCAGAATAAAGCAGTATTGGTACCAATCGGTTGCCAAGTTGGTTTGAAGCGCAGCTCTTTTATACTAGGTGTTGGGCTGGGACTGGGAGTGATGGAACTGTAATCCAACAATTCTGTCAGGGATTTGGGGAAATCTGGAAGCCATTTGGCAAGAGACCCAATTGAGAAAATTTATTAGAATGCAAATTATCAAGGTGACCTGAGTTCTTCTTTATTTGCAAAGTTACTGGTTTATTTTAAGCATGTTTATTGGGTGCAATGCTGAAGAAATAAGTTTTTTTAGAGGTCATTAGATAAAATTATACGTGACTTCTTTCATTTGTGGGATCTGAGTAGAATTTCCAGATCTGGGCAGTTTATAAATAATGAAAAATGATTTGATTCTGAATTTTCTACAGATACCTAATTTGTCACTTTTGGAATAAGGACTTCTTAGATTAATGGATCTTAGCTGGAGATGGGAGTCCATTCCTCTCTTCTTAAATGTCATTGAACTGTGCTCTAAGTTGTAACTCCTTTTCCTTTTCATTAGCAAAAATTCTGTTACGCCATACGAAATAATAATAATCAAAATGCAAAACTCAACCAGATTATGTGATCAGTCTATTTTAGTTTAACGTGTACCTTAATTTAAAGTGGTTTAGTTTAGTTTAGTTCAGTTTTCTCCCCTGGGCAAAAGAGACCATCTTGCTATTTGTAATATTTTGTAGATTTTCCTACTTTTTCTATGAAATTCCATCTCAGGACCCTGTCATTTTTTTCTACGCACGCATCGCACTAAGAAGGAAGTATAGAACTCTTCTTTCCCCGAAACCACCCAAATTCTTCAAAACGCCTTCTTGTTAAAAAAAAAAAAACGCCTTTCACTCCACGTACCTCTGTGGGTTCGTTGTAGTACGAGGTCCACTCGGAGATGTCGTGCGATTCCATTTTGACGGAGCCCAGCATTCCAAAATCCCGGAGAGGAAAAATAATGGCTTGTCCGTGCTTAAAATTTCAAGCAGAGTGGGAAACCCTCCAGTTGGTTTCTTGGGGAAGTTTTAACACTTTATTTTAAGGCTCCTCCTCTTCTTCTTCTTCCCCCAAATGTGTTCGTTTTGAAACTCAACCTAAACCCAGCGACCGAAAGAAATAAATTGTCTGCCTTTCCTTTTTTCCAAAGTGTGCAGTGGCACTTTGGGAGCCAAAAACTCAAGATGCCCAGAAGTCAGAAGAGTCAACAGGTTTCCATGATTATAGGACGATCCATCCAGTTTTGGGACCCAAGGTCCAGGTGGGCTTGCAGGGGGCGGCCTTTGGGATGTGCAAGCTGTTTGCGTCGGTTGAAACCTGGACTGCTAGTTGTCCCGAGGTCGTCTCCCAGTGTCTGAAGGGCTGTCACCTGGACAGGTCTGAGTCTTTATAAAGCTACCTCTTTATCCCAACACTCCTCCTGCTGGTTGAGTTAAAAAGTTACCACGCTCTCTAGCTATCTGGCGCTGGCAAGTGAAGGAAACCAGGTCCCTCTGCCACCTGGTGGAAGGGACACCATTGCACGAAAGTGGTTGGCTAAATGGCATCACAACCTAGGCTTGGTTGAACTTGATGGAGTGGCAACCTCTTTTAAGGGGAACATCATCAGTGGTAAAATTCATATTTATTTACTACCAGTTCTGTGGATGTGGCTTGGTGGACGTGGCAGGGGAAGGATACTGCAAAATCTTCATTCCCTCCCCACTCTGGGACCAGCCAGAAGTGGCATTTGCCAGTTCTCTGAACTACTCAAAATTTCCGCTACCGGTTCTCCAGAACCTGTCAGCACTTGCTGGATTTCATCCCAATCTGGCTACTGTTTTGTATCCGGCCACTTGGCAGCTTGGTAATGACAAAAATATTGCAGCCTACAGATGTATTAAATTTATTTCACATTGTACATACTGTGATTCCTACTTCACACCAAGCAGAGATATATTGGCTATGTCTGCTCTAAGGAAGAGGAGGATTCGTGGTGATCTGATAGCAGGCTTCCAATATTTGAGGGGCTGCCACAAAGAAGTGGGGAGAGTGTCCACCTATTCTCCAAAGCAGGAGAAGCAGCAACGGATGGAAACTAATCAAGGAAGGATCCAACCTAGAACTAAGGAGAAGTTTCCGGACAGGGAGAACAATTAACCAGTGGAATGGCTTGCATCCAGAAGTTGTGAATTCTCCAACCCTGGAAGTTTTTAAGAAGAGATTGGACTTACTACCATTTGTTTCGTGTCTGTTTGAAGTTACAAGGGCACTGAAAAAATGATTTATGATCATTTTTCACACTTGCATCTCCAGGATTTAATTAAAATGGGGACACTCGGCAACTGGTTCCTATTTATGACGATTGCAGTGACCTGGGGACATGTGATCCTGTTTTCCCACCTTCTGACAAGTCAATGGGGAAGCGATTCACTTAACAACCGTGTTCCTAATTTATGCAGTGATCCACTTAATAACTGTGGCAAGAAAGCTTGGAAAATGGAGTAAACCTCACTTAACGACTGTCTTGCTTAGCAAAGGAAATTTGGAGCTCAATTGTGGTGGTTGAGGGCTTCCTCTACTGTAAATGGCTCAATATAGAGGCATCCCCAGGAAGGAGTCGAAAAGGAAAGAGGTTAGCTATCGCCATGGATCAAACCCTTGCCCCTGACTGATGTGTGTTGTGACGCAAGTTCATAAAGTTAGGTGCAGCTCATGAAACTGTCCGTGTCACAAAAGCTGGTGCCGTTCTTCTTATTTTGGGCTTTCTTGGACTCCTTCCACTGACTGTCCTTCTATCACATAAGCCAAAGAATGTTTCCAAAAGACTTTAAGACTTGTGTCCTTCAACTCCCAGAAATCCCCAACCAGTCATAGCTGGCTGGGGAATTCTGGGAGTTGAAGTCCACAAGTCATAAAGGCCACAAGTCTTAAAGGGGCCAGGTTTGAAGACCCCTGCTATAGATGCTTGATTGCAGAGGAGTGATGAGAAGGAACCCACATGCTCCAGATCTGCCCAGGCTTCAGCTGACCCAGCTTAAGGGCACGGAGGTGGGCAAGCAAGTAGGCTGGGAGAAGACCCCTAGTTCTTCCTCCACCTGTTGCCTTTTCAGACTGCTGCTTTCAGAGGTCTGAACTGGTGAAGCCACTTCTTGGTGGGAGGTCACCTTGCAACAGAGCTGATGTTGAGTAACATGGTAACATGAGCTGGGGCTGAGGGGGTCTCTCTTTTCTAGGGTAGCTGGTCTTCCAGTTCCCCATGAACTCTTCTAGATGAATAGTGGCGGGAATTGGGAATGTCTGGTCTAACAAAGAGGAGGACAAGGGAGGACATGATAGCAAGAGTTCCAATATTTGAGGAGGGGCTACCCCAAGGAAGAGGGGGTCAACTTATGCTCCAAAACACCTGAAGGCAGAACAAGAAGCAATAGATGGGAACTTATCCAGGAGATTCAACCTAAAACTGAGGAGAAATTTCCTGACAGCGTGAACAATTAATCAGTGGAATGGCTTGCTTTCTGAAATTGTGAGGGTGCCATTACTGGAAGTCTTCAAGAAAAGATTGGACAGCCATTTGTCCGGAATGGAGTAAGGCAAGTGTGTCCAACCTTGGCAACTTCAAGACTTGTGGACTTCAACTCCTAGAATTCTCCAGCTAGCATGAATCTCCTGCTTGATCAGGGGGTTAGACTAGAAGATCTCCAAGGTCCCTTTCAACTCTGTTATTGTATAATACTCTCACACCTTCGCCCTTTGCTCCTGCCCTTGCTATGTGAAATTGTTGATTGTCAACAACTGCCTGTTTTGCTGGCGACATGGCCTTTTAGGTAGCATCACTGTCCATTCCTTCTGGACTCAGGCATTGTCCATGAAATGTGATAAGAGACCAGGGATCCATCATCATAGCTCCTGCCATCACCTTCACCTTCAGATGACCAGCAAAGTTGTACATAAGGTGTGTTTGTGTGTGTCAGTACATGCATAGACACACAATAGCGGAGAAGGAGAGGAATCCATGGGAAAAAAAGATAACCAAGTTTATTGACAGAGACAAGTAAAAGAAAATACAAAAACAAATTTAACCTTCTCTCTCCCTCTCTCCCGTTTTCAATGTGGGAATCTGATCCCCACATTTTCTACCCTCTGACCACTTCCCCCGTTGCAACACAAACACACACCAAAGTCAGCAGAACTACCAACGAGTGAAACAGATGTGGAACCACACACACACGCACACACACATCAGAGGTTATGGGGTGGTGCCTGTATTTTAGTCCCCTGCACCTCCAAATCCCGTCATACTGCATGTGCCATTCCTCCCCCCTCCCTTTATGCATTTATGGCCACCCTTCTTTAATTAAGAATCCAATTTTTTTCCTGGCCGCCAGATTATTTTCCTCGGTCCCAGGATTCCTCTGGAGGAGGCATGGAAGCAGAACTGAACTTGTGGGGTTTTTTTGCCCAGTGCCATCCTGAGCAAGGATAAAACGCACAGCACCCCAGAGCAGCCTCCTCATCCAACCTGAACCCCTGTGTCCATTATTCCCAGCCTCGGCTGGCTGAGGAGAATGGGTGTGGAAGCCCAGCTCATCTTTAAGATAGGAATACACCTGAAGACGTATTCTCTCTTCTTCTCTTATTCTTTCAAGGGAGCTTGTGCGGCAGAAAGGAAATTGCAGCGGTTAGGTCCATATTCCATGTTTTCCTCCGCACATCTCTCTCAATCCTGACCTTTCCAGGACTTTCTTTATTCTCTTCCACTTGACAAATTATGCATTTTAACAATAACAAAAACTACCCTTATTTTTGGCGTGCATGCTTAGTCTTTTGGTATGAAAAATACCCCCCCCCCACCTAACTGAAGATCAACACGCGAGGCACTTTGTCCATCCCTCTCTTCCTCCTGCCACACTGCTTCCCCCTAATTTCCCAGGCCCTCTTTCTCCTTCTCCCCCTCCAACCATCCCCACACAGCATGCCTCCTTCCCTTCCCTTCCCTTCCCTGGATCCACACAGCAGACTTCTGAACTTCCCAACGAAGGTGCACAGATTCAGAACGGTGTCCAGTGATGGGCTGGGATGGCCGTGGGAACAACACATACAGAGATTGACCCCCACAATGGGGAGGAGGCCTCCCAATGCAGTGGAATGGGGAACGTGAGAAAGTGAAGCTGCAACCGGGATTAAGTAGCACCTAAGGAACCGATGTGCGGCTGGGGAAGTGTTCTGGTTCGGGAAAGAGTCAAACATCAAGACATCGGAGAAAAAGGGGCCGTAGCATCTTCACGGCAAGCAGGATGCCACAAGAAACTTCAGAAACGCATCCGCCAAGCTCGTCAGGCCCGCATTTCGGTCTCCCCATCCCACAAGTGAGTAGTCCATCCACCCCACCCCACCCCACCCCCCTGTAGTAGGTTATGTAGATGTTACTTCAGATATAAGCTGGCTATGGAAATAGGATTTAAAAAATAGAATTATATACAGGCCCCTCCAGTCCGCAGCGGGTTGCAGAGGATGTCAGAGAGGCAATAAGTTACTCCAGTCCCTGCCCCGGCTGCAGGAGCCAAGGTTGGTAGGGGGCGTCCCATGGCACACCATCCCGGATCGTAGCCGTTCCTCTCGGAGGCCTTCACGGATCGCGCTCCTTTTTTACTTTGACGTCCCCTGCGAGAATGGTGGCGATCTCGCCCTGCATGAAGGCCCAGGGCACATTGGAGCCCACCAGGGGGCACTTCTCTCCGCTGGGGCAATAGACCTCGCCGGCAGCTCCTTGGGCTTTAATGAAATCCCGTGAACAGGGGAAGCAGAACTTGTGGCCCGGCACCGACGGGCACTGCACAAAGTGGGTGTCCTCCAGCCGCTCGTGGCAGATGGTGCAGCAGAGTGGGGCACTGCCAGACCCTCCGGAGGAGTCGGGGGCGCTCTGGGTGCCGCTGGGCTCGGCCGCCCCGGAAGAGTGGGCTCCGGAGGACGAAGACGAGGAGGAAGAGGAGGATGAAGAAGAGGTGGTGGTGGCCACTTGGCCCGGCTCTCCGTTGCGGGGCACCAGGCGGTGGGGTCCCGAGGCGGCTGGTGAAGCCGGGCTGGTGCTGTTCTGCCGGGCGGTGGTGGAGTGCACCGGGTTGAGCTCCTTGCCGCCCAGCGTGTCGGCCACGTTCTTCAGAGCCGTGATGGGAGAGGGGTCGTTGCGCAGGGAGCCCTCAGGCAGGCCGGCTTGGGCGGGCAGGTGAGCCAGGCCCGAGGGCGGGTACAGCCCGGTGGAGGATCCTGGGGGCAGCCAATGCTGGCGCTGCTGCAGCTGCTCCTCGCCCGTCAGCTTCCCGGCCGCCAACTCCCCCTCGGGCTCCGGGGAAGCCTTGCGGCGTCTCAAGCCCGGGCGGGCGGGGGGCGCGGCCCTCAGCAGCACATTGGGCGGCCCGGCGGCCGAGGAGCCGTCCAGGAACTGCTGGGGCAGCGCGTCGGCTGCGGGCAGCTCGCGGAAGTAGCGCACGGCCTCGGTGAAGAGCTCGGCCAGGAGGCGCCAGTCGCCCGAGCCGTGCCGCTTCTCGTACTCCAGGTACTTGTAGCCCGACGACAGGACCTTGCCGGGCTCCTTCAGGCAGTCCTGGAACATCTGCTTGGCCACGGCCAGCACCCCCGCGAAGACGTTGCCCGAGCCGCACGGGTACTCGGCGAAGAGCTTGAGCTCGTACTCGTAGCCCGGCCGGGCGGCGGCGTCGAAGGCGAAGATGCGCCCGGTGAGCGAGTGGTCCTTCTTGAAGCGGACGGTGAAGGGCGCGCAGCCGCACAGCGCCAGCAGCTGCTCCCGTACCGCCTTGGGCTTGCCGTGCCACTCCTCGGCGCGGGCCCGCATGGCCTCGTTCAGCTCGGCCAGGCACTCGCTGTGCCGCGCCTTCTCCTTCTCGTACTCGTAGCCCGCCCGCGACGTCGGCTTGGCCAGCTCGCCCAGCAGCGGCGAGGCCAGGGGCAGCGGGGCCGGCGCGGGGCGCATGGCCGCCGCCAGCATCAACCCCGGCGGAGCCACCAGCCCGGGCGGCGCCGGACCCACCAGAGCGCGCCGGGCCGTCGGGCTCTGCCGGCTGCCTTCGCCGCCGCTCGCCTCCTCACCGCCGCGGGCCAGTCCGTTGGGCAAGCGCGGGCTGAGCGCGTAGTCGGGGCCGGCCAGGCGAGCTCGCTCGTAGCGCTCCAGCGCGGTTCCTCCGCCGCCGCCGCCGTCCTTGGCTTGCTTGGCGCCCGGCGGCCCCGGCGATCGGCCCTCGGGCATGGCGTGGCTGCGCTTCAGCTGCCGCGCCGTCTCGATCAGCAGCTCGATGCGGTCGGCGCCCTCGAAGTTGACGCAGCCCCGGCAGACGGCCTCGCTGAAGTCCCAGATCATGGCCCAGGGCATCTTGGGCAGGTCGCACAAGTAGCACCATTGTCTGCGGGACGCCTGCACCGAAGACATCTTGGCCGCCGCCCGCCCCGCCTGCGCCGGTCCCCGTAAACGCCGCCCAAACAACCGGCCCGGCGGGGGGGGGGGAAGCTGGCCCTCGCCGCCTGGAAGGGGCTCCGTGCGGGGCGGGGGAAGCAGGCAGGCAGGCCGGAGCGGGCAGGCAGGCAGACGAGGCGAAGAGGGAGGAAAGAAAAGGGGGGGAATCCCCTCTCTCGCCTGCCCTCCTACATGGAGAAACTTACATAAGTCCCTCACGAAGCCTGCCGGGAGATGTAGTCCTGGAACGGGAGGGAGGAGGGCTGGGGTTGCGGTTGGGGGGGGCAGTCTTAAAGGACCCGCTGCGCTTTGATGGCCGGATTGCCGAGACTTTCAAAATCGAGGATGCCTTTGCAGCAGGGGTCCCCAAACTTGGCAACTTGAAGACTTTTGGACTTCAACTCCCAGAATCTGGAAGTTGAAGTCCGCAAGTCTTCAAGTTGCCAAGTTTGAAGACCTCTGCTTTGGAGCCTCGCTCAGCCAGATGTCTCGCACCGGTGAGGGACTACGGTTCCCATCTTTCACAAGGCGCGGCACAGGGGTTAAGAGTCGGGGTGATCTCCAAGAGGAAAAGAGGTTACTTGAATGGCAGGTTGCACTAAAGCAGGGGGGGGGGTTTCTCCAAACCTGACCTCTTTAAGACCGGTGGATTTCAACTCCCAGAATTCCCTAGCAGACATGCAGCTACCTGGTTGGCTGAGGGATTCTGGGAGTTGAAGTCTCCAAGTTGCCAAAGTGTAGAGACCCCTGCACTAAAAACCCTTAAGAGGATGGTGGGAGAGGGTTGCCCAACTGTTAATGCTGCCTTGGGGTTGCATTGGAGTTTGGTACAATAGCTGCACGAGCCGGGGATGATGGATGCAGCAGCCAATCCACAGGGAGGATTGAGTGGACAACTGGCAGCACCAGGTAGTATCATTGCATCCTCCGCAGAGGTGTGCTTTTGCTCCCAATGCTCTATCGATTAAAGCAAGCCAAGTCTCATGAGATGGGCAGCAAACAAATTTAATAAATAACAAAGCAATGAATGTGGGGTGTCGATATTAGAACAGCTTCTTTTCCCCAGGAACTAAGGATCCCCCACTTTCTCCCTTTCCTGTCTTTGCCCTTCCGTTCCAGATGTTCCAGATGCCCAAATCATGTCTCTCAACTATTGCAGAAGGACCGATTCAGAGAACTGCTTTCCCTGTAGATCACAGGTATAATTTTCAACTTTTATCCTGGGTGGTCCTGCCCCCACCGCCTGTTGGGCTGCAGGTGAAGGTTCCGAGACCCAGGATATCTCTGCCCCTCCAAAAGCTGCACCTGTGCCTTTCCTACGTAAGATACCCAAGATCCAAGAAAGAGTTAACTGGGCTTTTCAGTGTTAAGGAAAAGGAAAACACATTACCCACTTGGCAAAGCGGCTCAGAAGCCCCGGATGATGTTGCGTTGTGGTGCATTTCCGGTTGCACCACTTCCTCTTTTTTTCCCCCTTTTGCAAATCGCCCTCCCCTTCCCCTGCAGTTCAAAGTTCAACTTGAGGTGGGGTGCTGCTAAGGGGGTTCTCGACAGGCAGGGAGAAAAATTGAAAAAACCACCATAAAATCCACAAGGAAGAAGCAGTGAAGATGCAGCCTCTTATTCCTTTTCGCCCAGCCAGAGCGAGTTCCAGGGTTTACTTTCAGCCAGAGAGCTGGCACCCTTGCAACGATTAACGGAGAGAATGTGGTTGGCGTGCAGAGCATAGAACCAGCATTGTTTAACCCAGTGTTTTTACAAACTTGGCAACTGTGAGATGTAGGGGCACTTCAACTCCCAGAATTCCCCTAGAGACAATTTTCTCTGCCTCCCAAATAACCCGAATCTTTACGTCCTGCAAGGATGGCATTGAATGGTGGCAATTGGCAGTACCCAGAAGCCCCCATGGGGGATGCAAAAGGTGTGTGTGTGGGGGGTATTCAAGCAGGCATCTCTTCCCTTCCAGACATCAAGGCAGCCATTCAAAACCCCTTATTGCTTTTTATTTGTGAATCGACCACCAATTTTTCCTCTTCCACGGTTAATTTTTTTTTTTAACATCTAGGTTTGTGGGTCTTTGGAAAGAGCACTTAAATATTGTAATCACACAGCTAGTGGTTTTCCAGGAGACTGGGATGGATGGATGGGCTTTGCAAAGAGCCTTTCATATATTTGAAGCCTCTGTGGAAACTGGGGGTCTTATTTGTCCTGCCATCTGAAATGGTCCCGTGGCAGTGCCCGGTGGCTGGAGGGGAGGGGATCTTTCTCCAGAAGCCTCAGCCAGACTAACAGATGGCCAGAGCCTGACGGCATCCCCATTGCAAATGAAGGACTCCAATAGAAAAGAATTTGGGGAGCTCAGAGTTGAAATGAGGGGTTGTTGGTGCTCCCTGGGCTTGGGGATTTCCTTGCAGACATTTCATGACCCAACTAGGTAACATTATCAGGGTAGAAAGGAATGGGGTTTGGAGAGGAGGAGGAAGGAGAGAACTGTGGGGTCCTTGGTGCTCCCTGAGCTTGGTGGTTTTCTTGCAGACGTTTCATGACCCAACTAGATAACATCATCAGTGCTAGAAGGGATTTATGGAGAGCGGGAGGAGGGGGAGAAGAGTAGCAGCAGGAGGACAGCAATTGTGGGGTCCTTGTTGCTCCTTGAGCTCGGTTGTTCCTTCCAGACATTTCATCACCCAACTAGGTAACATCATCAGTGCTACTGATGACGATAGTGAGCAACAACGATGTTACTGGTTGGGTTCAGTATTGTCTCGCTGAGCAGTGGAAATTCCTGTCCCCGTTGAGGTCGTAAGTCGAGGACTACCTGTATGAGCAAAACCAGCAGTATGAAACATTTCCCCCCTTTTTCTTAATATTTCTTAAATGACCAACTTTATCCCTTTTGCATCTTACGAAGGCGTGCGTCAGAAAGCGGAACTCCCCCTTCCATGCCTGCCCCCCCTCGCTCGCCGCAGGTGTGTCACAGGTGTTCAAATAAGAACTTAACAAATCCCCCCGAGAGATCTGCTCATCGTATGAAAATAGTTTATTGAGCTTCTACCAGAGGGAATCCAGTGCCACCAAAGGCATCGATTGCCACGGGTTTCCTTCTCTTGCGATGCTCCAGGGCTCTTCGGGCTTCCAGCCTGGCCTGAAACCTAACCCTAAGTTAAGTTGGTTTTCCGGCAATGGGGCAGACTAAATGGGGCCTGCCTGGACCAACCTCCCCATAGGGTAGGACGGAGCAAATACGACCCGTTGCATTGTGGGAACAGAACTGCCGGAGCCCTGGTCTCACTAAGCCAGGGGTGTCCAAACTTGGGAACTTTAAACTTTGTGGACTTCGACTCCCAGAATTCCCCAGCCAGCCCCAGCCCCAGGGAATTCTGGGAATTGAAGTCCATCCATCTTAATGTTGCTAGGCTTAAACACTCCTGATTTGGAGTCAGAAACTAAAAACTAGGTGATTTAATTTCCATCCAATCTTGGCAACTTTAAGACTAGTGGACTTCAACTCCCAGAATTCCCCAGCCAGCTATAGAATTCAACACCCAGAATTCTGGGAATTGAAGTCCACAAGTCTTAAAGTTCCCAAGTTTGGACACCCCTGAACTAAGCAATCCGGCCAGTTTACAGGTAGTCCTCGACTTACAACAGTTCGTTTAATGACCATTCGGAATGAAAAAAGGGACCGATGACGGTTTTTCACATAACCATGGTCACTTGCTCAAAATTTGGGATGCTTGCCAACTGTCCCATATTTATGACACTTGCGGGGCTCTCAGGTCACGTGCTCCCCTTTTGCGACCAGCAAAATCGACCGGGAGGCAGAGTCACTTTACGACTGTCTTAACTCACTTCAACCACTGCAGAGGCTCACTTCACAGCCGTGGCAAGTGAGGTCATCCAGTGGGGCAAAGCGCACCTCAAAAATGTCTCACTTAGCAACGGAAAGTTTGGGCTCGGTTATGGTTGTAAGTCAAGGACTGCCTGTCCTATATGGGCCTATCTATTTTTTTCTGATTCCCCCCCCCCCCCCCCCAGCAAATTTTCCCTTCGGAATTGAAGACTGATATTCCACGAATGGAGAAGTGGGCAGCGATGCGTGGCAGCCCACCGGGTGTGGAATAAATGGTGGTGGTTATGCTTGGACCACAAATATCAGCAGGGGTGACCTCAGGGACTGGCATGGAGTGTGGCCCCTGGCGCGGCAACCATGGGCCCTGGCATCAGAAGTGGGGGTAGTGCAGAGGGCTCCAGCTTGCCCTCCCTTTCAGAAAATGGAGGGCGAGACTGAAACAGCCATCCCACGGGAGCAGCCCCCCGTCTGCCATTCCTTTTTGGATGTGGTGGAAGCACATCTGTGCTGATGCTCACAAATTCTTCCAACGTCCTCTGCGTTTACGAGTTGGGGTCCCCTTCCTTCGCTTCTGAGCCGGAGGGGGCCGGTTTGGAGATGGCCCCCTTTCAGTCCTGGGCTGTTCCTGCCCTGGAGATAGCTCCAATTTGGCAGGCCCTCCCTCCCGAGTAGGGGCAGTCTCTGTGCCTGGGGTTGCCGTGGGGAGACCGTATTCCCCATGTGGGGGCAGCAGACCGTTTGGCAAAGCCGGAAGGAGGGGCAGAAGTGCCGCCACCACGTCCGTGAGCCGTTCCAGGCCTTGCCGCAGGGTGTAGGTCAGCTCCCGGATGGCTGCGGCCGTCTCCCTCTGAGCCTGAAGGAAGTCCAGAGAGGGCTCAACAGGCAGGTCCAGGTGGGCACGTTGGCGCCGCAGGGGGGGTGAAATTGAAGGGCAGGGAGTGGTGCCCAACAACTCTCCCGGGGAGTGTTCGGGATGTGGCCCACAGCCTAGACAGGATGGAGACGGAGCCATCTGGACAATCTGCAGTGACGAGGGTTGGCCTGGAGGAGGTGCTGGTGAGTCACGTTCCTTGGGTTTCAGCAAGCATGAAGGCTGGACAGAGGTCTTTGGGCTGCTGGAGACGTTGGCCCTGGTGGGCAGATCTGTCGGGGCTAAGGAAAGAGAGTTACTGTGGTGGAATGTGGTCTGGATTCCCAGGAGGGAGGGGCTGCATTTCAGAGGGGAAAGAGGCAGTGAGGTTTAGATAGCTTGTGTGAGAGAAAGAGGGTGAAGACGGCTCCTCCCTAAGAGTTCCCCAGAATATATCTAGAGTTATGCAAATGGTTAGTTTAGGGTCCTTGGTGCTCTCTGAGCTTGGTTGTTTCCTTGCAGATGTTTCACTGTCCATTTAGGTAATATCATCGGTGCTGGAAGGCAATGGGATTTCTGGAGAGGAGGAGGAGGAGGAGGTCTATGGGGTCTTTGATGCTCTCTGAGCTTGGTGGTTTCTTGTGGACATGTTATTACCCTATTAGGTAACATCCTCAATGCTAGAAGGGAGTGGGATTTATGGAGAGGAGAAGGAGTAGGACGACTGTATGGTGCTTGGTACTCTCTGAATTTGGTGGCTTTCTTGCAGATATTTCATGACCCAACTAGGCAACATCATCAGCCTCTTTACCAGTTACTTTAGCCTGGCAAGATTCTGTCTATAGATGGGGAAGAATAACAACAGCTACTCAGAAGTAACTCCACATATTGTTCTTGGTTTGGTTGTGTGAATTAAAAAAACACTGGAGTTTATTAATCCAGCACTTAAAAAAAAAGATTGCGGCAGAGTTTGTAAAATCTACATTGATTTAACTAAACGGAGGGCTTTGGACCACGCAGGATATTTTTTTGTCTTTCACTGCAGCAAATTTCCTTGGCCAGAAGTGAATATTTTGTTTCCGTGGCACTAGGCACAACGGAGAGATGGGCCCATCTGTTGCCTCTTTAAAAATTGGGTGATGAGGAGGGAGGGGCAGGTGGCTGGCCTCAAACTTTGCCTTAAGCCCCTACAACTGGAAGTGGGGCTTGTCCTGCCCCACAGCAAAATATAGAATTGGCCTTCTTTTTAATCCTTTTTGGGAGAGAAAAGTGAAACAGCTTATTCTGGTCACAAACCAGCTCAAAACAAATGCAACCTTCCAAGCAGCTGTTCCCAAACCACCAAGAATCAAAAGAAGCAGGAGGGCCCCGCATGTGAAACTTTAGAGGGAGGGAATAATTAAGATTAATTAAACAGTGTTCGGATATTTGAGGGGCTGCTGCAGAGAAGAAGGAGTCCATTTATTTTCCGAAGCCCCGGAGGGCAGAACAAGAAGCAACGGATGGAAACGAATCCAGGAGAGAAGCAACCTGGAACTAAGGAGACATTTCCATGACAGGGAGGACAATTAACCAGTGGAACAGCTTGCCACCAGACGTCGTAGGTGCTCCATCACTGGAGGCTTTTAAGAAGAGATTGGACATATCCTTGTCTGCAATGGTATTGGGTCTCCTGCCTGAGCAGGAGGTTGGACTAGAAGACCTCTGAGGTCCCTTCCAACTCTGGAATTCTCTTAGATCAGAGGTCTTCAAACTTGGCAACTTGAAGACTTGTGGGCTTCAACTCCCAGAATTCTCCAGCCAGCTCTGGAGAATTCTGGGAGTTGAAGTCCACAAGTCTTCAAATTGCCAAGTTTGGGGACCCCTATTTTAGATAAGCTCCAGCTACTGGCAACTGTCTCTCCCCCTGCCCCTCCCTCCGGAATCCAATCCGCTTCAAATGCCAACCCACCTCTTGACAAGTTGGCCCAGAGTCTTCCTGCTCCACCGATGCCCAACTGACTCTTTGGCCCCAGGACCGCGGCTACTCACCCGTGCCATGCTCAGCTGCTGGTTGGTAACGAGGAGGCCCAAAGCCCGCCGTGCCCTGCAAGAGCCCAGACTCTGCCCCTCCTGGACCTGTCATCACACCAGGCCCCAGGATGGCGAAGAGCGTCTCCTCTTCGGCTGAGAAGGCTTCGTCGCCAGCGTTGCCTGTCCCCTGGGTGGAGTGGGGCACCCGCGCCAGCTTCTCTTTGGTGCGCCGCTTGAAGTCATTCCACCGTTTCTGCACCTCCTGGCCGGTGCGCTTCCAGCTGGTGATGCCATTGATCTTGCCAGCTATGCCTTCCCAGACCCGCCGGCGTTCGGCCACCGTCACCCGCCGGCTCTGGGTGCCATAAAGCTTGCCGTAGTTGGCTCGCACTTCCTGGATCAGGATCTGGTTCTCCTCGTACGAGAAACGTGGTTTGCGAAGACGGGTGATCTCCTCGCTGTCCCCAGACATCCCCAGACACTGGATCCCTTCTTAAGGGGGGGGGGGCTCCTGCCCTCGGGACCCTCCTGCCTGGTTCCTGGCAATTGGGTGAGGATGGTGGGCACCGCCAGGGGTCTTACCTGGGGGCTGCGGGGCTGGCAGTGACAGGTGAGGGAGCAGCGCCTGAGGCTGGTTCTGCCGCTCCAGGGAGCAAGTGGAAAGCTCCTTCAGGCATCGCTAGGCAGGAGCCTGGCAGCCTGCAGGCTGGCACAGGGGACCCCCCTCCCAAGAAGAAAGCAATGGGAGTGGGGCAGCCTGGCTGCTGGGCCCCTCTACTTGACAGGAGGCTCCCTAGGGCTGCCCTCTCCTTCAGGCCTCCCAGCTCTCCATGAATGTCCACTCAAGGCTGCCCGGCTCCATCTGATGCCAGCCTCTCTCTCTCTCTCTCTCTCGTCTTCCTCGCTCCCTCCCTCCCTTCTCCTCCTCTTCCTCCTCCTCCTCCTCCTCGGGCATGCTCACTGCTTAGCCGCACTCCCAGCAGGCCACGGGGGCAGCTGAGCGGTTTCCATAGCAACCGTGGCCTGCTGCCTGTCCCCCCCTTTGCCTCCTCCAGCCAGCCCCAAAGCCGCCTGCTGCCGCTGCCAATTTGGAGCACCAGCAAGACTCTGGGTCACAAGCCCCAAGTGGGGGCCCTCTTGGCCACATCTCCCCCCCCAGTGGGATAAAAAAAGGCATGAAAAGCAGAGGTTGGCACCCCATCCCCCTAGTTCTAGGGGGGTTAACCCTTTGGGGCTGGGGGGTTGGGGGTTTTGTCATTTTCTTTTGCAGACTGGGTCTCTCTGCTGATGGGAATCCAAGTTCCCTTTAATCTCCTCAGTTGATCTTCAGCCAAGGGACCAAGCCGGTCTTCTTTGGTCCCCATCTCCCCATCTTTGGGGATCCTGTGAAGAGGCTAAAATAAATAATTAAACGAAATAAAATAAAAATTCATTGGCCTGTTGTTGGGCAAACGACCAGCAGGTGGCAGTGCTGGAGCATGCAAACCGACTCCATTCTAGGCTGTGATCCCGGTTTTGTCATTTCAGATGTTCTTAAATTGACTATATAGAGCCCTTTTTTTCAACCATGACAACTGGACGCTTTGTCGACTTCAACTCCCAGAATTCTGCTTGGGAATTCTGGGAGTTGAAATGCACACAGCTTCAAGTTACCAAGTTTGAGAAACACTGCAATAGTATCTGTATTTAAGGTGGTCCTCGCTCATAGACGGTCAAGTTTTAACAAATTCATTTTAACTTTGTGTTCAACTTTATTTTGCTTATTATCTATTAAAGATAGATAGTCCCCGGTCACTATTTTCAGTGCCGTTGTCATGTTGAACGGTCACTGAAAGAGCCGTTGAAAGCTCTTAGGAACAATCTGGAAACCTGCCAAGGTCCTGGATCATTTTGCTCAGTGAATAAATGTACAATTTTGTTGGGTTGGAGCCTCTTTATTTAGTTTTAGGCGTTGAGACAGACCACATTTTAGGCCCAAGTTTGCGTACAAATACTGAAAATTCCAAAGCATTTGCCAAGTCCACCCCCCATGCTTTCCTCCCCCCTCTGCTCTGTGGCTGTGTGAAATTGCACAACCAACGAGCGAGAGTGTGTGTTGTCTTTTCTTTTTCTTTTGAGCAAAAAAACAAATAAAATCAATTCTCCAGCAAGTCTCGGAGAGGGCCAGGTGGATAGAAAGGAAGGGTGGATCCCCTGGGTGGATCCCTCAGCCCCCATCAGGGAATGGGGCGGTGGGGGGAGGAAGGACGTGGTGGTGGACCCCCTTGGAGGGTAGGGGGGGTGTTCCATGGGGGCTCAGCTTCCTTTGCCCGGGATCAGACAGCAGGGCCAGGGGTGGGGGTCTCTGGGGAATTTGTGGAATGGGGGGGGGGGTGCGTCCAGGCTGCCCAGAGTCCAGATGTGTCAGCCGCGGACAATAGGCAAGCAGGAAAGGACAGACAGATGGGCCGGCCGAGACAATGGCCGGCCGCTTAACATTCAGGAGCTGTTCTCCGCTGACTTGCTGCCCCCCCCCTTTGCTATTGAGCCAGCCAAAGACTGCCAGGATGAAAAGCCCATCTGCTCAAGGCTCCCCCCCCCCCGCCCCCATTCACTCGAGAAGCAAAGAGGGCCTGAAAGGGAGGCTGCCCGGCTTCTCTCTGCCCAGGGCTGCAAATGATGTGTGTGTGTGTGGGGGGGGGGTGTTCAATGCTGCTCTCGGTATGTGGATCTTTCTTTCTTTCTTTCTCTTTTTCCTTCCTTCTCTACTTCCTTCCTTCCTTCCATCCCCCTTCTTTTCTCTCCTTTTCTCTTCCTCCATCTTTTACTTCCTTCCTGTCTTCATGACTTCCTTTTTTCCCCTCCCTTCCTCTTCCTTCCTCTCCTTCGTTTCTCTTCCTCTTTTCTTTCTCTTTCCTCTCCCTCTCTCCCTCCCTCCCTCTTCCTTTTTCTCCTACCTTCTTTCTTTTCCTCCCTCCCCTCTTTTCCTTCTTCCCTTCTCAGTTTCTTCTTCTTTCCTCCCTTCTCAATTTCTCCTTCCTTCCTTCCTTCTTTCCTTCTTCCTTCCTCCCTTGTCCATTTATCCTTCCTCCCTTCTTTCCTTCTTTCCTTCCTCCCTTCTCAATTTGTCCTTCCTTCCTTCCTTCCTTCTTCCTTCCTTCTTCCTTCCTCCCTTCTCAATTTCTCCTTCCTCCCTCCCTCCCTCCCTCCCTCCCTCCCATTGTCCATTAGAGAATCTGCGGAAACAGAGTTAGCTCTCAACTACCTACTTAAGTGTCTGGAGATCGAAGCCCCTGTCAAGGAAGGGGCATCATTCCGAAGCCTCTTGGGGTGCCCCATCCGAAGGCCTGCATAGAATCCAGAGCGTCTGAATTGAAGCTTTGGGTGCTGCCTCCCTTCACCCAGACCCGGCTTATTACATTGACTGGCGATAACTGCTGGGTGGGCAAAGAATGGCTTGCTAAGACACATCCCTGAAGGCTTTGTGTGCGGAGGGGCCATGGGCAAAGATGAAAACGATTTTAATAATCATCATCATCATCATCATCATCATCATCATCTCCCCAGGTCTGATGAGAGATGGATGCTGAAAGCTCAGCTGGGGATATTATTATATTCTAGCCATGGAGCAGGACTGGGGCCAAATGGATCACAAGCCAGGATTTACCAAGGGCTTCAGCATTCCCATTTCAGGCTCTGCTGGAGAAGTTGCTGAGCTCCTTAAAAAAAAAAAGGCACTTCATTTATTTTTATGCTTATGTGGGAGGTTGGATCTGTGGAGCAAGTAAAAGGAAAGGGAGGGGGGGAGAGGGGAAATGGGTGGGCAGCCCAGGCTATAAATGTCCAACCTCACAAACCTCTGCTTTCCACTGCTGATAAGAGAGAGGAGACAGTCCTTGACTTACGACCGCAATTGAGCCCAACATTTCCATTGCTAAGTGAGATAGTTGTTAAGCGAGCTTGGTCCCATTTTGTGACTTTTCCTGGCCATGGTTCTGAAGCGATTTCCTGCAGTTATTCAGTTACTAACACGGGTGTTCATTCCCGGGACCCTGCAACTGTCATAAATGTGAGTCAGTTGCCAGGTGTCTGAATTTTGATGGTCCATGGGGAGGGTGTAACGGTCGTGAAGTGTGAAAATTGGTGCGGAGTCACATTTTCCCATGCTGTTATAACTTTGATCGGTCACTAAATGGACGGTTGTAAGTCGGAACTACCTATCTTTGTGTTAGAGGAAAGGGGAGGGGTGAACCCCCAATGGGAGTGTGTCTTACGGTCTTTTGTGAGGTTTGTGTCTCTTTTGTGAGTCCAAGTGGGACACTGTGTGCAGGGAATGGCTGCTTTAATAACCCAGGCGGGACAAAATTAATGTTGTGTCCCTCTGACAAAGGCAGATTCGGGGGGGGGGGGGGGGCTGGGAAGCAGCCAGAGGCGCCTTCCTCAGTTTTCCCTGCGGTATATTTCAAAGGAAAGGGCTCCTGGGAACAATCCGGCCCCTCATGCGGAGGCAAAATTAGGGGGTGCCGTCCCCAGAAACTCGGGTGAGGAACAGCCCCCTAAAGGTGAGAACCCCCTGGGTGGCTCCGCCAGATGTTTTCCCATTGATGCTGGGAGCCCATCCCACCTCTGCAGCCCCCTTAGCCTCCTAACAGCCCTGAGAGGTAGGCCGGGAGGATGCGGGAGGGGGGGCAGGCAGCGTGTGGCCCAGCACGAGAGGAAAGGAAGGGGGAGAAGAAAGAACGAAAGAAGGATGGATGGGTGGATGGATGGACGGCACCCTGGAGGACAGGCGAGAAGCTTCCCCCCACGCGCCGCCTTTTCCTTTCCCCATCGGCTCTGCCCTCCACCCCACCCCCGGCAGCTGCCTCTTCTGTCCTCCCCCCTCCCCTCCCGCCCAGCTGCGTCCCCCTCCCGGGAAGAATAGCGCTTCTCTCTCTCTCGTTCCGTGCCACTCCACCGCCCCCCCTCCTTTCACTTGTCAGCTCCTGGCAACCAATCTGCTGGGGGTGGGGTGGGGGGGACGGAGTGGGGGTGGGGTGGTGGGTCTCTGCTTCCACGTCAGGGCTGGGCTACTCCCTCCGACGCCCCCCCTCCCCCCCTCCCTGCCGGCTGCAAGAGCGAGATGCGGGGAAAGCGGAGCCGCTGCTGCCCTCCTCTCGCGCTTGCTCGCTCTTGCCCAACGCGCTTCGGTGGGTTTCGCCCCCCTCGCCCCCCCCACCCTCCCGCTTCCTCCCCCCCCCGCAACTCCCCCGTTGTCGCCCCCTAAATCGCCTCCCCATCCCCGTTTCCCCTCGCTAAGTACCTGAAGAGGAGGGCAGGGGGGACCCCCGGGGCGGGTGGGTGGGTGGGCGTGCTTGTCCTTCTCCTTGGCTGCACCTCCCTTCCTTTGCGGGTGGGGGGCTCAATCTCCAGCGCCCCCAGACCCCGCTTTTCCTAGAAGGAGGAGGCGAGTAAAGAGAGAGAGAAAGAGGAAGCGAGGAAAGGAGGAGTGGGGCGCTCTGGGGAGCCCGCCCACCCACCCAATTCCCTTCTGGGCCGGTCCGTTTGCCTGCCTCGGCTCCGTCGCACCTGGATGTCTCCGCTCTTCCTCGGCTGGACACACCTCCCTCCTCCTTCTCCCACCCCTCCCTAAAAGCTGAGCATCTTCGCCCCCCCCAACGCCCCCTCCCCCTGCTGGAGTCTCCCGGGTACGGCGGGGGGGGAGTCCTCCGCGCCCTCGGCTTGAAAATGCTGGCAGGTGGATCGGTCCATCAGAACGGGCTCTTTCCTTCGGCCCCCCAGCAGTCGCCGCAGCCGCCGCCGCCCTCGCTGTCCCAGCCGCCGCCGTCGCAGCCGCCAGGGGGGCCCCAGCCTCAGCAGCCCCCCCAAGCCGCCCCGCAACCCCCCATGGATTCGGATCCCCCCGACTCCAGGAAAAGGCCCTTGGAGACCCCCACCGAAGCCATCAGCACCAAGAGGAGCAACACGGGAGGTCAGTCCGGGGGGAGGAGGGCGTCGAGCAGGTTGCGGGGGCGTTGGGTGGGTGGGCTCGGACGGGGTCCATTCTTGAGGCGGCGGGGAGGGGGATGGAGGAAATCAACGGGGAAGAAAAGACCCTTCCCCGTTCCCAGCCGGCTTCCCAACCGGCGAGATGAACGCCTTCCCTGGGCTGAGGTGTGTGTGTGGAGGGGGGGTCTCTGAGAATTCAGACAGGGACCCCCGGCTTTTGAAAAGACCCTGCCCCATCCTTGGGGAGGCTTTTCCCTAAATAGAATCCCTGACATCCCAAGTATTTCCTGCAAAAAAGCCCCCCTTCCAATCATCTCCCAAAAATCTCCTAAAAGGGGGGAAAGGAGCCTGTCTCCCTTTCTCTATTGGGGCATCAAAGCCCCTTATATCTATTTTTCCTCCCCCACAATTTCCCCCCTCCCCTTTTCCCCCACCCCTTCATTTCCTTCCTCTTTTCTTTCTCCCCCCTCCTTTGGGGAGGGGGGTTTCTTCTCCCAGCCGCCAATATCTGGTTTTGTTTTCCCTCCCCTCCTTCATGCCCTGACTCACCCACCCCCCCACACAATTTGCACCCTCCAGAACCAGAGGCTGCCTCTTGCCTGGATCCCAAGTGGGTTTTTTCTCTAGCTTGGGCTTCAGCATCAGCCCTGGGAAGCTCTGGGCGAATTGGGCCCTTCCCTTCCTGCCCCAGCCTTTCTCCGGGGACAGCATCTCGGCCTCCACCTTCCACCTTTCCTGCCTCGAAAGGGGTGTGGATGTGTGGATGCACACAAAAGAGGACCCCCCCCAACACACACACACCTCATTTCCCCAGCTCTGGGTCCACCTCAGCCCATCACAGCTGGCGATGTCAAAATGGAGTCGGCTTGTCTGCTTAGGAAGCGAAGGGAGAGGAAGAAATTAATATATATTTTGCACCCAGAGGGACTGTGGAAATCCTGCCAGTCCCTTCTTTCTCTCGCCCTCCCCTCTGCACCACCACCAGCAGCAGCAGAGGAAATGGAGAGGGGAAGGATGTGGAAATGGGAACAAAAACAAGGATACGAAAGGGACTGGGTGATTTCTGGGCAAGGAAGGAGGGACTGTGCCAGCGAAGGATCTTTGGGGGGGGCACTGGTTTTATTTGCTGCTTTTCAGATGGGGGGGGGGCAAAATGCTTTGAAAAGGATTGGCTTTGAGGTGTGGATTTTAATTCTCATGCTGTCTAAAAAAAGATAAGAATCTGGAAAATAGCAATCCCTCCCTCCCTTCCTCCCTTTCTTCCTTCTCTTTCTTTTTTTCATCTCCTCCTCCTTCTCCCCAATAGGACAATTAATAGTGAGTTTTTGTGTTTTTACTCATTCTTCTCGGCCTTTTGGCTAAGATCAAGTGTAGAATCTCACTCGTTATTCCTCCTCTTTCTCCTCTTCCTCCTCCTCCCCCTTCCTTCCTTCTTTCCTTCCTCCTCTTCCTTTTCTTCCCCCTCCTCTTCCTTCTCCCGAATAAGACAATTAACAGTCAGTTTATGTGTATCTCCTAATTATTATTCCTCCACCTCCTCCTTCCTTCCTTCCTTCCTTCCTTCCTTCCTTCCCTCCTTCCACTCCCTCCCTCCCTCCTTTCCCTCCCTGACCCTTCTGTGAAGGGCAACTTCAATTCCGTGAGGTTTCAAGTGCTTTTGAGCGTTTGTTTATTTTATTTATTTATTTTATTTCTTGGATTTCTAGACCGCCCCCTCTCCCAAAAAGGGACTCGGGGCGGTGTACAGTCAATGCAGATAAAAATACAATCATAAAACAATTAAATACAATTGGATGGAGGAGATAGGCTGTACAAGTTTGTTCCTTCCCCCGTGCTAAGAATAGATTCCTTCTTATCATGATGATGATGATGATGACATCGTGATTGCATCTGGGTCTCTTTTATGGCTTCGAATGATGATCCGGGCAGTAGAGGCGCCCACCACGAAACGCCTGGCTGCCCAGGCAAGGCAGGGAGTCAACGCTGACACCACCCTCGCCAGGCCATTAACATTTGGAGGTGCTGCTGGGGAAATGCAGCGTTAGGGCAGAAAGCAATAAATATGGCTGAGAAAGAGCTTCGGGATCCTGGAGGAAAATGTCTTGCTTTGATGATTATGCTCTGAGCAGAGAGGTCGGGAATAAATAAGGCTCCGAGAGGCGGCCTGAATAGCCAAGAGAGACGTGGCTATCCAGGCCTGCTGCAGACTAAAACATAGGAAGAACAGTTGCAGGTTTTGGGTAGGGCCTGTCTGGAGAAAAGAAGGGGTGACAGGATAGCAGCGTTCCCGTATTTGAGGGGCTGCCACAAAGAAGAGGAGGTGAAATTATTCTCCAGAGCACCAGAAGTCAGGACAAGGAACAACGGATGATGGAAACGAATCCAGGAGAGAAGCAACCTGGAATTAAGGAGAAACTTCCTAGCAGGGAGGACAATGAACCAGTGGAACAACTCGCCACCAGAAGTTGTGCGTGCTCCATCACTGGAGGATTTTAAGAAGAGGCTGGATAACCATTTGTCTGTACTGGGATAGGGTCTCCTGCTTGAGCAGGGGGCTGGACTAGAAGACCTCCAAGGTCCCTTCCAGCTCTGTTCTGATTGATTGATTGACTTGAGGAAAGAAGAGGGAGAAAAAACAGGCCAGAAATGGAGGAATTCCCACTTGGGCGGCCATCCCAGGCGATGAGGCTGAATTCGGCTGTGGAAAGTGGACTGTGCTTATCGAAAGTGGTTTCTAATTTGAAAAGCAACTGGGCTGATTTTTATTTTGGGGAGGAAGAAGAAAATGTTTTGCTCCCCATCCCGGAAGCTTCATCCATTGTAGCTTCGTCAGCTTCTAGGATAGGAAGCCAAAGCAGTTTCTTCTTTCTCCCCCCCAAAATTAAAAATATAAACCAGTCCAGCTGCCTTTCAGAGTTAAAAACGGCTTTTGAGAAAAATCTACATCCTGCTGGATGACTGAGACTCTTCCTTGGACCGTGGCGGTGGTTCTGTGCCTGTCTGGCCCTGCCTCGGTTTTGCTTTTGATGGAGGGCCGGTCTGGGTGGCGTTGGGCTGATTCCAATATGGATTTCAGGGGGGAAGAAGGGAGTGAATTGGATGGCACGACAGGAAGGCGGGAGGGAGGGAAGGCACCGAGATGTGTTCGTAGTACCTAACGGGTGTGTGCATGTGTGTGTGTGTGTGTATGTTGCAACGGACAACGGATGGCGGTGGAAATGCGCAAGGCGGAAGGCCTCACGGCCCACCCAGGAGGTCAGTGAGCCTGGGGTCTCCCAGCAGCATCTGTGCATGTGCGCCGCCCTGAAGCCGGAGCGAGTGAAGGTCAAAAGAGGGTGGGATTATTATTATTATTTTAACTCTGCCTGTCCGGTTAGGGGTTTCGGGTTTTTTTTTTCTCTTTTGAAACGGGAAGGCTGCTGGAGCATGTCAGAAGGGGCGAAAGAGGAAGGGATGCAAATGACCGGATTAATTCTGGCTTGGCGTGGCCAGGCCCAGTAATCCCAGCACCCGCCGTTTCATGGAGTCTCTCTGGGAGAGCATCATCAAAGCCAGGCAGGTCTCTAGTACAATGGACAAGCAGGCCTTGGAGGAGGAGGAGGAGGAGGAGGGCAGAGACAGCATGGCATCATCCCCAGCTGGGCGGCCCCAGGAGGAGCTGTAGCCGTTGGCGAAGGAGCTTGGCCAACCTGATCTCTGGGTCTGGGAGTTTGTGGTTGCGGAGGCTTTTGGGGTGGGTGGGGGGGAAAGGGGGGCGAAATTCAGGGCCGGGCGGAAGATTTGGTTGAGGAACTCTGGGAGGGGGATTCGGGTGGGTATTTTTAGCTAGGAAAGTCTTCCTCAGCCTTCCGAGACGAGGTGGGATGGTGAAGTTCCCAGCCTGACCTTGCCTTGGGTTTCTCCTTCATGCTGATGGGCAGCTCCGATCTTTGGGGGCCCTCAAGGAAGCCGAGTGGCAGGAGGAGGAGGAGGAGGAGGAGGAGGATGCTTCTGTCAAAATGGCTGCAGGGGCAACATCTCCCAGGCCAAAGCTGGCTTACGAGGGGAGAGGAGACCCACAGGCCAGTTCCAAGGCCCAAAGAGGAGGTTTTCCCTTACCCCCCTCACCAACCAAGAACAGAAGAACAGAGTTGGAAGGGACCTTGGAGGTCTTCTAGTCCAACCCCCTGCTCAGGCAGGAAGCCCAGTACCATTTCAGACAAATCATTGTCTAATCTCTTCTTTAAAAAACCCCAGCGTTGGAGCAGCCTCAACTTCTGGTGGCCAGTCGTTCCACTGGTTAATCGTTCAGTCAGGAAATTCCTCCTTAGTTCCAGGTTACTTCTCTCCTTGATTAGTTTCCATCCGTTGCTTCTCCTGCCTTCAAGTATTTTGGAGAATAGGTGGACCAAGGGGGCAAGCTTGAGATATTGGAAAATGGCCATCCTGTCACCCCCCAGTCCTTCTTTTCATTAAACTAGACATACCCAGTTCTTCTGCAACCGTTCTTCATATGTTTTAGCCTCCAGGCCCCTAATCATCTTCGTTACTCTTCTCTTCTCTCTTCTCTGCACTCTTTCCAGAGTCTCCACACCTAAAATCTAACCAGCCGGTCCTTCACATTTTACAGTGGTGTGGTGTGTGGGGAAACCTTGGCCCTTTTTTTATGGCTTCTGGATGTCAACTGGGGACTTCTGGGATTTGAAGTCCACAAGCCATAAAAGGGCCAAGCTTCCCCACTCCTGTTTCAGAGGGCGGGCGAGCCTCAATTAATACGGAGAGAAACGACAGGTCCTGCCCACACAAGGGAGCCCTTTCCCCAAAGCCATGGCATCAGAGGGGAAGGAACTGGTGAATCAACCATCTTTCCATGTTTTGGGAGAGTAAACAACCCCTCCCAACCCCTGGCACGGTCTTGTCGTCGCTGTTGTTGTTGTTGTTGTTGCTTTCGAGACGAGATGCCTACAATCCCCCCCCAAAAAAAATCCCAATAAAAGCAAGTGGTTTGCACAAAGAAGCATCAATCCTGCATGTCCAACAAACTTAACCTGGATTATTTGAGTTTGCTGCGCCATAAAAGAATCAAAGGGGCTGCATCCCCACATGATGCCAGGCTATTCACATGCGCACACACACACACACACACACACACACACACACACAAATCCCACCAACGTTGGTTAAAACGAATCAGGTTTGTTGAAATCCACAAATCTTAAAGGAGGTTCAGTTTGAAGAGCCCTGTTCTGAAGTCCTAAACGACCAAGCGGTTCTCTGTTAGGGCTTGCTTAGCTTAGCGCCCGGTTGAACGCCCCTCCCTAGTGTTGCCGTTGACCTGAGTAAGCCGCGTTGTGTGAAGTCTGCCTAGTTGTGTGTCTGCCTGCCTGCTTGATGGATGGATGGATGGGGCGAGGGGGAGCATGTGTGCACTCGGGGCAGGGAGTCCCTGAGGAGCAATGGGTTTAGGGGAGATCAAGGTGGGCGACCAGGAAAAGCTGGAAGAAGCAGAGAGCTCAGTAGAAAAGATCTCCTGGGATCTGCTGGGCTCTTCTGCAGGAGGAGATTCTCCTAGGCAGGAACAGGGAAGGGGATCCTCTTTTGAGGGGATCTTGGATTCTTGGGTGCTGAAGGTTTCCTTTAGGACTGGATCAGGGCCCCAATAGAGGATCCGTTGGTCACTTTAGAGCAAGGGTCTACATCCCTGGTCCCCTTAAGATGTGTGGACCTCAACTCAACCCAGTTCTTCCGCAACCGTTCTTCATATGTTTTAGTCTCCAAGCCCCTAATCATCTCTTCTCTTCTCTTCTCTCTTCTCCGCACTCTTTCCAGAGTCTCAGCATCTAACATCCAAACCGGTGGTCCTTCATGTTTTACAGTGGTGTGGGATGGCGGGAAACCTTGGCCCCTTTATGGCTTCTGGATTTCAACTGGGGAGGTCTGGGAGTTGAAGTCCACACGTCTTAAAGGGACCAAGGATGGGGAGACCCTTGCTCTAAAGTCCTAAATGATCAACTGATTTTTAGGGGCACGTTGACGATGGGAGCAAACGATTGTGTGAGGGCTCACTTTCTTGGTCTTGAAGGATACAGGTATGGCCTGCTACCTGACCTCTAGGCCTCTGCTTTGCATACAGGTAGCCCTCGGTTTGCAACCGTTCATTATAGCTTTAGTTCAAAGCTATAACAGCACCAGGGGGAAAAAACCCTGACTTACGATCATTTTTCACACTTATGACCGTTGCAGCCTCCCCGTGGTCATGTGATCCAGATTTGGATGCCGGTCAACTGGCTCACCTTTATGACGGTCGGACTGTCCCAGGGTCACGTGATTTCCCTTTGGTGGCCGTCCGAAGCCAGATTCCCTGAAAACAATCGTGAAACTTACGTCAGCAATTCACTTAACAGTCGTGGCAAGAAAGGTTGTAAAATGAGACAAAAACTCTGAACAGGTGTCTCGTTTAGCAACATAAATGTTGGGCTCAATTCCAGTCATAAGTCGAGGACTACCTGTAGATGAAGACATTTCTTCTTCTCTACAGGGAGGCGAGGGCAGTGGGCACAGTCTCCAGAAACAAACAAAAAACCACACCTTTTAACAGATTAACAGGTTTGGAAGGGACCTTGTAGGTTATCTAGTCCAACCTGCCACCTAAGCAGAAGACCCTATAATATTTCTGACAAACGGCAGTCCTGTCTCTTCTTGAAAGTTTAAGGGAAGACATTGGGTAGAAGGAGGCCTCCAGAGCTAGCAAGCTATCATTCAAACGCAGGGCAGAATAGAGTAAGTTTTGGTTGCAGCTCAGAAAAAAGTTGGGCTGGAAGAGTTTAAGTGGTTGGAAGGCCAACTGGCAGGGATGCTGATGATGTTACCTAGTTTGGTCATGAAACATCTGCAAGAAAACCAGCAAGCTCAGAGAGCACCAAGGACCCCTCACATCAACTCTGAGCTACAAATATTCTCCTTTATAGGGATGTGATGAATTTTACTTGAGAGGAAGTTGATTTGACGTTGGTGATGGCAGATGTCGACGTTGAAAATGGTTGGACTTGGTGGTGGGCCTAACTGGACTTGGTGATGTCCAAGGCCCTTCCAGCTGTAAACATAATAGATTAATATAACAATTGTAATGCTCAAAAAACTCAAAGGGGACAGCACAATGCCAGTTTAAATCCCAGAATTCTTAGCAGCTGCCTTGCTGGTTGAAGACTTCTGGGAATTGAAGTCCACAGACCAGTGCTTACCAAACCTGAGTAAATTATCCAAAATGGGCTAAAAGTGGTTTTTATGAAACAGGGACATTTAAATTGAGTTCAAAGATTATCAGACTCTTATGGTGTTACGCAAACTCAGCCACTTTAAAATGTGTGGACTTCAACTCCCAGAATTCTATGCTGGCTGGGGAAGTAAAAGTGACCGAGTTTAAAGAATCACAGGATGAAAGGGTTTGGGAATAGATCAAATACCAACAAAGAGGCTGTTTTATGAAATCTCAAGCTATCCGATTTGTGATTGTTACCGATTTGCTTTGGCCACGATTCTCAAAGATGGAACCGAAGGGGAAAATAACGGCTAACCAGCCTATTGATCTCAAATATAGATTTCACACAGCGCCTTGAACTCACAAAAATCTTTGGCACTCGCTGGGCAGGTCCGTTCTGAGGTTGGTGTCAGTGTTTCTAACAATAGTTTCTTGTGATCGGTGAATTTCAGGGACACAACCTTGTGGTTTTTCTGGCAGCAATTTGGAGCCCTGTTTCGGAGAGGATTGTGATCTCCCAGTGGTGGGTTTTCCTGATGCTCTCCCCCTACAGGTAGTCCTCGACTTACATCCATTCATTTAGTGACCTTTCAAAATTACAACAGTGCTGAAAAAAGTGACCTACGTTTTTCACACTTACGATGGCTGCAGCAGCCCCTCTGTCACATGATCCAAATTCAGACGGTTGGCATCTGGTTCATCTTTATGACGGTTGCAGTGTTCCCGGAGTCACACGATCCCCTTTTGCGACCGTCTGACAAGCAAAGTCAACAGGGAAGCCTGATTCACTTAATAACAGTGTGACTAACTTAACCGTTGCAGTGATTCACTTAACAGCAGTGGCAAGAAAAGTCACTTAACAAACTTCTCACGTAGCAATATAAATTTTTGGGCTCAATTGTGGTCATAAGTCGAGGGCTACCTGTATTCCTCACTTCAGATCTCGGGGTCAAAGAGAGAGAGAGAACCCGGGGTTCTTGACCCCTAGCTTTGCCCAAGGGTATGATGCAGGTGAGGTGCCCATCACAACACCCCAGCAGTGTCTGCACGGCGTCTCAAAGAAGTCAAGATGGAATCTTGGACCATTCCCTGTGAACACCCAACAATATTGTGTGAATGACACGGATTATGCAATCGGCCACACCATCTCCTCACCTCCTCACCACCTTGAAGGTAGCAAGGAAATGACTTCATCTCAAAATAGGTCCCTTAACTATTGGCCCAAAGGTGCTTTTGCAAGAGTCAACTGGGCTTTCAGGTTTTTCTTTGAAGGCGTTTCGCTTCTCATCCCAGAAGCTTCTTCAGCTCTGACTGGATGGTGGGGAAGGGAAGGATTTCTATTCCTTGCAGACAGCTGGCCATTTGCATCCTTTGAGAGAGTCCTTGAGACAACCTGGAGGTTTATTTGTGTCCTCGGGGTCACCTGAATGGTGCAAAAAGGTGTGGAGCCACCTTGGAACTGTTGAAAGGACCGTCTTGTAGACTGGAGATAGATGATGTTGTAGAGAGGGCTGTTCAACCTTTATAGATGGCCTCTTTGATCCCTCTTTCAAAGCAGCGATCCTCTTGTCTTCCCAGTGCAGATGCACCCCTGAATCTAGTCCTGATGGGTTTGTTCCCCTCTGTGGTGCCACGTGGTTACGAAGGGGCTGTTTTGTTTCCCCAATATAGAGATCTGCAAAGGGCTCCCGGCATTGCATGTACAGTTTGTGCCTGGGTGTTTCATCCTCAGGGTGGAAAAGCTTCTGCTGTAGCGTATTCTTGGGTTTGAAGTGTGGTTTCAGTCAGAGCTGAAGAAGCTTCTTCAGATGAGAAGCGAAACGTCTTCCAAGAAAAACCAGAAAGTCCAGCTGCCTCTTGAACCAGTACCTTTGGGACAACCACAACCTGGAGGACTGAGAATCTCCGTAGACCTTAACTGTTGGGTTGATCTCTGCTGGCTGATCTCTCCAGCCAATTCAGAGCAGACTTCGCCGGGATAATCTGGGCTCTTTGCCTTCAACCCAGTGGTTTTCCTCCGGCTGTCGTCAGGATCCAGAAAGGGCGGAAGAATCTTCTCGGGCCTGGCAGATGGAAGGGTCCGCAGGTCCAGTTGGCACGCCAGGGGAGGGTGTTGGTCCTGCTGCCTTCCGATCGGTCGGAGGTTTGTTATGATGGGCCATTTCATTTGTGCAACAAAGTAAATGTCGTTGATCGATCTCGCCTTGCCCCGGTTTATTGGTTTTGCAGAGCGGGCCCTCGTCTTTAGCCTCGCCTCCGTTCTCTCCGTCGCTGATGGTCCGGGGGGGGGGGACTTGCCGTGGGCGTGCCGGGATGCCTGTGGAGGATGCTGAGATGGCAAGTAAGAGATGCGTGGCAGGATCCGAGTGGCGATGGTGGCCATGGATTTAATAAGGCCCCTTAAGCCGATTTGACGGGGAATGCTGGAAACGGGACACACAGGATTGAAGCTGCAGTTTAGCTCGCTCATCTCCTCAAGCAGCGTTTTTCAACCTTGGCCAAATTAAAAGTGGATGGACTTCAATTCCCAGCTGGGGAATTCTGGGAGTTGAAGTCCACTAGTATTAACCTTGCCAAGATTGGACGCCCCTGAGAGAGGAAATTAAATCACCTAGTTTTTAGTTTCTGACTCCAAATCAGGAGTGTTAAGCCTAGCAACATTAAGATGATGGGGCTGGCTGGGGAATTCTGGGAGTTGAAGTCCACAAGTCTTAAGTTAAAGTGGGGAAGCCAGACATTAAAAGCTCGGTGATCAACAGACAGAATGGAAAAGAAGCTAAAAACTAAAAGAGAAAGCAATCGAAAGCCAGATGATGAAGAAGGAGAAGAATTATTTTTAGAGCTCAAGGTCACCCAGTCACATTGAGTTGGGAGGGGGGGAGGTCAAGACTTTCTCCCCAGTTATAATTAAATGGAGAGTGCCATTTGGCAGACACTCCTAATATTAAGGAGAAGCCTTGAAATGGAATTGCTTTCATTTCAAGAGGACAGTTTTCTGATTCACCCAGGGTGACACCTGGCAGGGTACAAAGGGTGGAGGGGGTTTAATTTTTTTATTATTTATTTGTATCCCATCTTTTATTATTTTGGAAAAAACTCAAGGCAGTGAACATAACCGACACAGCTTCCTCTTCCTATTTTTCCCACGACAGCAACCCTTCCCACTTCCATGAGTCAGGCGGAACTAGAACTTACAGTCTCCTAGTGATTGGCCCAAAGTCATTCTGTTGATTTCCATGCCTAATGCAGGACTAGAACTCACAGTCTCCTAGTCATTGGGCCAAAGTCACCCAGTTGGCTTTCATGGCTGAGACGGAACTAGAACTCCCTGTCTCCTGGTGATTGGCCCATTGGTTTTCCTGGATTTGAACTCATGGTCTCTTGCTTTCTAGCATGGTGTCTTAACCACAACTAGTCCAAACTTTTTGGAAGCCTTCAGAGAAGGCGGCCTGAAAAGTCACAAAGGAGCCGGGGAGGGGGACGGGACTGGGGGGGGAGAGAAGAAAAGCCCCTTTCTCTTGGCTGATCAGCTTGGGCTCCAAGACGGCTCTAATGACTTAGCTGCTTTAATCCACCTGAGGGAGGGAATCCTTTTAAGTGGATTTGGATGGAAGATCCCTCCGCTTAGAGAAATCCCCACAGGAACCTCCTGGGGGTGTCAAGACAGGAGGGAGGCCAAGATGTCCAAGAATAGATGTGGTTACGTTCAGCCATGGGTTTCACATTTTGTTACCAACAGTTTGTTGCGCCCGCCAGCTTCACACGCGCCCACTTTGTGGGCACACATGCCCCTTCTCTGCATGCACCCAGCGTTCTGTGCATGTGCTTTGATCGCGTGCACGTCTTCAGCACATATACCCGCCCTCAAAAATGTGCCTAAATAGAGCTGGGGCAGATGGGCAATTTCCGCTACCAGTTTGGGCGAATCAGTCCGAACCGGCTGAATTCCACCTCTGGTTACGTTTCCCCCGATCTCCTTCACGAGAAGCCTCTTTTATTGCCAAGTGGCCCCAAATAATAATATGAATAAAGACAGATTGTAACTATGCAGCACAGTCTCTCAAAATATTCCTCAAAGCCAAAGGTTTCTCAGCTTTGGCAACTTTAAGATACAGGGAATCCTCGACTTACGACCTCAAGGGAGCCCAAAAAGTATGTTTGCAAAGTGAGAAATGTATGAAGTAAGTTTTGCTCCATTTTACGACTTTTCGTGCCACGTTTGTTAAGCGAACCACTGCCGAGGTTAAATGAGTCACCCGATTGTTCAGTGAACCTGGCTTCCCCCACTGACCTCGCTTGCCAGAAGGTCGCAAAAGGGGATCACTGCAACCGTCATAAATATGAAGCAGTTGCCAAGTATCCAAATGTAAATCCCGTGACCATGGGGGTGCGACGGTCACAAGTGTGAAAAATGGTCATGTCCTTTTGTCCCCAGGGCCATTGTAACTTTGAACAGTCACTAAATGAACTGTTGTAAGTCAAGGACCAGCTGTACCTGTATTTGTCAACGTGAGTGTCTCTCTAAATCTCCAGAATCTGAAGAAGCTTCTTGGATGAGAAGTGAAACCTCTTCAAAGAAAAACCAGAAAGTCCAGTTGCTTCTTGAATAAAAAAAGCAGCTTTGGGACTCTGAATCTCTTGCATACATGTGTGTGTGTGTGTGTGTGTGTGTGTGTGTGTGTGTGTGTTTGTGGTGCAGGTGTAGGAAATACTATATTTTCCATAATATTTGTGCCTTAAGTGCTTAATAATTGTGATACAGCTCTAAAAGCTACAGTTTGCATTTGCTCAAAGCAATCCAGGAAGCGGATTTAAAGATTGCTTGCTTTTAAATTGGGCCACATTGTAGTTAACCCAAGTTTCTGCAAATGGTTTAAACGCGTCATCCGGAGGGAACGCCCCAGTGGAGTGACCCCTTTAAAGGCTACGGTCAAGCAGGAGAGAAGCTGCGATGGGGGCATTTGTTGGCAACAATCATTGGTAAAGATTGATGCGATGGAGTGGGAGGAGAGAAAACGAGGAACAGCAGAACTAATACAGGCATTATTAAGAAAACTGGCAGGGGAATTCTGGGAGTTAAAGTCTGTGCATGCTTACTGAGGAATGCCAGGATTGACATCCGTGCATACTGGCTGGGGAATTCTGGGATTTGAAGTACTGCTTTCTGATTGAATACCAGTCTTACATACACTAAACCTGCTTAACTGAACTGACTCCCTTTTAACCTCTGTGGATAGGGACCCACTGCCCTTTGTCGGTCTCTAGAAGCGTCCTCAGTGAAATCCAATATTCACATTTAGGGTTCAGGATTGTCCTTTTCGACGGTGTTTGATTTGCAAACCCCACCACCCTTCTCCTTTTGTAGGAAGAGCCATGTGTGTGGCCACAATTCCTGGGCCCAGCTTCAAAAACAAACATCTGAAAGAGAAAGGACCAGCTTCTTAAGGTAACCAAGGGCAACCGAAAGCATCTTTTAAAGAAACCCAGTTATTTTCCAGGAAGTAAACAGAACATCTGTTATTCTCAACTCCCAGGCTCCAAGAGAAGAAATAAAGGCTGGTTAGACACCGGTGACTTTTCTGTATTAGTGAGTTATGCCTAGATCAAGGGGTCTTGCGGACTTCAACTCCCAGAATTCCCCAGCCAGCCATGCTGCCTTAAGCATCAAAGCCAGTTGGGTAACTCTGGGCTGATCACCAGGAGATGGGGAATTCTAGTCCCAATGATAGCTGGTTGAGCGACTCTGGGCCGATCAGCAGGAGACAATAAGTTGTAGTCCCACCTTAAGCATGGTAGTAGGACTAGAACTCCCAAGAGGTGAGAGTTCTAATTCTGCTTTAGGCATGAAAGCCAGCTGGGTGACTTTGGACCAATCACCAGAAGGTGGTGAGTTCTGGTCCCATTTTAAGCATGAAAGCTAGCTGGGTTAACTTTGGGCCAATCCCACCCACTCAGCCCAACCCACCTCACAGGGTTGTTGTTGTGTGCAAAACATGAGAACGAAGGAGTATTAGTTATGTTTGTCGCCTTAAGTTATTTGCAAAAACAATAAAGGTAGATTTTTTAAAAAATTAAAAAGCATTTTCATAAGATTGTGGGAATAAGATCGAAAAGTCTTCTGAAAATCCAGAGCGAAAAGGGAGTACCTAGAGCAGGCTGGGGAATCCTGGGAGTTGAAGTCTACAAGTCTTAAAAGTTGCCGAGGTTGGAGAGCCCTGCTCTAGATCCTCTCCATTCACTCTGGATTTTGAGAATTTTCTCTGCCCTGAAGTTTTGGAGCGTAACAGGAATTCAGGCTGGCTGACACTGCAAGCAGCAGACTTGATGGATCAGTTTCTTTGTCGGCAAGTGCATTTACTTTTACGCAAAGTTATTTAAGGCAGGAGCCCTGTGCTGCAAGCATTCCAATAAATTCTGGATTGCTGCAAAGGGAAAATTTGCTTTGCTTTGCCTGCAATCCATCTCTTGTCAGCCGGTTCTCTAGGGTGCACCCAATTTCTAAGCTCTGTTTGTGCAAATCGTTTAACTCCATCGGTTAAAGGCCATACATTTGCCCTGTTGGAAAGTCTGGATAATTTTAATCTTGGGTGTGTCTCTGTAGTGGCTGGGCTTGTACTTCTGTTTCACTATGTACCTCTATATTCCGGGGATCCAGTTTACGATCCAGTCTGCAAAGACTTGGATTAGATTAAGTTTATTTTTATCAAGAATTAGGACCGCTTGATAAAGCCTTAGTAAGGGAGGCCACACCCGGAATCCTACATCCTGTTTTGGTCACCCCACTACAAAAAAAAGATGTTGAAAATTTGGAAAAAGTGCAGAGAAGAGCAACTAAGATGATTAAAGGCCTGGAGACAAAAACATAAAGAATGGTTGCAAGAACTGGGCAGTCTAGAGAAAAGAAGGTCACATGATCTCAATAGTCCAATATTTGAGGGGCTGCAACCAAGAAGAGGGGGGTCAACTTATTCTCCAAAGCACCAGAAGGCAGGACAAGACACAATGGATGGAAACTCACCAAGGAGAGGAGCAACTTGGAATTAAGGAGAAACTTCCTGACAGTGAGAATAATCATCCAGTGGAACAGCTTGCCACCAGAAGTCACTGGAGGTTTTCAAGAAAGATAGCCACCTGTCTAAAATTCTATCAATTCTCCTGCTTGAGCAGGGGGTTGGTCTAGAAGACCCCACAAGGTCCCTTCCAGCTCAATTCGGAATTTGCAATTTAGTCTTGTGCAGTTTAAAATGTCCCACTTCCTAGAGGTGCTTTGAGCAGGTCCCCAACCTTGGCAACTTTAAGCCTTGGCAAACTCCCAGAATTCCCCACTCAGCTATAGTTGGCGGGGGAATTCTGGGAGTTGAAGTCCACTAGTCTTAAAGTTGCCAAGATTGGACGCCCCTGAGTTAGAGGAAATTAAGTCAGCTCGTGTTTAGTTTCTGACTCCAAATCAGGAGTGTTTAAGCCTAGCAACGTTAAGATGGATGGACTTCAATTCCCAGAATTCCCCAGCCAGGTCTGGGAGTTGAAGTCCACAAGTCTTAATCTTTCCAAGGTAGGAATCCCCGGATTTAGAGGAAACTAAATCGCCCAACTTTTAGTTCCTGACTCCAAATCCAGAGTGGCCTACCCTGGCAACGTTAATGTGGATGGCCATCAATTCCCACTCATCCCGGCTGGGGAATTCTGGGAGTTGAAGTCCACAAGTCTTCACCTTGCCAAGGTTGGAGAGTCCTGTTTTAAAGGGTTCTCCATCAAAGGATCCCACCCGTCGCTGTTTTTCTTCTATCCTGAACAATCCCCGAAGAGATCCATGGGGAACCTCGCCTTGTCTTCTGTGACAAGGAAAACAGGGCAAGGGGCTCAGTTGTGCTGTGGGATTTTTGGTTTTTTAAAAAAAGGGGAGGATAGAGAAGGTGTGTTTGTGTGGATGTGCGAACGAGGGATCTGCTCTCTCTCTCTCTCAATGGAAGGCTTTCGTTTAGCAACGGAGTATTGCACCCGGGGGAGCGGGGGGGGAGCAGGTCACATGTCCTTCTCACCAGCTTTGCCATCGCCTCTTCCCCCAGCATAGGTGAGAGAGGCAGGAGAAGAAGTAGGTCAGCCTCCTCCTGGAGTAAGCTCCGTGCAAGAGCCACCCCTCCGTTCGGGTCAGGTAAAAATAGATAACTCCTGAGCGAAAGTGAAGGGACGGATTTGGAGTGCCGGATAAGAGAGCAGACTTTCTCCCCCACGCGCCCGTTGCGCCACTCGCCATATGCTTCCCCGGACAAGCGCCAAAGCAGATTTAATTTTGTGTTGTCGTTGTGATGTGTGTGTGTGTGTGTTGAGAGGGGATTGTAAGCCGGAGGGATGGAGAGAAGTCATCTGCTTAATAGACTCCACAGGTGCCTTGAACTGCGAGGTGGGCGCCAAAGCATTTGATGATTCTCAGAAATAAAATACAATACAATACCATACAATAGCAGAGTTGGAAGGGACCTTGGAGGTCTTCTAGTCCAACCCCCTGCCTAGGCAGGAAACCCTATACCGTTTCAGACAAATGGCTATCAAACATCTTCTTAAAGACTTCCAGTGTTGGGGCATTCACAACTTCTGGAGGCAATTTCTGTCCCACTGATTAATTGTTCTAACTGACAGGAAATTTCTCCTCAGTTCTAAGCTGCTTCTCTCCTTGATTAGTTTCCACCCATTGCTTCTTGTTCTGCCCTCAGGTGCCTTGGAGAATAGTTTGACTCCCCCTTCTTTGGGGCAACCCCTGAGATATTGGAAGACTGCTATCATGTCTCCCCTAGTCCTTCTTTCTCTTAAGCTAAACATGCCCAGTTCCTGCAACCGTTCTTCCTATGTTTGAGCCTCCAGTCCCCTAATCCTCTTGGTTGCTCTTCTCTGCACTCTTTCAGATTCTCTGAAAGGGAATCAAATCCAGAGAAACAGAGGTCCTTGACTTACGACCACAATTCGGCTCCACATTTCAGTGGCCGAGGGAGTTTTGGTGACCTTTCCAGTCGTTAAGCGAATCGCTACAGTTGTTAAGTTAGGAACAGGGTTGTTTGGAGATACCATGGACTTGGCTCGGCTGAAGGTTGCCAAAGGAGATCACCTGACCCACCCCCAGGACACTGCGACCGTCATAAATATGAGTCGGTTGCCAAGCATGTGAATTTCGATCGGAGGTTGACCACAGGGATCCTGTGTGAAAAAAACAGTCGTAAGTCCCTTTTTTTAATGCCATTGCAACGTCGAACGGTTCCTCGGCAAATGGTCGTAAGTCAAGGACTCGCCTGTATTCAAGAACGCCGCTCGACAGTTTCTGGATCCCGTGAGCTGCATTCTTCCTTCTCTAACCTGAGTCACGTCCATTTAGGCCAGGGGTCTGCGACCTTGGCAATTCTAAGCCTGGTCCGCCAGGCTTAAAGTTGACAAGGTCACAGAGCCCTGATTTAGGCAATCAAAAGAATAGATAAAGTGGAAGCAATTTTCTCCACCAACTATATCCAAATATCTGGAAAGGCTTGAGCTAAGGAGTCAGGGCAAAGCTCAGTGTAAAATGAATATGTTAAGCACAGCCCTGGAGACTAGTGGCTTAGCACGCTCGTCCCAGCTCAGGTGGCTTGAGTCGCTTGTACGAAATCCTAACAGCATCCTCCTCCTCCTCCTCCTCCTTCCTCTTCTCCTCCTCCTCCTCCTCCTTCTTCCTCCTCCTCCTCCTCCTCCTCCTCCTCCTCCTCCTCCTCCTCCTCCTCCTCCTCCTCCTTTTTTTCTCTCCTTAAACTCTCATTTTGAGCAGACAGAGCCAATTCGATTATGCCCCTGATTATTAAATTACGGCAAGGCCACTTTGCTTCAAACCTGCCATTTCAGGATTGTTGGGGTTTTTTTCTCTGGCGCTGGAAATAGCTGCAGACTTTCTGGATTGCAAGTCTAGGATGAATGAAACGGCCCCATTCACACAAGCCTCAGAAAAACCACTGACTTTTTGGAGGACTGCCCCTAGGAGGAGTTGGAAAGTGAAGGTGGGGGCAAAGGGCGTGAGCAAGGAAAGGCGTTTCGTTCGACTTGGAACCAGAGTCAAGCTTCTAGTCCTCAAGGTTGCGGAATGGAATGGAATGCAGAATAACTGAAGAACGACAGAGTTGGAAGGGACCTTGGAGGGCTTCTAGTCCAACCCTTGCTCCAGCAGGAAACCCTATATGCCATTTATAGGGTTGGTGGAATAGAATAAAATATAGAATAGGCTTTATAGAATGTTCCATTGAGCCTTGGTGGTGCAGTGGTTAGAATGCAGCACCGCAGGGCTAACTCACTGCTCACGCCAGGAGTTCAGTTCTGAGTGGCTCAAGGTTGACTCAGCCTTCCGTCCTTCCGAGATGGGTAAAAGGAGGACCCAGATTGTTGGGGGCCAAGAAGCTGATTCTGTAAACCACTTAGAGAGGACTGTTAAAGCACTATAAAGCGGTATATAAATCTCAGTGCTATTGCTATTCTATTCTATAAGCTATAGGGAGAATAGAATGCAATGGAATATAATAGAATAGATAAAATTCGTTTAGATTAGAATAGATTAGAATTGAATAGAACAGAACAGGGAATGGAACAGAACAGAACAGAATAGGAATGGAATCGGAATAGAATAGGAACAGGAACAGAACAGATCAAAGGAGAGAGGTGGCATCTTTTAAGGAACTTGGATACCAGGCTTACGAAGTCTCTTCTTTCAAATAAATCAGTGACATTTGTTTCTTCTTTAGTTCTTCCTCCTCTTCATGGCTGCAGAGCAAGCTGGGGTTTTATTGTTTTGGCTTTGCAAAAGTGGTGGGTTTGGGGAAAAGCTGAGTGGGATTAATGGGAAGAAGGTGACGGGAACGAGGCTGAAAAGGCACTTAGGAAGCGTGTTGTGCCTTAAAACACAGGCAGAAAATTCAATTTTATTCCTGCAGGCCTCGATAGGGTCATGATTTAAGCTGGGAAGTCTCATTGCCAGAAGCCGACTTCCTCAAAATATGGAGAAAGATTTCTTCCTGCTTTCTGGTGCTTAAGGATACCTGGGTCACCCCATAATAATCACAAGTGTTAGAAATGACAGGATGCATGCAAAAAAAATAAAAATACAGTGAATGAAGGTAACTATACGTGTCCCAGGATTATGTTGCAAGGATCCAGCCTGAGTCGGTCACAGGGACCAAGTGGGAATTTTTGGGCTCATCCTCAGGAACGTCTCTTTCTCCAGAATGTGTGCTCTGAGTCACCATATTATGAAAAAGATATAGAGACTCTGGAAAGAGTGCAGAGAAGAGGACTAGGAGACTGGGGGGTTAAACATATGAAGAACGGTTGCAGGAATTGGGTGTGTCTAGTTTAATGAAAAGAAGGACTGGGGGGGGGGGCAGGGGACATGATAGCAATCTTCAGGGGCTGCCCCAAAGAAGAGGGGTCAATCTGTTCTCCAAAGCTCCTGAGGGCAGGACGAGAAGCAACAGATGGAAACTAACCAAGGAGAGAAGCAACCTGGAACTAAGGAGGAATTTTCTAACAGTGACAACAATTAACCGGTGGAACTGCTTGCCACCAGACGTTGTAGGTGCTCCAACACTGGAGGTTTTTAAGAAGAGACTGGACAGCCACTTGTCTGAAATGGGATAGGGTCTCCTGCTTGAGCTGGGGGCTGGACTAGAAGACCTCCAAGGTCCCTTCCCTATTCTATTCCTATTCCTATTGTGCAGAGAGGGCAGGACAAGAAGCAATGGATGCAAACTAATCGAGGAGAGAAGCAATGTAGAACTGAGGAGAAATATTATAACGTGATAACAATTAATCAGTGGAACTACTTGCCTCCAGCAGTTGTGGCTGCTCCAACATTGGAGGTTTTTAAGAAGAGATTGGACTACCATTTGCCTGAAAACAGTATAGGGTCTCCTGCTTGAACAGGGGGTTAGACTAGAAGACCTCCAAGACCCCTTCCAACTCTGTTATTCTATTATTCTGACTGTTCTACCCATTGTATTTATATGGTGCTGGATTGTGTGTAGCTTTTAGTTGTTAATTAGGGTGTGGATGGCTATTAAGTTGTTGATTGTTGTTGCAGCTTCAGGGCTGAGTTAGAGAATTAAGGTAGTTGTGGAATGGGCTCGTGATTTAGCTTTTTTGCAGAATAATTTATTTGTAGTTTGATGCTGGGGTTACAGTTATGGGGGAAAGATATTGGATTAAGAGAGGACTTCACCTCTCCTTGTGTGTATCTCGCTCCCTTCTTCCCCCGTCTTTTAATTAAATATTATTGTTGTTGTTGCTATTTATTATTTACTGGCTTTGAGTGTTTGCAAGCAGCCCAGAATCTCCCCTGGTCTAATAAATGCTTAGAAAAGAATAAAAAGACTAGATCCCAGCTGCAGCTTCCTGCCCTCTTATCACCCTTTGCCATTCTCGACTGAAAGTTACACAAAACGACACAATTCCTTCATGGGCCTCAAGGCTAAAAAGCACAATCGCTTGCCACAGTGAATCACTGCAGTTGCTAAGTTAGGAACCTGGTTGTTAAGTGAATCTGGCTTCCGCGTTGACTCTGCATGTCATCCCGGGACATGGCAAGCGTTGTAAATGCAGGCAGTCCTCGGTTTACAACAGTTCATTTAGTGACCAAAGTTTCAACGGCACTGAAAAAAGCGACGTAGGGCCATTGGTCACAATTACGACCTACGGTCACGTGGTCCAAATTCACACACTTGGCAACTGACTCACATTTATGACCGTTGCAGTGTCCCTGGGGTCACGTGATCTTCTTTTGCGACCTTTGGACAGGCAAAGAATCTGGAAAGCCAGATTCCCTTAACAAACGGATTACTAACTTAATAGCTGCAGTGATTCACTTAGCGACCATGGCAAGAAACGTCATAAAATGGGGCAAGACTCACTTCACAAAAAAAAGTCTCCCTTAACGACAGGCATTTGGGGCTGGATTGTGGTCATAAGTCGAGGATTACCTGTATGAACCAGTTGCCAAGCATCCAAATTTGGGAATCATGGGAACGCTACAAGGATGGCACGTATGAAAAGAGGTCATAAGTCACTTTTTTCAGTGCCGTTGTAATGTTGGTCACTAAATGAACTGTCGTAAGTCGAGGGTTAGCTGTCATTGTTTCGTAGGAGCATCACAGCCAGAGAAAGTGATGGCTTTCACTCGATTGGGAATTCTTTTTTTCCCCCAGAAAATTTTTTATTTTTTGTTTTCTTATATACCATTTTAATATACATTCACATAATTATTCCTCTTCTTTACATTTGTCATTCTTATACATTTGTTATTTCATTTAATAGGTTATAATATACAGTTTGGGTTGCTTTATTTACCATCCCTTCCTCCTTTTGCAACACCACCTTATTTTCCCTTTTTTTCCTCGCTCCCTCCCTTCTCTACTTCCTTCCTGCCTCCTCTCCTTCCCCTTCCTTCTTCTCTTACCTTTCACCTACTCCTACTCTTCCTCTTCCCCTTCCTAACCTCTCTCTTTCTCTTCCTCTCCCTTCCCTCCTCCTCTCCTTACTTCTTCCTGTCCTTCTCTCCTCCTTTCTCCCTTTCTTTTTCTATTGTTGTCGGTGTCTCTTTCAGATCCCAGTTTATGTTTCCTTGGGATGGTATTTCTGCAAACCCAGATATAATTTGGTATCATTTCTTATTCCCTTACCTTCGCTAACCTATCCTAACTATGTTTTTCGATCAGGAATTCTTGCGATGCCTCAACAGGTTTTGTCTCTCTTTCCTTTCCCGCAGAAGACGGCGAGTACTTCCTGAAGGTCTTGATTCCCAGCTATGCCGCCGGATCCATCATCGGCAAAGGGGGCCAAACCATCGTCCAGTTGCAGAAGGAAACCGGAGCCACCATTAAGCTCTCCAAATCCAAGGATTTCTATCCAGGTGAGTGGACCGGTCCACATTTCTCTAGCCAAGCACAGAGGAGAGGCGTAAAAATAGGTATTATTTTGCCCCCAGGATACGATTTAATTTTTCCCCTGAATGTTGTGGGGCGCTTTGTACATTTCTGGATTGAATATTGACTCCACAATGGAGTACAACCTAGTCCTAGGCTTATGACCACAATGGAGCAATTCCACAGCCAGCACGCTAGCGAACTTGAAAATGTGTGGACTTCAACTCCCAGAATTCCCCAGCTGGCTAGGGAATTCTGGGAATTGAAGTCAACTTATCTTAAAGTGGCCAAAGTTGGGGAACATTGACTGCAAGACTTGCTGCATTACTGCTTGAGCCCTGCATGGGCTGTGAAGCCTCATCTTGCAGAGACCTGATGGGAGTTGGAGTCCCAAAGCCCCCCACCCCCACCCCGAGGACTTCAAATCCTAGAATTCCCCAGCCAGCATGCTGATGAACTTTAAAGCGCATGGATTTCAACTCCCAGAATTGGGCAGCCAGTATACCTTGAATATTCAAACCGTTGGATTTCAACTCCCAGGATTCCCCAGGTGGCCTGCTAGTGAACTTTAAGGCGCATGGACTTCCAACTGCTAATCATCTTAGTTGGCTGGGGAATTCTGGGAGTTGAAGTCCCCGGGTCTTAAAGGGTGGGAAACACTGACTAGCTGCTGTATTTCTGCTTGAGCTGTGCTGAGGCTGTGACGCCTCGTCTTGCAGGGACACGATGGCAGTTGTAGTTCCAAATCCCCCTGAGGTTTCTCAACAGGGAAAAGCAAGTCAGGGTCTCCCCACTCCCTCCCCCCCCCACTCATGACCTCGGACCCTTTCCTTTGCACCTAGCCTTGTGTCCATTTCCCTGCCCAGGCCTTCCTCTGTCGGGATGGTGCCAAATCCTATCCTTCCATATTCAGAGAAGGCCGAAGGATCTGTAGAGGGCATCCTGGGCTCGGATTAGGACGGTGTTGTGGCCTGTCAGCCAGCGGCCCTTCCAGCAGCTGAGTCAGAGGAGGAGGAGGAGGAGGCATGGGAGTCAGCATCAGCATCAAGACAACCTGAGAGCTCTGAGGGGGAAGGGGGAATGGAGCTGGCAGAGAGAGGGAGAGGGAGAGGGAGAAGTGGAGCCTGGGTTGTCTGTCAGCCCTCAGGTGGAGAGTCAACAGTCCCCAGGTCTGGAGGTGGCTGATGAAGAGGAGGAACAGCTGGGCCCAGTGCCTGACAGAAGGCAAAGGAGAGGAGAACAGTGGAAATCTATAGGCTGGTCCTCAGGACGGAAGAGCCACCACTACTAGCAAAGCCCCACCCTAGCTCTGGGGATTAAAAAATAGGGGGCAGAGATGAATAGGTGTGGCAGACAACTATTGGTCTCCCTGCCGGAAAGGCTTGTTAGCCGGCATTGAGAGAGAAACTTATTGGCGGGGCTGCTGGCAGTTCTAATAAAGGAATCATTGCTTCAACTACAAAGGGTTTGGGGTGTTTGGGGTCAGAAAAGAAGGGGTGGGGAGCAAAGCCAGGCTGCAGGGAGGACTGGAGGAGCATGCCTGTCCCTTCCCCTGCCCTCTTTTTTTGGGTCTCTTTAATCCCAGCTGGGATTGAAGGACACACAACCTTCGGCTGGGGCAGCTCCGCTAAGCCGCTTTGCCTTCTCAACCCCTGATGGCTGGTTTAGAGAGGCTGGGAAATCCTCCTGATGCAAAAAATAAAATTAAATTAAAAATTGAAAAAGGATGCTTGGGCGGACGAGAGAGAGAGAGGGAGAGAGGAAGAAATCGCCCTGGATGGTGTTGCCATGGCGATGGGGAGCAGGTGCCCTATTTGCCAGCAGCTTCCAGGAGGGAGCCCCCCTCCCTTTCCCTCCCCTCCCCTTTTCTTCCTAAGGGGAAGGGAAACCGTCTCTATTTGACAGGATTTTGGCAGCTGTGGAAATGTAGCGAGAAGTAGAGGCAGAGCCAGGTGCCCTTGACGGTGCCTGGCGCTTCGGGGGGGGGGCATTTGGGAAAAAAAAAGCTCCCCACCTTTGCAAAAATCTCACCCTAGCGTTGTGCGGGTGGGGGGAATTAATCCCAGGGGGGCTGCTCCCGTCCTGCACCCTGCCCAATCCAGCTGACAAATCCAGCAGTTTGCAGCTCCTCCTGCCGGCTGGGCCCTCTCTGGAGACGGAAGGGCAGCTTTTGGTGCCAGCTGGAGGGTTGACAAGGGTGGCAGGCCTGGGCAGGGGAATGGCAGAAAGCTAGATGCAAAGGAAAAGATCCAAGGTCAGGAGGACGGGGAGGGAGAGCGCTAGACTGGTTTTTCCCACCTCAGGAACCTCTCGGGGGCTTTGGGACTACAATTCCCATCAGTCCCCTGCAAGAGGAGGCTTCCCAGCCTCAGCACAGCTCGACGTTCAGGCAGCCCTTGACTTACAACAGTTTCTTTAGTGACCGTTCAAAGTTACCACGGCACCGAAAAAAATGACTTAGGGCCATTTTTCACACTTACGACTGTTGTGGCAGGTGATCCAAATTCAGGCACTTGGGAACCGACTCATATTTATGACGGTCGCTGCATTGCAGGATCACGTGGTCCTCTTTTGCAACTTTCTGACCAGCTGAGTCAACGGGGAAGGCGGATTCCCTTAACAGCCGCCGACAAACGCAGTGATTCGCTTAACAACCGTGGGAAGAAAATTCGTACAATGGGGCAAAACCCGCTTAACAAACATTTCACTTCGCAACATAAATTTTAGGCTCCGTTGTGATCGTAACCCGAGGACTTCCTGTGCAGAATTGCTGGCATCGGAAAAAGGAATCTCACTTTTGTAAGCAGAGATGAAAAAACTCGGTCTAGCTTTCCAGTTTCTATTGCTGAAGACGGAGAACGGCCTCTGCATTTTAAAAATCTGGGCGTGGCAGCCTGCAAAAAAAAATGGGGAGGGGTCTCCTCTCCATCCCAACCAGGGGTGCTACAATCATCCTGCGCTTCCCCGATTTGCCCCCTTGGAAGTACTCTTTGCTTGGGCAAAAAACCTCTGCAGAAGTTTTGCGTGGGATGTTTTGAAGCAACAGAGTTTTTGGGGTAGCGGAAAGGAAACAGGAAGGGCTGGTTGGGCGGGGCAGGACTGGCCGGCGGGGGGGAAATGGATTGAATGGCAGGAAACGGGCCTGGAGATAAGGTGACGGGCAGGACACGGGCTGGGAGGCTGCACTTCAGGGATGGGGGAGGCCTGGAGCCGATTGGGACAATTTGAAGCCGATGAAGGACGGTTGCTGGAATTGGGTATGGCCAGTCTAGAGAAAAGAACGGCTGGGGAGGACAGGATAGCAGCCTTCCAGTATTTGAGGGGCTGCCCCAAAGAAGGGGGGGGGTCAACTTGTTTTCCAAAGCACCAGAAAGCAGGACAAGAAACAATGGATGGAAACTAACCAAGGAGAGGACCAACCTTGAATTAAGAAGAAACGTCCTGACATTAAGGACAATGATCCAGTGGAACAGCTTGCCACCAGAAGTTGTAGGTGCTCCAACACTGGAGGTTCTAAAGAAGAGACTGGACAGCCCCTTGTCTGAAATGGGAGAGGGTCTCCTGCTTGAGCGGGGGCTGGACTAGAAGACCTCCAAGGTCCCTCCCAGCTTCTATTTCTATTCTATTTCTATTCTATTCTGCTGTATTTTATTCTATTCTATTCTCTATGCTATGCTATTTTCTACTTTCTATCATTTTCTATTATTTTCCATTATTTTCTATCATTTTCTATTATTTTCCATTATTTTCCATTATTTTCTATTCTAATTCTATTCTCTAGTCTAGTCCCGTCTAAGGAGAGAAGCAGCCTTGAACAAAGGAGAAACTTCATTCTACCAGGGAGGAGAATGAACCGGTGGGACCCCCGTCTCAAGGGTGGGAGCGGTCTCTGCCTTAACTCCAGAGGTGCCGAGAAGCACATTCTGCACATGCCCAGGAACACACCCACCAGGGCAGCTTCCCATCAACCAAAAAGCTTCCCCCCTTCCAATATAAGATGCTGTGGATGGATTCCAATATGGGGGGGGGGTGTGCTTTGTCTCCACCCAAATGCCTCTTTTTCACACCTCCCCCCCAGCTGGCTTTGGATGAGACCCCCCCCTCCGTCTGTCCAAGGCCACGTAGGCAAAGTGGTCCCCTCTTTTCATCATCTTCTGGTTGCCTTGGCGATAGCCTCCTCCCCTCCCCCACCAAGCTGCCTCCTTTTTGACAATGAGGGGGTGCCGGTTGCCATGGCAATGGGCCCTGGAGGCCAGCCGCCATGGATTGGGAGGTGGCGGAGGGCGGGGAGAGCCGCCGTGGGTTGCCATAGCAATCGCAAGCCGGGGAAGAGAAACTGAGGATGCGGGACCCATCTTGGGGATGGGGGAGGTTGAGTGGGGGCAAGCAATTTGTTGGAGGGTTCAGTCTTCTAGACATCCTTATCTCCTCCTCCTCCTCCTCATCCGCCTTCTTTCCTTTCCTCCCTCCCTCTCCTCCTTCTGCTTTTCTTTTTCTCCTTCTTTTTTCTTCCTCTTCTTCCTCCCTCCCTCCTCCTTTTCCTTCCTTCCTTCTCCTTCTTCTACCTTCTCCTTCTCCCACCTTCCTTCTCCTTCCTTCTCCCCTCTCTTCTTTTCTCTCTTCCCTCCTTCTCCTTCTTCTTCTTTCCTTCTCCCCCCCTCCTTCCCCCAAGCAAAGTGCAATCCTTCCGTGCTGCAACCTCCTTCTGTTGCCCCCAAAAGCCGCATTTCCCCTTCAGAGCCATCCTTCCCTTCTCTCTGCTCCTTCCCTGCTTCCCTTCCCTGAAGCTGATTCTCAAAGCCCCTGCTTTGCATGCCCAAAGTCCTGGCAACGTTGGCATCATCGCCTCTAAATAACAACCGGGCCACACGGGGAGAACCAGAACGGCAGTGGGTGGGGCCAGGGTGCCAACTGGGCAGGGCCATGTCATCCCAAGGGCAAAGATTTTGGACGGAAGGACCCCGGGATTGTTTGGCTTGGCGTTTTGAACTCGGGGGTCAACACAGCCAAAGAAAAGGGAATCCCGATAAAAATAAATGTTAGGCTATTTCGTCTTTCCTACACAAAACGGAAGGCAGGCAAGCTGGACCATTAAATTTGGATGGGAGTCTAGAAACCTCGGACTCTTTATTTGCAAGAAGTGGGATCAGGGAAAAATCTTTCTTGTTGCAAGATCCCTGAATCCAGAATCCTGCGGGACGGATCCAGCGAGCAGCTCCTCTTCCGGAATGCCTTTCCGTTCTTTGCTCCAAATTTTATTCACAGCTAATCCTCGACTTACGACCCTAATTGCCCCCCCCATTTCCATTGGTAAGCAAGACAGCTGCCATGAGCTTTGCCCCATTTTACGACATTTCTTGTCATGGTTGTTGTGTGAATCTCTGCAGTCGTAAAGTTAGTCACACCGTTTCAATCTGGTTTTTGCTTCTCAGAAGCAGGATCACATAACCCCGAGACACTGCCACCGTCACAAATACGAGTCACTTGCCGAGCGGCTGAGTTTTAACTACATGACCAGGGGGATGCCGCAATGGTTGTAAGTGCGAGAGATGGTCACAAATCACTTTTTTTCAGTGCCGCTGTTCCTTCCAATGGTCACTCAATGAACCGTTATAAATCAAGGACAACCTGTATTAAATTTCTATGCTGCCCATAGAAATTTGTGGCCACTTGTCACTCCAAGCCGAGTCCCCTTCCAGAGCTGCCGAGTCCCAATTTAAAATGTGATTTTCCCCCCCTCCACGCAGGGACCACCGAGCGGGTATGCCTGGTGCAAGGCACGGCCGAAGCTCTCAATGCCGTCCACAACTTCATTGCCGAGAAAGTCCGAGAAATCCCCCAGTCGGTGGTGAAACCCGAGTCCGTCAATATCCTGCAGCCACAGACCACCATGAACCCTGATCGAGCCAAGCAGGTGAGGAATGGGGAGGGGGGGTATTTCATACCGGTGGGGGGTTTTCATTTACTGGTGGGAAAATGTGTAGTTTTGGGAAAGAAAAAAGAGGAGATTAGAGCGAAGGGCATTTCACTTAATTTGTTCCAAATCTGAGGCTCTTCAAATAGATTAAGACCAGAGGGGATTTTTTAAAAAAAGTTTTGGCAATTTTAAGATGAGTGGACTTCAACTCCCAGAATTCTGGGTGGGTGGCTGGGGGATTCTGGGAGTTGAAGTCCACCCCTCTTAAAGTTGCCAAGTTTAAAAAACCCTGGATAAGCCCACAATTCCCATCATCCCCAGACCAGCGAAATTCAAGGAGTGGTGTAATCCAACGCATTTAGATGCTATCAGATTCGGCCACAGCATTATTATTTGAGAAAGATATATATCTTATATATATATTGGCTCCTGTTACCTTACCAATCCATTGGTTGCAAAATATTGGAAGTCTAAAGGTTAAGCAGATGCTTCTGAAAATCTCTACCCGAAATGCTATGAAGGCTTTTCATCACCTCTCATTTTCATTCAGTTTTTCCTGAGCGCCGAACATTCAGACCGCGTGCTATTTTTTACCATTTTGCTGGTACAGCCGAGAGTCTTATTTTGGTCTTTAATTGATGATTAAACATTGCAGAGGGCTGTCAAACTAGACTTCTCTTTCTATTATTTGCTAAGTTTGAAACGGGATCTAAATTCAGGCCCGGCACGTGGACTGACAGTCAGGCCCTTTTCAAATATCAGTTCCAACGGATTCTTTCTGAGAGATATTTAAAACAGTTCTTCATTTCTCCTGCATGGAAAACCTGGGCCTGTTACATTTCAGCAATGCATATTTTGATTGATTGATTAAATTTATAAGCCACCCATCTCGCTATCTGAGAGCGATTCTGAGCAAGTTACAGTGCAATAAAATAAGAATATAAAAACACATTTATCAGTGTAGAAACACTTAACATTACAGGAAATCAAGAGAGGAAAAGAATAAAAACCCATCAGAATATCTCCACTCTCAAAATAAAACCTTAAAAAGCTGCCTCAACTCCCACATGGGTGGCCAATAAGTTTGATAAACAAATAAAAATAAAATAAATCAACAAAAAAGGCAAAAACAAAACCTGCCTTCTGATTAAACAAATAAACAGCCCCAAACCAATTCATGCTTTTATAAAAAAGGAGCTGCTTAGAGAAACATTGGTATTTTTCCTATTACCAGAAGAAAATGCTTTGAAAAAGTATGAGGTGGCCTCTTTCTCTCTTTTTCTTTCTTTCTCTCTCTCTTTCTCTCTCTCTTTCTCTCTTTCTGTCCCTTCCTTTTCCTTTCTCTCTCATTCTTTCTCTCTTTCTTTCTGTCTCTCCTCCTTTTTCTCTTTCTCTCTTTCTCTCTTTCTTTTTCTTTCTTTCTCCCCCCCACTCCTCTCTCTCTTTTGCCATTCAGTCTTCATGTACACAGAAGGGATTGGCTCACAGGTCTGCATTGTCCCTGGATTGTGCCATTACCATGACAGCCAGTTGTGGGCTGTGGCGACACGTCAGGCGCAAAAATGATGCCACATTTACACAGGAGGCAGGAATGTGGTACAGGTCACTTTATCTGCCCGTCTGGATAGATGTGGGAAGAGAGAAAGTGTTTCTTAAAGGCATCCTTGACTCCTAAAAATACCCTTCCTTTCTCAGGCTTTGCAACCTTTCCCCCACATTCTTATGAAAATGCCTTTTTAAAACATATTTTTTAATCCTGCCTTTATTATTTTTGGAAATAACTCAAGGTTACAAACGTATCTAATACTCCTTCATTCTCATGTTTTTCTCACAACAACAACAACAGCAACCTTGTGAGGTGGGCTGGGCTGAGAAACCCATTGGGATTGACCCAAAGTTATCCAGCTGGCTTTCAAATCAACAGGGAAGTCAGATTCACTTAACAACCATGTTACTTAACAGCTGCCGTGATTCCCTTAACCCACCGTGGCAAGAAAAGTCATAAAATGGAGCAAAACTCCCTTAATGGATTTTTCACTTAGCAACATAAATTTGGGATTCAGTTGTGGTCATGAGTCAAGGCCTACTTGTATGCACTCCAATCTCCAGAGCCAGCAGCATTATTAAAGAAACACACAAAAGCACCCACAAACACACAATCTTGTTCAAGGCCCCATTTAATTATATCTGAACCCTAGCAGTCTAACTTAATCCCAGGATACGTCGAGGGTCTTCTGATGTAAACCCGTGTACGTTCAGCTGTTCGGGCAGAGGAACCGCCCAAATTCCCCACGTGCCTGCTTGTCTTCTAAATTCACCATCCCGGGCAACAACCAAACAGCAAAGGCAAGCTTCTAGTCCTCATGCATAATTCACATTTCCCCGCTCCTTGTCGGGAAAGGGCACATAAGGTTCCAGCTATAAGTAGAACAAGTTTTGTTTTCCTCTCATGTGTGCATTTGGGCGTGTGTGTGTGTGTGTACGCTCAGACAGAGATTTCACTTTCTATCACGTCTAAGATGGAACGCCTGGAGCCCAAACATGTCAAAACTCCCCTTGTCCCTCCGTTGAAAGGTTCACAAGGCAGCCCAACCCGGAATTGTTCTAAATCTTGAGGGTTTCAATGGAAGGAGAATGATGCTGTCCGTGGTGCTGAAGGCAGTTTTGCTATTAGGGCTGTTTGGCAGAGAAGAATACAGGATTATATATTTTTTTTAATTTAAAAAAAGGAGAGGAGGAGGAAGAAAATTAATGGGTCCCCATTGTCTGTGGTTTATTTTATATGACTTTTTAACTTGCCCCTTACAAGACAAGTCAAAGCCTTAGTAAGGGCACACTTGGAATACTGTGTCCAGGTTTGGTTCACCTCACTATAAAAAAAGTTGTTGAGACTCTAGAAAGAGTGCAGAGAAGAGCAACCAGGATGATTAGGGGACTGGAGGCTAAAACAGTTGAACGGTTGCAGGAACTGAACCTGGCTAGTCTAGTGAAGAGAAGGACCAGGAGAGTCAGGATAGCAGTCTTCCAATATTTGACGGGCTGCCCCAGAGAGGATGGGATCAAGCTGTTCTCCAAAGCCCCTGAAAGCCAGACAAGGAAGAATGGATGGAAACTGACCAAGGAGAGATTCAACCTGGAAATAAGGACGAATTTCCTGACAGTGAGAACAATCAACCCATGGAACAGAAGTTGCTTTCGGAAGTTGTGGGAGCTTCATCCCTGGAGGCTTTCAAGAAGAGACTGGACGCCATCTGTTAGAAATGGTGTAGGGTCTGCTTTGGCGGAGGGTTGGACTAGATGACCTACAAGGTCCCTTCCAACTCTGTTAATATCAGGGATGGGTTGCTGCTGGTTTCACTACTGGTCTGCAACCTGTGTGCTGTTCAGTGTAAATTGTTCTTCAACGTCTCACTTAGCGATATAAATTTTGGGCTCAACTGTCGTCGTACGTCAAGGACTACCTGTAGAAACCCTAAACCTGTGTCAATAAACATAATTGCTGGGGGGGGGTTGGCATGACATTGTCCTGATGAGTAAGAGGATGGGCTGTGGGACACACTAGGTCAGAAAGAACATAATCCCATTGTTTTTATTAGGGATGATATCAGAAAAATGTGATAAGAAAAGTATGTGTTTAACATCACATGTCTTAATAGCAGCAAGGATTATCTTCGTGCAATATTGGAAAAACGAAGAAACATCGCAAGATGGAGAGATAATTAGGAAGGTATTAGATTGTGCAGAAATGGATAGGCTGACATTGAAAATTAAACAGAAAGAAGACATAGAATATCATCAAACCTGGAACTTATTTTACCAGTGTTTGGAAGAAAAGGGGAGGGGAGTAAGAATGGACCCTGTATTGCTAAAGCAAATTAAATACGCAGACAACACGATGCTCATTAAACACTAGGAAATGTACCGTATTTTTTCGGAGTATAAGATGCAGCTTTCCCCCCATCCCCAAAAGAGCGTGGAAATGTTGATGCGTCTTATACACTGAATACAGCCATTATTGGCCTCCCAAAGCCCCCCCCATCCCATTTTTGTAAAAAATGGTTGAAAAACGGGCCATTTTTTGCAAAAATGGGGGTGTTTTGGCCTTCCTCAACCCTCCAGAAGCACTCTGCAGGCTTCAGTAGGGTTGGAGGAAGGGGAAAATGCCCCCATTTTGGTGAAAAACAGGGGCGTTTTTGTCTTCTCCCAGTCCTGCTGAAGACTGCCGAGGGCTTCTGGAGGTCGGGGAGGAGAAAAACCTTTTTTCTTACTTACCTCTTTGAAATCTTGGTGCATCTTATATACCAGTGCGTCTTATAGTCTGAAAAATATGGTAATTAATAGAAAATTAATAACATTTTTTTTAAAAAAATGACATCATCCCAGTTTACCTGAGTTTAGCATGATGCGCCATCATGTGGGACGTAGAAGTGGGCTAGAAGAAGTCACAATCCGAACTCAATGCTCTCCCTCTCCTTTCCCCCCCAAATTCAGGCTAAGGTGATCGTCCCAAACAGCACAGCCGGGCTGATCATCGGCAAAGGCGGCGCCACCGTCAAAGCCATCATGGAGCAGTCCGGCGCTTGGGTGCAGCTGAGCCAGAAACCCGAAGGCATCAATCTCCAGGAACGCGTGGTGACCATCAGCGGTGAACCCGAGCAGATCCACAAGGCCGTCGACATCATCGTCCAGAAGATCCAGGAGGATCCGCAGAGCAGCAGCTGCCTCAACATCAGCTACGCCAACATTACTGGCCCAGTGGCCAACTCAAACCCAACCGGATCGCCCTACGCCAACTCTACAGACGTTCTACCAGCGGCTGCTGCGGCCGCCACCGCTTCAGGCTTGTTGGGCCACACCAGCCTGGCCGGGGTTGGTGCCTTCCCAGCTGCCCTGCCGGGTTTTTCCGGCAGCGACCTCTTGGCCATCAGCACAGCACTCAACACCTTAGCGAGTTACGGATACAACACCAATTCTTTGGGGCTCGGCCTCAATTCAGCCGCTGCTTCTGGGGTTCTGGCCGCAGTAGCCGCCGGAGCCAACCCAGCCGCTGCTGCCGCCGCTAACCTCTTAGCTTCGTATGCCAACGAAGCTTCTACGAGTACCACGGCCCCAGCCGGTGCAGTTGGCGCCTTCACCTTGGGCTCTTTAGCGGCGGCCACCGGGGCGGCCAACGGCTACTTAGGGACCGCCTCCCCATTGGTGGCCAGCTCCTTCCTAGCCACCGAGAAGCTAGTGGAAAGCGCTAAAGATATGGTGGAGATCGCGGTGCCGGAAAACCTAGTCGGTGCCATTTTGGGCAAAGGCGGGAAGACGTTGGTCGAGTATCAGGAGCTGACGGGGGCCCGCATCCAGATTTCCAAAAAGGGGGAATTTATTCCAGGTACCAGGAACCGTAAAGTCACCATCACCGGCACGCCAGCCGCCACCCAAGCCGCGCAATATCTCATCAGCCAGCGAGTAACGTACGAGCAAGGAGTCCGGGCCACCAACCCACAGAAAGTGGGATAAGAGGAGGTCAAAGAGAAGGCTTGGGGAGGGGAGGAATAGGTTCAATCAGTCCTTTAATCGTGAGAAATGGTAACCGCCATGACCCCGGCCCCTGCCCAGTGCCCGTCTCTCTCTGCCACACACATACACACACACACACACAGACACACACACAGATACACAGAGCCCCCTCCGATTGGGATGCAGCCCATCATATTCTGCCGGACGTTTATTTCAGCAACGGTGTGGCCTGAATGTGTATATATTTCTCTCTCTCTCTCGGTCTATCTATCTATCTATATATACTTGCCGACGTTTTCTTTTCTTTTTTTCAGTTGATGGATTTGAATAGAAAAAAAAAAGATTTTTTTAAAAAGAAAACCGTCCTCTTTCTTTCCCTCTCGGTTTCTGGGTCTCTGAACAATTCCCATGGAGCAAGGACCAACCTCTCTGGCTTTCTTTCCCCCGCCCCCCCCCCCTCTCTCTCTCTCTCTCACTCTCTCACTCTCTCTCCAGGAGAGGGTACAGCAGCTTCAGGATCTCCGGGGGGGGGGGTAGATGACCAGGTTGGGTCTTGGGAAGGAAACGGGGAAGGAGTTAGGCCCGGACCGGATGCGTGACATGATTCCTGCCATGATATATTCCGCTTCTCTCGCGGAGCGAAACGGGTTTGCGCTTCTGAGTTGCGTTGTTCGCCCTGAAGGAAGTTGAGGTGGAAGAAGGGAGGCTGGGGAGTAACAACCTTCTTCCGTGGGCTTTGAAACAAACAACGACATTTATTCAAAGCACATTTTTACAGGTAGTCCTCGACTTACGACCACAACTGAGCCCAACACTTCCGTTGCTAAGTGAGGCAGTGGCTCAGTGAGTTCCACCCCCTTTTACGACCTTTTCACCACAGCCGTTCAGCGAATCTCTCCCATTTTTCAGTGAATTGTGGCTTCCTGCCCCCCCTCCCCTCCCCTCCCTTGATTTCGCGTGCCGGAAACCGGCTGGGAAGGTCGCAAAAGGGAATGGCGCTGCAGCCGTCATAAGTGCATGCCAGTTGCCAAGCTCCCAAAGTTAGATCGGGGGGACCGTGGGGAACACTGCAGCAGCCATAATTGTGAGAACTGTTGATAAAAGATCACTTTGCTCAGTGCCGTCGTAACTTTGAGCGGTCATTAAATGAATGGTTGCAATTCGAAGACTACCTGAATTCTTATTTGTTCATAGGGAAAAGCTGTGTCCTTTCTCTCCATTTCCCCAACCCCTGGTGATCAAAGCAAAGTCCTTCGATGGACGCGTGGCAGAGAAGGTCTGTTGTCTGTGTTCTAGTGGAGGAGGAGGAGCTTGAACCCGGGGTAGAGGACTGGATCCAGGTATTGACGCAGCAGGGAACATATGACGATAGGGGTCTTCTTGTCTTGCTGGGGATGTGGCCCAGAGTTCCTGTGGTGACTCTTCCTAGGTTCTTGGGATGAGCGTCTCCCCCATTGCAAAGAAGGCTGAACCTCCTGAGATACAACCTGGAGTCCTGGGTGGAGAAGGTCAGAAGGTCCTTGTGGGAGGAAAGTCAGACTCGTGGAGACCTTCTCCTTCCTGTGGTCCACCTACGATTTTTGGTGTCTTCCTTACCCAGATGAGGTGCTGCGTCCCCTCTACTCTCCCATCCAGTTGTGTTTGGGCCACAGGAAGATCTTCATACATGGAGGTGCCACCTGAACCTGGAAAGGCCCAGCTTTTAACTGCAACTCTTAGCAACAGTGGTGGGGAATTTGGAAGGAACAACGTGGCCATGAAAGCTTCTGTTTCTCCTGGGGGACCAATCAGGTGCAGCCTGGTGAAGAAACCGAAGTTGTCAGTATTATGGGCTGTGGAGCTTCTCCTCAAGCCCAGACAATGGCATTGATTCACCCTCTGGTGTGATGTTCACTCCCAGAATTCCCCAGCCAGCAAATCTGTTGTATCTCAGGAGGTTTCAATCTCCCATCAGAATTTGGGGAGTTGAAGTCCACGCCAATTTCGAGCTGCCAAGGTTGAGAACTTGCTCTTAGTAGAAACCAGCAGTATTACTAACCCACCATGGGACTCTGCTCCCTTCCTTCATGAATCTTCCCAGTGACTGTGTTCTGGTCTTCGTGTAGTTCGTTTGTTTTTAAGATCATAGTTTGATCAGGGCTTCCTGTCCTCGGTATGAACTTCGAGTAGCCGCGAAGGCCACGTCAAGAACAGGTCCCACCACCCAAGGGGTGACTGTCCCCTTGGTAGGACTCTCTGCCTCTTGATCTTCTAGTTTGATTAGTTACTAAAGGGGATGGCCAATGGGTTTTTCTCCCCCTCTCTTTCTCTCACCCTCAAAAGGGTGCAATGGATGGAATGAATAAATTTTTAAAAAAATACACAGGGTATTTCTCCCTGCAATGTTTACATATCAGGCTCGCGACGTTCCCTCCGTCCGTAGGGCGCTCGCCAGCTTGTCGGCTTTTGAAGGTTGCCAGCATTTTAACCAAGAGTTTCTTGATCTGGGTTCCCCCCTGAGGATGATCGGAGTCCAGAGTCGGCCAGCCAGGCTGCACAAATCGACCCCAAGTCATTGCAGTGTTTGTGGTAGCTTGCTCTTGGTGTGCTTCTCCTAACGACGATGGTGTTTATATCCAAACAGGGCTGGGAAAGTTAGCTTGAGTGAGGGCCTCGTGTGGTGGGCTTGTCTGATGGCTTGTGACAGTTTAAAGCCTACCTCTTCACGGAAAGTCCCACCGAGGTATAGATGCTAGGATGATGGGTGTCACTGGTGGATGTCTACCTGGGCGTTGCGTTGGTTGAGCTAGGCTTGTTGGAAATGAAATGGGGTTGGCGACCTCACGTTTCTTGAAGTTTGGGGGAGACATCCCACGTGAGCCCTAGGGAGCCCCAATGTCCTGTAGGAGAGAAGTTGCATTTGGTGTCCTTCTCAAGACTCCAAGAAGCTGGAAAAAGCAATTAAGGAGAGAAGGTCTCCAGCCTCAAGTTTCTTCTCTTGAGGGCTTTGGCCAGGTCCTTGTCTGTCCCTCTGGCAGAAATTTTCCTATGCTGCATTAAAACTCCCCCCCCCCTCCACTCCCTCGACTCTTCAGCACTGAGTTATGGACTTTTGCAATATTTCAGTGACTCTCAAAAGGGAGGGGGAAACCACGGTTCCTTTCAGAGGGTCTCCAACCATGGTGGGGGGGGGGAGATTCAGCTCTGCCAGGAAAGAACTTAGCACACACATCTTTCCTTGACGCTCTTAAAACGAAGAGTTTGATCAACTGACTGGCTGTCTTAGGCCAATGGCTCTGGTTTTGGGGCAGTAGAGGTTGGGACATATAACGGGTGGGTGGGTGGGTGGGTGGGTTTAATCTCTTAGGTAGTAGCATGTGTCTGTTTACCTTCTTAGGCCGAAGGGAGGGTCTTAAGACTCTGAAAACCACTAGAGAACAAACAAAAATGAAAAATGTGAAACTTATATATATATACTATTCATGTGTTGGTTTTTTTTAAAGGAAGCAATATCTATTTAGCATCTTGCACTGATTTTATGGAGTAAGAATGACAGCAAAAAGCATTTTATTGACCGAGGTTTGCAGCTAGGGAGGTTTTTTGCAGGCAGTGGGGGGGGGGACGGACCCCTGCCTTTCCACTGGCTGAGATTCTTCTTATCCTTCTTAGTTTTTACAATGAACAAAAAAATACTGTTGCAGTTCTGCAGGTGCATCGCATATCATGCTTTCCTTGGGGTGGGCTCGGGGTGGGGGTGGGGGGTGGGCTGAGGGGAGAAGGGCGATACGGAACAGATTCTTGTGCCAAACTCTGCGTCTTTTTAAATATGGGCAGTATTGAAGGGAGAAGGAGCCTCTTGCCGATTTCTGCCTTCCCGCCACCCCCCCCCCCCAAAAAAAACCCTGTGCATATTTCGACAGTACAGATCGTCCTCAACTTACGACTCCCCTTTGGACCCTAGTTTCCATCACTGGGGGTCGTTAAGCAAGTGAGGCCCGATTTTACGAACTTTTTTGGCAAAGCAAATTATTGCAGTCGTTAAGCAAATCAGATGGTCATTAAATGAATCCATCCCCCCCTATTGACTTGTCCTGAAGTCAACTGGGAAGTTCTCAGCTGGCGATCTCGTGACACCCCCTGAGACAGTTGCAACTGTTGAAAATACTCTCCGGTTGACAACTGCCCTGAATTTTGATCACCTGACCACGGAGAATTCTGCAGTGGTCGCAAGGGCGAGGACCGGGTTCTCAGTCCCTTTTTTTCCAGTGCCATTGTAATTTCTGGCAGTCGCTAAACGGAATGGTCATAAGTTGAGGATGACCCCTATCTGGTCTCTGCTTCTTCTTCTTATTTCATCCCACGTTCTCCCTCCGGAGGTTGTGTGCCGGACTGGCCGCCTTTCGGTATCACAATTGTGCGCCAAGGATGCGAAGATTCGGCAAGAAATAAGAACTGCATTCTGCCTCAAATTGGGCTCTGGTTTTAATGAAAGAAGCCAGCTGTTGCACTTTGCAAATTCCGCAAATTTGGAAATCCTGCAAATTGCAAAAAAGAAAAAAAAAGAATTGCAATTTGTTGCAATTCGGGAGGCAGAAAATCTCAATTCCCCTAGCAGAATTCCTGCTGTTTCCCCAGCCTTTTAGAATGAGGTCTCCAAGAAGAAAATACATTGGGTCTAGAAATAAAACTAGACTATTGGGAGGTGAAGTCCACGAGTCTTAAAGTGGCCAAGATTGGGGGGCCCTGGTTTAATTCGTCCCCAAAACCTGCTGCCGTCCCAGGCTGGGGAGAGATGTCCATTTAATTCAGAGGTGGGCAATTCATTTCCAAGCCCTTTTTCCATGCCTCTCCTTCTTTTCACTTTCCTCCTTCAAATCCACACAATTACAGGCAGTCCTCGATTTACGACCACAATTTCGGTTGCTAGCGAATCCACCCCCCTTTGACTTGACTTGTCAGAAGATCACTAATGGTGATCACATGATCTGCAACTTTCATAAATTCATGCACCTGAATTTTGAATTTTGATCACTTGACCACAGGGTGGGGGATGCTGCAATGGCCATAAGTTTGAGGACTGAGTCGTGTCTCTCTTTTTCAGTGCCCCGAACGGTCGCTAAACAAGACCTTTTATTTTTCTAAACAATCCAAAGTTTGGGATCACCCAAAGACAATTCTTGTCCGCAGAATTCCTTCTCTGAAGAACAAATATTACTGACATATCCTAAAAAGACGCACTCCCCCCCCCCCCATTTTTGAAGTGCCAAACGACTATTATTTATAGGGAACGTGCAGCTTTTAAAATAAAATTGAAAAGAGGAAAAATGTTGGGGAAACTAGGGGCATTTTAATATTTAAAAACAAACGTTTAAAAAAAACCAGATAAGTGTAGTTAGCGGATCTGGAACCTGGATCCTTAGTAGCTTTTAAATATATAAATATAAATATAAATATATATATATATATATAATTTTTTTTCTATTAAAAAAAAGAGAGAGGCCGTTAAGGACTTTCTGTCACTGTTTAGGAATCTCCGTCACTGTCTTGATGCTGATCTCGGGTTGGTTGGAGGCCTGATTCCTAAATATTTTCCATCGCAATCTTAGGAGGTGTGATTGTCTGCTGATTCCTTTGGGGAAGTGTGACTCTGCTTAGCGAAACAATGTCGGTGTTCTACCGTATTCACTGGGGTGGTTTTTCTGTTTTTAAACAACAAAAAACAAGAGAGCAAAACGAAACTCCAAATCCGATAAAATGCCATGGGTTGGTTGTTGTTGTTGTTGTTGTTTTTTGAGAGCAAAGAGAGCAGATTCCTGCATTTGCTGAGCCTAACCCTGCTTTGGTAGGGGAAAAAAACACGTAACCTTACTTACTCAGGCATATGCTGGTTTGCGAGAAAAGAGGAGAGACGAATGAGAGGAAGGCCGGGCGGTTTGTTCAGAAAATCCTAAAGTGATGGATTGATACCCAGCTCTAGAAAATGTGGAATATTCTTCCTCCTCCAGCAAACGGTGGGGTTTTTGGGGGGCTGCAGGCCTCTTTGGATACCCGAGAGGTTAACAAAACCAGCCCTGGGGATTTTAGCTACATGTTGCTAAATTCCCTCCCCAACCATGTCGTCTCTCCATCCTAAACCAGAATCAGGTCTCCTTGACGTCAATGGGAGCCCTGTGCAAGTCAATCAGTGTTTGCTGTGAAGCACCCCAGTTTTTGGATCAGCCGGCTGTTTCCCACGCTGGGATTATATGACCTCTCATGAATCTCAAGGGTGGGATTGAGAATTGGGAATTACTCCCAGCTTTGACCTGGTTCTCCGAACCCCCGATGGAGATGGGGAAACCACGTCGGTGTGCCGGGTCCATCCTCCACTGACGGCATCCCTCGGCTGCACCTGGAGAGGGAAGCAGGGCCAGCAATGGCGGACTTTGGCCATCCAAGGGCCTGTTTCTCCTTTCTTGGCCAGATTCCATTACTGGGACTCACTGGGACCTCCAGGTTCTCTCCCTCCCTCACCCCACCCCATTTGCATCAGTTCCTAAAGGGACCGTCCTTGGATGCATGAGTCCCCTCTCCCCTCTCGGTGCACAGAAGGACAGTGTTGCTTGAGCAAAGCAGTGGTGAAACAAGACTTTTGAGCTTTTTCATGTGCCAAATATGAGCCAGATGTTTTTTCTGAAACCCATAAGGACAGATATTTGTTTGGGTGGGGGGGAGAAGGCAGCCGGGGAAAGTGGCCCAGCCCGGCTGGACTTCTGTTGATGTTCCCTCTTCCTGGTGTCTAATCCAAGTTCTCCTGTCCGGCTTGGATTCACTCTCTAAGTCACTCCCATCTCCTGCCAAACCGGAGCAGGGAAAACCTACTTGGTGCTTCGGAACCCAAGATGAGGCCTGGAAGAGGGTCAACCCCAGAGGGGGGAAAAGAAAAAAAAGGGGTGTGTGGGGTGTGTGTGAAATGTTCCTCTCCCCAAATTCCAAACCCTGAAGGACCAAGACGCAGCATCTGTCGTAGCTCCTCATAAGTCCCCGTCACCCAGCTGGAGAAACACAAGTGGCGAGTGGCATCCTTGCATCCCCTCCCTTCCCTTCCTCTCCGCATCGATCATCTCAATTGTGGCTAGTCCCTTGTCTTCCTCCTTTCTTGATTTCCAGGGCATTTGGATCAAAATCAAAAATGGTGGTTTGGTGGCAGGAGGAAGGGGATGAGCGAAGGGCCGAGCAGACCTGCGACTGAGGTCTCCTCACAGTGGTGGCCCCCACACAGTTGAACGTGAACGTTTTGTCAGGCACAATTCCTCACCACCCCTCGTGTGAACATCCCCGTGTTTCGAATGCAGAGCCTCCATAACTTTTTTCCCTTCCGCCGCCTTCCTTTCCTTAAAAGCCGCCTGATACTTCTTATGTTGGTTTGTGTCGGGACATTCTCATTAACCTGGAGCATCCTTTTTTCCATTCAGCATTTTGGCACGTCCGCCCACCACAAAGTTCTCTCTATAAATATATATATAAGTATATACATATATATATATATATATTATTTTTAAAACCTCCAACACACACTTATTCTAAAGCAGCGTGGGACTCTTTCTTACAATAGCTGGCTACCTCCGGACTGCTCTTTTTCCCCCCCTCCAAAATCCACCTCCATATCTTCCTCCTCCACATCAAGAACATTTCTCAAGTGTTGTTTTCTTGGGGCGATGCAACCTTTCATCTTTTCCAACGTTTGTTTGTTTGTTTTTTTCCAAAGTCAACTTTTTTGCTTCATCCGAATTTGGGGCAACCCCCATCTCGAATTCTCCCGCTGCCGGGGACCGCCTCATCTCGTTCCGATCCGTCTTCTGAACTTCCGAACTTCACCCCTCTCCTCATTTTGAACTTTTTAACAACCCACCTTCTATGTTCATCCAACCTGTGTTTTATGGAATCCTTCCTCATCTTCCATATTACAAAAAAAAAACCCAGAAACAAAAGAAAAAAAACATTTCAAAAAATTATATATATAAATATATATATAAATATTAAGGGCGGGAGGGTGCGAAAGGAAGAGGGGGAGAAAAAAAACCCGCAAGAGACTGGCCAGGTCTTAACGATTAAGACGATTCGAAGAGGGGATTTGATGTTACAATTTTTTTTCCCTTTTAACCGTGAAGAAAAAGAAAGAAAGAAAAAAAACCGTTTCTCCACCATTGCTTCATTGTAAATGCTTGGTTTCTGTTTTAAACATGTCTGCGGAGTTGGGAGGCGAGGGGGGGGGGGAGAAGACAGGGGTAGAAGGGAGACCATGACTTATTTTTATGTTTATGTTTATTTTACTTTATTTTTTTTTTCTGTTCCCAAACATCAGAGGCCCAGCCATGCATGAAAGAACTGGAGGTTTGGAAAGCAAAACAGGTCCGTTCATTTAATTTGCCCGGAAAAAGAGCAATGAAGACCCGAGGATGGTTTTCTATTTATTATGGCTCGTGATTATTGCAATCGGAAGTGATGGAATGGTGCCCTTTCTGCCGTGAGGGGAAATGATAGCGTTATGCATTAAACCATCTCACGCGGATAAAAGAAAATAAAACTTACCTTCCGTGGTAGACAGCTCCAAGAGAAGGATGTGTACAAAAACACTCAAAAAAGGAAGTCTTTTTGCCCCTAATGGGATGCCATTCAAATTTGGGAGGAATTTTTAATTTTTTTCCAAATGAATTTTCTGGTGACCCCGGATGGATGATATTGGCACCGTTCACGGGTTAACCTAATTTATTCCCCAAAATTTGCAGCGAAACAGAAGACTTCAAACTTGGCAACTTGAAGACTTGTGGACTTCAATTCCCAGAATTCTCTGGAGTTGAAGAATTCTGGGAGTTGAAGTCCACAAGACTTCAAGTTGCCAAGTTTGGGGACCCCTGTATTCTCCCGCCATTCTTGGGATGTCTAGAACTGGGAAATGGAGAGCCACAAATTAATTTTGCATGATTTAAGTCCTGCTGCCTTTAGATAGCCAGATTTCCTTGCCTTTAGTGGTCATGAGTTCCCTCTTTCATGCCTATCAGAGTAGCGTTTCTCAACTTTAACCATGTTACGATGTGTGGATTTCCAACTCCCAGAATCCTAGGGAGTTGGGTATTCTGGGAGTTGAAGTCCACACATCTTAACATGGCTAAGGAAGGTTGAGAAACACAGCCATATAACAACATGTCTCTTTGTTCATTAGTGACCATATCTTAGAGAGCCCCAGGTATGGAGGCCTCCCTACAGATGTGATCCCCCTCAAGATGTGACCAAGATCTCTCCAGTTGAAACCACAGAGGGAAACCTGGAGAACTCCATCCAGTCTTCAAGATGGTCAACCCAAGTCAAGATGGTGGCCACTGTAGTGCAAGCAATCTTCTAGACAACTTCCATCACACAGGTGCAACCGCTATCTGGGCTTTTTTGATCATGCCTTGGAGACTGTCTTGTGGGAGACAGGTTTCCTCAACCTGGTTCTCTCCATGCTGATTAGGGTTCAGTTCCATTCCATCCTTGGTCAACATGAGTCACATCCTGGTAGCCCATCATCACCCGTGAGGTTGTCCATTTCAGTGTCAGGGTTCCAAATAGCATCCAAAATTAAATCAGAGTCCAAGGCGAAGTATTCCTCAACTTTCCAATTTATTAAGAGAGACATGTTGGCACATCTGTGGGAAACCCGAATCTGAAGGCTTCCCAGTTTTCCCTACCCAGTTGAAAGTTCAAGATCCTACCCCCACACCCACAAGTCCATCCCATGGTCCAATCTCCCACTGCCATGCTGGCAGCTTCCACCCATCCATTTCCGCTCAGGTGCAGAGATGCAGAGACAAAGGATGACCTTGGCTTTCCAGAAAGAATTTTGTTATGGCTACATAGCATCTAACTCCGTACAATCCCCCCCCTCCCATTTTCCCACCATAGAAAATGCATAGTAGAATAATAGGAAGTGTGGCAGGCCAAAGATCCAAAAGAAAAGATGGCTTCCGAAAGACCAGCTAAGGCTCACCATTCCCACTTGAAGAAGTCCAGCGAGACTTTGTCTCATCACAGACCCACAAACCTCCAGTTCCTTTTATACCAACTCGCTTGCAAATCATTCTGGATCTTTTGCGTTCTCCATCCAACCTCTCCTTTTGAACCGGAGCCTTCTGAAGTCTTACGGGGTTGGTGCCAAAAGGGAGCGGTCGCACAGCCAAGGAAAGCGTTATGGTCGAAAATGGGGTTATTTTTTTTTTCATTATTATTCTTATTATTTTAAAGGAGCAACTAAGTAAACCAATTCCACCCTCGTGGCTACCTTAGCAAAAAAGAGAAGAGAAAAAACAATTCAAGAAAAAAAAATTCTGAATGTCTTGGTAGGTTTGTGTGTTTTAGTGTAAAGTTGTGTATTGATTTTGTGCTTGGTGGAGTCAGCCTTTTTTTTTTTTTAGTGCTAATACTATTAACTCATTTCTTGTCATGATAAATGTCCATTCACGACATCTCTTCCGTCTTCTGTTGTCGTTTTTTCTTTACATTTCACGACAATCTCTTAACCCATTTTAACTAATGGAGTTGGGGTGGGGGCTACGGACCACGACAAGGCATCGAGGGTTCATCATCTCCCCCCCCTCACACACCCTCCTTCGTCCTATTAACCGGGCCGAAGGTCATTCTCGAACCACCATCCCACCACCACGCACCAGGTCCCTTCAACTGTGTTGGACTTCCTCCATCCTCACCCACCAGAGGTGTTGTCTGTGCAAGAGATCACAACATTTTGGGGGGACAGTGGTGCTCAAAAAGCATGGCTTGGGGGACCAGTGAGAGGTCCCCAAGACCCTTTCAGAGCTTCTCCCATGTCCAATGTTTTAAAATTCCTCAAATCTTAATTTCTGTAGGAACTATGGATAGATGCCACCTTAAACTGTTTGGAGTTCCTCAGTCAGAAGCTGAAGGTATCCTTGAGACCAAATTGTTTGAGAACCCCTGGTTTGGGACTTCCAGTTTTTGGCTGAAGGTCACCTCTGAAGGTCACCTCTGAAGGTCAGGTGGTCAAACCAATCCACAGAAAAGTGTCCCAAGGAAGCTGCCCTGCTGTTGGTTCTGCACGAAACGTGGTTGAAGGATCTCACAGAGGGAATCAAGAGAGAAGAACGAAACCACCCCCAAAAAGGAAGCGGCTCATGGGGGGGGGGTGTCTAATATTACAGTTGTATGGCCATTTTCTTCCCTTGGGGCACGGCCGAATAAGTCCTCGGCTCCAAACATCTCAATCAGCTAAGCTCAAGTAGTTATGGAAGCTACCTGAGATATAGAATGACTTGGGCAGAGATACAACCCTACAGTGCCCTGTTTTGGCCGTACTGTTGGTGACCCCAGGAGTTGAGAACTTGGGGTCTTCCAGGTGGTACATGGTCCCTCTGCTTGGCAGCCCCAGCTACGATCGCCACTGGTCGGAGAGGACAGACATTGCCTTCCAGCTTCATCTGCAGAAGATCCCAGAACTTCTCAAACCTTCTCAACAGAGGTGTCCAACCGTGGCAATTTTAAGGTTTGTGGACTTCTCCTCAGGAATTCTGGGGGTTGAAGTCCACAAATCTTAAAAGTCACCAAGGTTGGGCACCCCAGCTCCAAAATATTTTTCCTTCCCAGTCAGATCTCCTGATCAATTATTATGACAACGCTTCATTGCTTTAATGAGATCAAACATCCCGATTCGGCCCCATCCCACCACCTCTTTCTTAGAAAAGAGCTTGCTACATCGCCATCTTTGTGCCAGATGACTGGCAAGGCTTCGTGGCTCCCCCACCCCACCCCGCCATTGGCCGAGTCAGAAGTAATAGACGTCACATGGCCACAGCAGCCAATCCCTTTGGGAGAGACAGTCCAGCCTTCCAGGTCTTTGTGATCTGTGATGGAGACCTTGGGGTCTCTTCTCTCTCCATCTCTTTGACTTGGAGGACCATGCAAGCAAAAAAAGGGTCCATTAATTGGATTGATTGGCATCGGTGCTGTTCTTGTCATCCTGGTTACAGGATTCGCCACCAGAGGTTTTGGGTGCTCCATCCCTGCAAGATGTTAAGAAGAGACTGGAGAGCCACTTATCTGACATGCTTATAGGTTCTCCTGCTTGAGCAGAGGGCTGGACTTTAACTCCCAGAATTCCCCAGGCAGACATAGCTGGCTGGGGAATTCTGGGAATTGAACTCTATCCACCTTTAATTTTGCCACGGTTGGAAAACACTGTCTGCCCTCCAATATGTCCCCTCCCCACTTCTTTACAACCAGAGATAAAGAGAGCCCCCCCCCCTAAGAGCAAGGAGCGATGACGTCTGGCTCTGTATCCAGGTAGTCCTCGACTTATGACCACAACAGCCCAACACTTGCTGTCATTAAGCGAGATGTTCATTAAGTGAGTTTTGCCCCCATCTTACGGCCTGTCTTGCCAGAGTTGCTGAGCAAATCCCTGCCATTGAGAAGTGAGTCCCCCAGTTGTTAAGTGAATCCGGCTTTGACTTGGCTTGTCAGAAGGTCGTAAAAGGAGACCCTGTGGCCCCCAGGGATGGTGCCAACGTCATAAGGAGGAACCAGTTGGCCAAGCGGCTGAATTTGGATCCGGTGGCCTTGGGAGGGGGGGATGCCGCAAAGGTTGTTAAGTGTGAAAAAAGGGTATAAGTCCCTTTTCTTCAGCACCCTTGACGCTGTGAACGGTCATTAAACAAACGGTTGTAAGTCCAGGACAACCCAGAACCCGGTTTTCTTTCTTAAAATTGAGGGTGACAATCAGACTTGGAAGTTTCTGTTGAGTTTTATGCCCAAAGAATTGCTCCCATTAAATACCCCCACCCCAAATCTATCGGGTGGGGGGACCCAGGCTGCTGACCCCCCCAAGAAACATGTGGAGTTTCATGCTGCAACTGCACCCCCTCCTCACTCATCCCCCATCGACTGCATTCCCCCCCACGCCTCACCTGAATCCATAGCAGGAAGTCCTCGACTTACGACCACAATTTGAGCCCCCGATTTCTGTGGCAGAGTGAGACGTTTCTTAAGTGAGCCGCGTCCCATTTTACGCCTTTCCTTGCCACCGTTGTTAAGTGAAACGCCAGTTTGTTCACACAGCGAATCTGGGTTTCTCTGTGCACTCTGTTTGTCACAGGGGGATGACGTGACCCCGGGACATTGCAACCGTCATAAATATGAGTCGAGCGTCTGAATTTTGATCACGCGACCACGAGGATGCGGCAATGGTCATAAGTGTGAAAAATAGTCCCCATTCACTTTGTTTCAGTGCCATTGTAACTCTGAAGAGCTGTTGTAAGTCGAGGACTACCTGTGTATGTACCCAGGCTTGTTCATTGAGGGCCGGTTCATTGTGGCAACCACTTGTGTGACTTTAGGATGAATGCACCAGGGTTGCTTGATGTCGGCCCTGCCAATGTGGTGAGACCCCAACGTGTAAATGCTTAGTAGGGGGATGGGGGCATACAAGATAAGAATAAGGCTCTCCTTGACCAAGTTCATTGACGGGGTTCCGAGTTCGAATGCAGATCACTCAAGGCCCAATCTCCAAGGACATCAAAAGCCACTGACTATACCAGTTCAACTTGCCCAATTGCGTTGATTTATTGCATTCATAAGGTAAGGGCCCAGATTCCTAACTCGTGAGCACGATGGTGGCTTCACTTAATGATGGCTTCACTTAACGACCGAGTTGCCAGTCCCAATTGTGGTCAGTAAACAAGGACTGGTAGCGTTTTCATCACAATCACCGGTTTTACCCCCACCATAGCCCAGTGAGGTAGGTTAAAGCTAACTGACCTCCAAAGTACCTCATTGGACCGGTTCCTGAGCATGTCATGAGTTCCAACCCAGATCTTCCCCCATCCCTAACTGTCTCGGCCTCTGCTGCTGAATTTGAACTCTTGCCGCCGACCTGAAAACACATCACAAAACTTTGGAAGGTGAGTGCAGCCACTACTACACAATTGCAAAAGATTAAAAATGAATGCAAAAGCCCCAAATGCATCGGGGTGAAAAAGAGAAAATATTTGTTCTAGGACAAACTGGTTTTGATAAGCAATCGGACTTTTAAAAAAACAAAAACCGTGTGGGTTTTTTCCCCGTTTTTGGCCAATGGATCCCAGGGCCCTTTTTACTTAATTAAAACTATAGCCTAATGGATCCCGCATGACAATTAATCAGCGAGAGCTTTCCCTGCCACTGTTTTTTCCCTTCAGCACTGCAATTTTGAACGAGTGCAAGAACGGGACCCGGGGTGGGGGGGGAGAGAAGGGGGGGGCTTTGGGAGGCCACTGCACCAGGCTGGCCTTTGGCAGGAGGTGGGCGCCATTCGGACGCAGGCCAAGAGGCAGCCGTCCGAAACTGGTGCGCCTTCCCTTTCTCCAACGGCAAGGAGTCATACGAGGTCTCTGCCGTTCTGCTCGTTCACAACTCATGCTCCTTGCAGACGAAGGATGGGAAATGACAGTCTTCATTTCTCAAACTTGGTCACCTGAAGGTGCGTGGACATCAACTCCCAGAATTCCCCAGCCAGCTCTGCTGGCTGGGGAATTCTGGGAGTTGAAGTCCACGCATCTTCAGGTGGGCCAAGGTTGAGAAACACTGAACTAGGGAGAAGATGGCCGAGGATGGAACTGTCTGACATCTTCAATAATTCACCTGGAGAGAGTAGCCGATATGGCGGCATCGGGAGCTGAGAACAACAGGTGGTCCTCGACTTACACCGGCTCATTTAGTAACCGTCTGAAGTTACCACGGCGCTGGAAAAAAAGAGACTTACGACCGTTGTACGACCTTGCCCGCTTCCCTAGAATCATGGGATCCAAATTCAGACGCTGGCTCGTATTTACAACGGTTGCAGTGTCCCCGGCGGGGGGGGGGAGGGGTACGGGACCATCAGAGAAGTCAACATGGAAAGCCAGATTCACCGAACGACCGGCTGAGTAGACCGTGATTGATTTCGCCGATGAGGAAAGGAAGGTCGTAAAATAGAGCAAAAGTCGCTTAACCAATGTCTCACTTAGAAGCGGAAAGGTTGAGCTCATTTGTGGCCGTATGTCGAGGACTGTGTGCAAAGGCTGCTACCATCAAGAGCGAAACCTCTGTTCTCTTGGTGGAAAGATGGACGATCAGCGTCTTCTTGCCAACTGGAATCGCATCTTAGCCGAGCCTCCCTCCAACAGCCTTTTCTCACCAAGCAAGCTGCCCTTCCTCTTTCCAAAGCTCAAAATAGTCTTTTTATTTTAATTTTAAAGCGGCTTCATTCATTTGGATGGAAAAAGAAACGGCTTCGCATGGTTTTATTTCAAAGTCTTAACGCAAGGGCCCTGTTCTAAGGAATTCTGGGAATTGACATCCACCCATCTTACAGTTGCCAAGGTTTCAAAAGACTTAGAATAACAGAGGTGGAAGGGACCTGGGAGGTCTTCTAGTCCAGCCCCCGGATTAGGCAGGAAACCCTACACCACCTCAGACAAATGGTCATCCAACATCTTCTTTTAAAACTTCCAGGGTTGGAGCATCTGGAGGCCAATTGTTCTGGCCGATGCTTTGTCAACAGACCTCTGAAAAACTCCATATTTTCCCTGCTTAGAGCAGTGTTTCTCAAACTTGGCGACTTTAAGTCCTGTGGACTTCAACTCCCAGAATCCCCCAGCCAGCATAGCTGGCTGGGGAATTCTGGGAGTTGAAGTCCACAGGACTTAAAGTCGCCAAGTTTGAGAAACACTGGCTTAGAGTCTCCTTTAAACCCTTGAAATCTGTTGGACGGAGCCAAAAAAATCTTCCTTTCCTACTTCCACACATTGTTTGTGCTACACAATTGTTGCTCAGTTCAGTTTCCCTTTGCCGGTTGGAATGCCAACGCATAATGTTGTGCTAAGGATTGGTCAGGAACGGTCAAGGGCAGCTGCCTGGAGAATTCTGGGAGCTGAAGTCCACAAGTCTTCAAGTTGCCAAGTCTGAAGACTTCTGGTCTAGGGCTTCCCTGCTTGAGCAGAGGGTTGGACTAGAAGACCTCCAAGGGACCCTTCCCAGCTCTATTCGGATTGATTGATTGATTGATTGATTGAGTTTTGCTGGACCTTTCCATAGCTGAACATGGCTCTGAATTTATGCTCAGAGTCCATTATCCCACCTAAATAATTTTCGGTGGTCGTGTAGATACACACTGCAGGGGTGCCCCCTCAGAAGAATGCGTGAGCCCCACCCCCACCACGATCTCCCATGCCTGAGCCTTACCTGAAATGAGAACTGGAGCTGAATTGTAATCCTCATCAGACCCTCCTTTTTGTGTATATTTACCTTGTTAAGAACTTAGAGCTCAGCAGTTGCAAATAACAAACACTGCAGCCTTTGCTAAGCAACTGCATCCTCTCCAGGTACCACAAATACACAAAGCCCAATCCCGGATGCTGGGTTGTTTTTTTTTTTTTTTTTTTTTTTTGCTGCTGTTTAGAGGAATCCTAATAAATAGGTGGACAAACACAATAAATCCGATCGAAACATTCAGCTGATTGTACAACCAACCATAACTTTCAATCATAACTTTCGGTTTCTATACGTGTTGCCTGCAAAAGAAATATCAATTCTCGGTTTTGAAATGCAGGTTACAGGAGGGAACCCTTGACCAAAATTCAGCCCAAAATTTCTGTTGCTGAGCAAACCGTTTGTTAAGTGGGCATTGTCCCACACTGCAGTTGTTAAGTTGGCAATGGTTGTTAAGTGAATCTGGCCTCTCCAATTTCTTCTCAAAAAACCCCAGTGATGGATCACCCACAACTTCTGGTGGCAAGTAGTTCCACTGGTTAATTGTCTTCACTGTCAGGAATTTTATCCTTAGTTCGAAGTTGCTTTTCTCCTTGGTTAGTTTCCACCTATTTTGCTTCTTGTTCTGCCCTCAGTTGCCTTGGAGAATAGTTTGTATCCCTCTTCTTTGTGGCAACCCCTGAGATACTGGAAGACTGCTATCATGTCTCCCCTAGTCCTTCTTTTCATTAAACTAGACCTGCCCAGTTCCTGCAACCGTCCTTTGTATGTTTTAGCCTCCAGGCCCTAAATTATCTTAGTTTAATCATCTTAATCATCTTTCCTTCTTTTAATTAAGCCAGAATAAATTTAGGAACGATTCAAAGGAACTGTAAATACGAAGAAATGGACGAGAAGGAGGAGGAGGAGTTGGAGGAAGATTTATTCTCAGGTAGCATCTAAATGGGGGCAGCTGTCAGAAGAGATTTTACTCCAGGGAGGACAAAAGGCTTGAAACAAAGAAGATTTGCAAAAAAAGAGAGAGGCTGCAGAAAATGTTATGATCTCTGAGAACGGCTGAAAAGAAGAAAGAAGAATTAAGCAAGGAGAAGGGAGACAAGGAATATCCCCTTAAGGTTGTGCACACACACAAACACACACAGACACCACAGGGAGAGGGAGGGAGGGAAGGCAATGGCCATTTGACCATTGCAATTCAGCATCCTGATCCCTTGGCGCCCTCTCCCGGACTCTTTTCAAATCCTTTGGCCACCTAAAGAGAAGGAAGAAGGACTCCCTGGAGAAGAGCCTCATCTTGGGAACGATGGAGGGCAAAAGAAGAAGGGGACGGCGGAGAAGGAGGTGGATGGATGGAGTCACTGAAGTATTCGGGGGTGAGCTTAAATGGACTCCGGGGGATGGTAGAGGACAGGAAGGCCTGGAGGAACGTGGTCCCTGGGTTGTCGTGATAGTTGGACATCACTTCACAACTAACAACAACAACTGGACTCTTTGGAAACAGCCCATGTTCAGGAACCCAATTGGCCTAAAAAAATCATTCTCTTTTGGAATTTCAGGTGGAGCTCGACTTACGACCATAACTGAGCCCCAAATTTCTGCTCTTAATTTGTTCCCTTTGTGAGTTTTGCCCCATTTTTATGAGCTTTCTTGCCCCGGTCATTAAGTAAATCACTGCAGTTGACAAGTTAGTAGCCCGGTTGTTAAGTGAATCTGGTTTTCCCGGTGCACTTGGCTTGTCAAGGTTGCCAAAGGGGACACTTGCGACCATCATAAGTATGAGCCAGTGAATTTTGACCAGGTGACCATGGGGATGCTGCAACGGTCGTAAGTGTGAAAAAGGGTCTTCGGTCCCTTTTTTCAGTGCCGTTGGTAATGTCAGCCACTCAACGAAGTGTTGTAAGTCAAGGACTAATACCATCTTCTCTCTGACCAAGCAGGAGCCCCCCACTCAGCCTCTTCCCACAAGGGTCTCCTGCAACTCCAGAGTAAACTTGCCCAGATGGACCAGGGTTTATTTCTGGAGCAACAGAAGTGGGATAAATTGTAAAAACCAGGCCACCAAACGTGGCTTGCATCTTTTCTGCTTCCCACGGAGCAGTTTTTATTTCCTCTTCCAGATGTTCTCCACTCCCCCTCTTCCCCTCACTCCTCCTCCTGGTCCTTGGTGCTACCCTGCTCTCCCCTTTCTTGTCCCCATGGCAATGAGAGGCAGCCCCAACAAGGGATGGCCGAGGTTGTCATGGTTACGCCTGGACTTGTGGCAAGAAAGGTCGTAAAATGAAGCACAGTTCAGTTAACAAACGTCACACTTAGCAACGGAGATTTGGGGCACAATTGTGGTCATAAGTCGAGGACGGCCTGTAACAGGGACAACTGTGGGCAGCAGGAATGCCTGCAGGGCACCCTGGGAGAAACTGGGCGTTATGGGTTCTTCATCACTGGAGGTGATGGGCAGGGGGTTGGACTAGAAGACCTCCCAGATCCCTTCCAGCTCTATTCTGATGGATGGATGGATGGATTGGAGACAGCGCTGAAGAGAGGCTAAACGTCTTCTGCTGATGCTGGCTGGTTGGGGGTGCTTGGCAGTTGGCCTGGGCTTCCTAAAAGCCGAGTGTATCAAACATGATGAAGAGAAAGAAAGAAAGATTTATCCAACCGGGTGGGAAAAAACCCCAAAACACCAAAAAAGAAACATGCACCAAGTGGTTGCGAATTTTGTTTGATAATGGGAATAACTCCACTGCTCTTCTTTGGAACGCCCCCCCCTCTCTTTTCTCTCTATCAGAGAGAGAGAGAGAGATGAATAAAAATAGAAAGAGGGAGAGAGAAAAAGAAAGAAAGAAGAGAAGAGGAATCAGAGAAAGACATAAAAACAGACAGGGAGAGAGAAAAAAGAAAGGAAGGAAGGAAGGAAGGAGCGGGGGACAGAGAAATAAATAAATAAATAAACACAGACGGAGAAAGAGAAAAAGAAAGAAAGAAAGGAGAGAGAGAGAGGAAGGAAGGAAGGAAGGAAGGGGGAGAGAGAGAGTGAGAGAGAGAGAGAGAGGGAGAGGTAGGTTTAATTCTTTTAATCCCCATTCAACAAATACCTAATGAAACCGGAATGGGGACCCCAAAATCTCATGGGTCTCCAGGTCTTCCCCACCACCACCATCTTGAGCCGTAGGCCACTTTTGGGGTCTTCTGGGTGGAGTGCTAGGCAGCCACGGCCCCTCCCTCCCAGCTGCTGGCTCCCATTGCCCCCTTCCTTGCTGCAGCCTGGCCCCACCTGGAAAATGGGGAGGGGACTTCAGCAAATCCAGGATTAAGCCTCCACCCCCCACCTTGCTCCCAGCAAGCCTGAATAAAGCAGTTTTGGAATAAGAGATTGTTTGGGGTTGTGAGAAGCCCCCCCTCCCCCCCCCACCATGAACCTCTTGTTCCCAATAAAGGGGAGCATGTGCAGCTCAGGGTTGAAATGAGGGGTCTCTGATGCACTCTCAGCTCCGAGACCACCCAAGACTCCCAACCTCTTATTTTGGGATGAGTGGAGTGGGAAGGGGGGAGGGCAGGAGGGTCTGGTTGTTTTCTCTTCTCCCTGAAGCTGTTAGGTCAGTTTGAAGAGAGTGTCTACCTCAACCCCCTCCTCTCTTCCAGCTGGAGGGTCGTCTGCCCGAAAGATACAAAATTCCAGTTTGACCCAGGACTTTCTGCTCTAAGAGGCAGGAACCTTGGGGGGGGGGTGGGGTGAGTGTATGTGTGTGGAAGGAGGGGTGGGTTTTCTGCAAGGAGCAGCTGGAAGCACAGCCTGAAGCTGCAGCAGCCCAGCTATGGAGACCCAGGAAGCCCCTGGCTGGGGGCTATCCAAGCTCCAGGCTTCCAGCCCTGAGGAGGGGGAAAGCGGGGGGGGGGGGGGGAGGGAGGGAATGCTGGAGGAGCATTTAAAGGCAGCCCCTCCCCCAGATCTCTGCAGACACATCCGCCTTCCTTCAACTTGGGTCACCTGCAAAGGTGGTGGATTGCAAAACCCCCAACGGATCTGGAGGTTCTCCAGGTTGAGAGGGAAGACTGCGCGGATGGTTGACCATGGCCAACTCCACGTGGACAGTAGGAAGAGGAAGCTGTCGGTTCGGAAGGACATCGGGGGTGTGGGAAAGGTCTAATTCAATTGTTCAATTTTGGTTACTTGAAGATGGGTTGACTTCAACTCCCAGAATTCCCCAGGCAGTCAATGAAGCCCCCCCCCCCCCCATCTTCAAGTAGCCAATGTTGAGAAATGCTCTTCTAACCGGATTTCTACCCAATCCATCATTTTCCAGGGTTCTTGGTCTGCAATACCCATCAGGCTGGGACAGGTTAGGTAAGGCTGTTCTACTCTCCCGACAAATTGCTTTTCCCAATCATCCAAGACCAAAGCATGCTGGCTGGGGAATTCTGGGAGTTGAAGTTCACACATTCTTATAGTGACCTAGCTGATTTAACTAAATCAGTGTTTTTCAACTGATGAGTTGAAAAATATTGATTTAGAGATTCTAGGAGCTACAATCACAACACAGATAGGAAATATCCGTTGGGTGTCCCTTATCTTCTGCGCGCACGTGTGCGTGCGTGCACACACACACACACACACACACACACACACACAAAGGTTGCTGGAGAATTGTTGCTATTCAAGCAAGCACCTGATGTTTTGGTGCCCAGTTGTTTCCTAGTTTGGTCTAATTGCCAAACTGATTGTTTAATCCTTTTTCTTTCTCACTGATTGCAAAGTGCATTTGGATTTGCAAGGGTGAAATGATATGCACAAATCAAGTTTCTAGCCCCTGGGAATGCTCAGGTAATAATGTTGGTAGAAACCTCTCCAGCAGGGCAGATCGGATTGCCACTTGCAGGAAAGGATCCAGCACGTTTTATGACACTTCCAAACTTTTCAAATAGGGGTTGCTGCCTGGACTTGTGTCTAGTGCAGGACAAGAAGCAATGGGTGGAAACTAATCAAGGAGAGAAGCAACTTAGAACTAAGAAGAAATTTCCTGACAGTGAAAACAATTAATCTGTGGAACAGCCTGCCTCCAGAAGTTGTGAATGCCCCAACACTGGTAGTCTTTAAGAAGATGCTGGATAGCCATTTGTCTGAAACGGTATAGGGTTTCCTGCCTAGGCAGGGGGTTGGACTAGAAGGCCTCCAAGGTCCCTTCCAACTCTGTTACTCTAAATTCTAAGTTTCATTTGGAGCTGCTTAGAAGTCCATTTTTCCTCATGCCATCAAGGCAAATCTAACACCAATGGATTGTGCACAATAAATGCGTGCAAATGCGTGCAAACTAAGACAAAATGATGATTGTGCAACTCTCAAAAGCCAAAAAGAGAATCCGGAATTTTTCAAGAGAGTTTTCACTGCTGGAAATGAAGACGTGATCCTCCCCGAGCATTAAAAATCTATGTGGATTGCAGAAATAAGGGGTGATTTTCAATATTTGCAGAGGTTGCAAAAAAAAAAAAAAACCCAGGATTGAGGTGCAGAAAAGAGAATTTCACTTTCAGTTTGTGAACTTTCACAGCGTGATTCCCCCCGCCCTAAACTGGTGCATCAAAATACTGTGCCTTAAGATACAACTACGCAACTTGGATGAAGTGAAACCTACTTAGGTCCAAATCAAAATTAAATGTAGAGGGAAGATTTGAGTATCACATGAAGAATCAGCTGCAGAGAACCCAGGAATTAAAAGCAAAAAAAAGGAAGCAGTGATTTGATGCACTCATGAAAGAAAACACTCTTTATTAAAAGTCAACATGTTACTAGTTTTTTAAAAAAACATAATAAGGTTTACCTATTGCAAACTCAGATATAAATACTGCTCAAAGTATCTCAACTTTGTCTAACATGGGCCAGTAAGGAACATTTCAAGAAAAGGGGGCAAAAAACCCTGCCACTTATTTTTCTTTTATCGTGTTTAGTTAAAGGCAAACGGTGACTTCTTTGGCACATCATTCAAGACAATTACACCCCCCCCCAAAAAGGATTTCTGAACTTACAGGTTTAATTTTGGAAAACAGAGTCCTGCTTGTTTCTGTCCGAAACTGAAATTTGGTGCAGTTCAAAGACACAAATCTTCCTCTTTTTTTCAAAGTAAAGTTTGGTCCCATCCATCATATACATGTATATATATATAAATATGTAAAAAACTAAAGCCATGCAAAATCACCTCTTTTGCAACTATGATTTTTGAAGAAAATATTTGAAGAACTTTTCTTTCCAAATCTTTGGCAGCGCCTTTTCCTTCTCCCCATCCACTCTCCAGGCATTTAACTTTTTTTCTTTTTCTTCTTCCACTTTTCCGTGGAAGACGGATTGGGAAGGAAGCCCTCCCCTCGGGGTGGTGGGGGTGTCCCCCTTTATCTCCTGGTCATACGTCCGGCCGAGTTGCGCCCACCTCTGTGGTACAAGGATTGCTTCCCCTTATTATGGGGGCAGTATTTCAGCGTGTGGGCCTTGTCGGCGGTGGCCCCACAAAGCGGGCAGGTGTAACTGCGCAGAATGGGGCAAATCACCACCCCGTCGGCTCTCTTCAAGGCATGAGAAGAAAAGACCTTCTTGGACTCTCCATTGTGCTTGCAAAAGTTGCAGCTGCCTTTTTGGGTTGGTGGAGCGGGCGGAGGGTCTCCTCTGCAGGGGGCATGGGTCTTGGGACTGTGGGTCTGGCTGTTGCCGCCTCCGTTCATCCAATGCAGAATGACGACGTCCAAGGGGTCTTCCCAAGGAGGAGACCACCTCCGTGGCTTCTTCTGCTCCTCAGCGATCTCCATCACCACTTTGGAGAGGTTCAGGTAATCCTTCCATGGATCAAAAAGGGCCCCTTGGGCCACAGCTGGAACACCGGCTGGAGAAGACTGGGATGAAGTGGAGAACATGGTGACCAGGGCAATCTGTCCCAGCCAAGCAGGCACCCCTCTCTGAAGGAGCATAGGACATACAAACACACACACACACACGAAGCGGCAATTTAAACAATGTTAATAACTGTACCAGAGAGGTGGAGTCTGAAATGTAAATGGCCAAAGGAAAACAGCTTTTCCTTTTTAAAGGTCTCCATCTCAATCTTCCCTCTTGATCTTCCTAGAGTTGAACCTGAGCAGATTGAGAAAAGGATCCCTTGATCTGCCAAGGAGCTCTCTCTCATCTCTCTTTCCCTCTCTTTCTCTCTTTTTCTTTTGGGTTGCAACGTTTGACAAATTTTTGTTTGACAAATTCCAATAAATAAATACATAAATGTTAGCTTAGGCATTGGGGAACGCTGGGTGCAAAAGCTGCAATTTGTCCTGGATCCCATCAAAAATTCAGATCCATTTCTGTTTTAGGTGATGCACACAGAGGGTGGAGGGGAGGAGGTGGTGGTGGAGGAGGAAATTGTTTGTCAACTGCGGTTGGAAACTGATGAGATTTCCCTGGCAAGCGTCATCAACCGAGAAAAGGTTTCAATTGATATTTTCCTTTTAAAGAAGAATTGCTGGCTAGTAGCGCACTCCTGATGGGAACTGGTTGGGTGAGGTCTGCAAGAAAGCCACCACGCTCAGAGAGCACCAAGGACTCCACAGGCCGCCTCCTCTCCTCCTCCTCCTCCTCCTCCTCCTCCTCCTCCTCCTCCTCCTCCTCCTCCTCCTCCTCCTCCTCTTCTCCTCCTCCTCCAAGTCGATCCCTGATCACTGATGATATCCCCTAGTAGTTGGATAATGAAACATCTACAAGAAAGCCACCAAGCTCAGAGACCACAAAGGATCCCACAGTCCTCCTCCTCCTCCTCTCTACTCAACAAACCCAACTGCCTTGTACCACTGATGCTGCTACCTGGTTGGGGAGTGAAATGTCTGCAAAAATGCAACAAAGCTCAGAGAGCACCAAGGACCTCACAGTCCTGCAGCTGTGGTGGTGGCGTGGTTGGAATGCTGTATTACAGGCTAACTCTGCTCACTGCCAGCAGTTCGATCCTGAACTGGCTCAGGGTTGACTCAGCCTTCCAGCCTTCCAAGGTCAGTAAAATGAGGACCCGGATTATTTGGGGACAAGATGCTGAGAGAGGGCTGTGAAGCACTGCAAAGTGGTAGGTCTAAGCCTTAGTGCTATTGCTAATCCTCCTCCTGCTCCTCTCTGCAAAGCCCTTTTCTGCACTGATGATGTTGCCTAGTTGGATAATGAAACATCTACAAGAAAAGCAACCAAGCTCAGAGAGCACCAAGGTCCTCACGGTCTTCCTCCTCTCTGCTTTTCCTTCTCCTCCTCCTCTCCACAAACCCACCCTCCCTTCTAGCCCTGAAGACGTTACCTCGTTGGGTCATGAAATGTCTGCAAGGAAACCACCAAGCTCAGAGAGCACCAAGGACCCCTCAGACGCCTCCTCGGAGGACGGGAGCCAGTATCTGCCCCAGCTCCACTTGTGGTTAGGAAGGCCCACGGCTGGCATGGATTCGCCTACCCTGTTCAAAAGCCAAGTCCTTTAGCTGGCTTGTCGTGATCAGGCCATTATGGTGATGCATCGGCCAACCATGAATGATGGACAAAGCCCAGTTTGTTAAGACGGGCGGGCCTTAAAAGGCCTGGCGAAAAGATTTCACCTGTTTCCTGAAGGTGCCAGAGAAAAGATTCTGCAGTCCTCTTTGCAGGCTAGTCCATCAAAGGCAGGCCTTAGACTTGGCTTCAGAGTCTGAGATGCACACGGAAAAGTCTTCCATCCGAGGCAATCGCTGCAGTGGCTAAGTCAGTCGCATGGTTGTTAAGTGAAACCCGGCTTTCTCCCACGTTGTCTTTGCTTGTCGGAAGGTCGCCTTGACGTGACGACGGGACACTGCAACTGTCATAAGTACAGGCCAGTTGCCAAGCCTCTGAATTTTGATCACGTGACTGTGGCGACAGTTCATAAGCATAACAAAAAAAACAATGGTCAGAGGGGATTACTAGGTGCAAACAGAAACACAGATTATTTCCGTAGCAAGGAAGGTCAAGCAGGAACGGTGAACTCGATTTCCTTTATTTAAAGAGGAAAACCTGTTCTGATTTGGGCATCACGTCTGGAATTTGGGCTTGTGAAGAAGGCAAAATGAAACCTTGATCTTGGTTTTGTTGATTAGGAAGATTTGGTGTTGTAGAAATGGCTAGTTATATATTAAGGTATAAAAGCAAAAAGTTGAGATTGGAGTGTATTTATCTTGTATTGTTCTGGGAAGAGTTGGAAGTCAATACTTTTCTTTCTTTCTCTTCCCCCTTGTATCTCACACCCCCTTCCTCCCCCCCCCATTCCCTTTCCCTCCCTTAATTTCCTATTTTTTTTCTCCTTTGTATTTTATAAAATAAAGTGAAAAATGATGAAGACAGTAAGCAGGAAAAACGGTCGTAAGTCACTTTCAGTGCCGTTGTAACTTGGAACGGTCCCTAAATGAGTTGTTGTAAGTGGAGGGTGACCTGTGGAAGTTTACTTACAGAATACAGGATAATGGAGTCGGAAGGGACCTTGGAGGTCTTCTAGTCTGACCCCCTGCTTTACAATGTACGATTTACAGTAATGTAGTGTTTTCCGGCCTATAATGATAGCAGAAAAGTATCACCCAACCCTCAATGCAACAAACCTCAACAAAGTTACAAACTGTTTAGAAGGAAAACAAGGAAAAATTGAAAAGTAAACAAAACCCCGCACCAGGAAAACTAGGACATTCGAACTCAGGGCGGACTACAAACTTTTGTCTAACTTTCAAGGGACTGAAAAAAATTCTCATCCTGCCTTTTGCGATGGGTCAATCACAAGGTCATTCTTTAAGAGCTCACTCAGAACGACCACAAATGAAGTTTTCCTGCCACAAAGATCTCCCCAGGCTGAAGCACCAGGCACATGGTGTGGATGTGATTGTGTATGCTTGTGTGTCCTTTGTGTTACCTCCCTCCCCCCTGACCCCACAAACGCCTCTATTTCAGGGGAGGAATGGAATTTGTGAATGGAAAAGGGGTGGAGCTGCCATTTCCATCCTGAATGGAAGTGGGCAGGGTCCAAGGCCCTCCTGTGGGAAGGTAATCCAATCAGGGGACACAGGGAAGACTGGCAGAGTCGGCATCCAATAAGAAAAAGGGGGTTGAGAATCATGGGGAAAAGTGACTCCAAAGTTATGAATTCTTACTAATAGGGAAGTGATAAGAGGGGAAGAGGAGTTGGAACTGGGACCATCTGATGGAGAGGGCAGAATCTCCTTCAAAATAGTGGAGAGTCCAGGGCCTAAAGACAAAGCAGTCCCAGGGCCGTCTGGGGTGTGGGGTGGCTGACCAGATGGAGAACTGTGTCAGGCCTGCAGCCATCTTTTATTTTGGATCCTTGGCCTGCCACACTTTCTATTATTCTACTATGCATTTTCTATTGTAGGAAAATGGGAGGGGGGATCGTACAGAGTTAGATGATATGTAGCCATAACAAAATTCTTTCTAGAAAGCCAAGGTCATCTTTTGTCTCTGCACCTCTGCACCTGACTACAACTGGATGGGTGGAAGCTGCCAGCATGGCAGTGGAAGATCGGACCATATGATGGACTTGTGGGTGTGGGGGCAAGATCTTGAACTTTCAACTGGGTGGGGAAAACCAGGAAGCTTTCAGATTCGGGTTTTCCCCGATGTGCCAACATGGCTCTTTTAATCAATTGGAACTTTGAGCAATCCTTTGCCTCGGACTCTGATTTACTTTTGGATGCTATTTGGAACCCTGACAAACTGCCTGAAGGAACAGAGAAGCTCCAGAGGCCAACAGAGATGACAGGCTCCAGACCACCTCTTATAAGGAATGGCTCCACCCTACACTCGATCCCTGTGTGAGACCCTGGGGGATTACATCCCAGAGTTCTGAAGGAGCTGGCAGATGTGATCTCAGAATAATTGAACCATAGCTTTCAAAGGTCTTGGAGCACTGGGAAACTACCAGAGGACTGGAAAAGAACTGATGTGGTCCCCATCTTCAAAAAAAAGTGTGGAAAACAGATCCAGGAAACTACAGACCAATCAGCCTGACATCAATATTTGGGAAGACCCTGGAAAAATAATCAAGCAACCAATCTGTAAAAAGAAGCAAGTAAAGTTATAACCAGAAGTCAACATGGGTTCATCAAAAACAGATCATAACGGAACAATTATATATATTTGCCATCCACTACGTTTCACTATATGCACAGAAAAGTTGGAACTTGTCCCATTAAATCAAAAGAGTCGCACATCTTGCAATGTAGAAGCCTTAAAATTGCTAGTCCAATGAAATAATAACCAATACATGGGAAACTCCACATGCCAGTTTCCTACCTGTTTGGAAACTGGAGCGCAAGCACAGTCCTAATCAAAAAATTGTGCCTTAACTGAGGTTTTAAAAAAGCAATTTTACTTTCGGTTTCTGCAGCGCACGCCCTTTGTTTACTTTACACCTGGCGCAAGTGGGTCTTGAACCTGCGAAGTCTCTGTCTGAAAAGTGTTGATCGCTCCGCTCCGGCCCGAACAGTCGCTAGGTGTCGCTAAAGGCGGCATCTTTTGCAACCCTTTCTCCGTCCCTTCTGCAGGAGTGCCGAGGGCCCTAGGATTGACAGGCCGAGCCTCCAATAGACCGTGGCAAAAAGGCGGGATCTGGGCGGAGTCTTATGTATTCCCAAGGGGCGAATCAGGGACGAGCTCCCCCCCCCCGCGTTGCTGATAGGGCGGGTCTTCAAGCGACACTAACAGAAAGAAAGGCGGGGCTTCGTAAAGGGGGCAGGCTCTATTCCTTTGAATGACGGGCGGCTAGGCATACCACCAACCGAAAAGGATGATTGACGTTGCTCGGAGCCATTGACAGCTCGGAAATAGTTGAACCAGATACCTATGGAGGGAAGAAGGCGGAGCCTCTCAGAGGCGGCAGTTGAGGTTCGGCGGCGCGCAGGTGAGTTGTTTTGGGGGGGGGTCTCCTCGTCTCGCGCCCCCTTGAGACGCCCCCCCCTTTCCTCGGGCAGCCCCCGTTTTCCTCCCTCCGTTGCCTTCAGTCGTGCCCGGCCGGAAGCTTTGCGGACTACACCTCCCATCATCTCCAGCCAGCCTCCGGGGGGGGGGGGGGCGGTCGCAGACCCTCCCCGAAGACGCCGGGTTGTCCCGGGAGGCGCCTTCCCGTCGAGCGTTTGTGGCTGGGGAGGATGGGATGTGTAGTCCCACCCACGCCCAGTCTTCCACGGGGACCCTGGAGACGTCAGAGGGACCCCACGGGGGTGGGGGTGGCTGATGGGAGCTGGTGGCCGACCCACCTGGGACTCGGGCTGTGGGGGATGATGGGCTGTGTAGTCCAACTGCCTAGCCAGGCAGCCAGTCTGCATTTGCCCCCTCCTTATGGATCCCGTTACACACCCACCCACCCTTAATTTAATTTAATTTAATTTATTTAATTTATAGACCGCCCCCTCTCCCCAAAGGGACTCGGGGCGGTGTACAGACCACAATAAAACAATATACAAACTTAGATAATTATAAATACCCATTAAAACAAATTATATGGTAGGCTGTACCTTATAGTTAAAAATTAAAACAACCTATAAAATTTATCCCTAAACATTTAAAATTTAAAAAATAAAGGTAGAGCTGCTTGAAAGAAGCCATTGGGTTCACACAACGGGGCTTAACCAGGTTACTGAACAGACCCCCTTTCTTGGCCTGCCCAGGATAGGGAAGGTTTTGGCCGGTGGGCACTGATGGTGGCTGGGTTAGGGCTTGTTATGCAGCCACCGGTAACATCGGACAACCCGCTAAAATGAAGGCGCCGTTGCGGGTTGTGTGAAGGTCTTGCCAGATCGATTTGCTCTTTTCCAACAGCCCCACCATCCCTAAACAACCTGATCCAGTGAGTAGCGGCTCCCTAGAATCCTTCGCTTTGTGCCCGAAGGAACCTCTTCCAATGCTCCCTTTGACCCCGGTTCTCCCTCCTTCAACCCCAATGGAGAAAAGCTCTTGTGCCGGCTGACTCCCCCCCCCCCGCTCCCCCCTCCAAGCCATACTTCGGGTAAGACCCCTGTGGCTGCCCTCCCCTGGCCGAAGGTTTCAGTGGGTCTCCTCATGCAGGAATCCTCTGCCTGGCCTGAGATCAGTCGGAAAATAGACCTCTAAGGGACCCTGGAGGTCTTCTAGTCCAACCCCCTGCTCATGCAGGAGACCCTATCTAAGCATTCCAGACAGGTGGCTGTCCAAACTCCTCCAAGGATGGAGCACCCACAACTTCTGGTGGCAGGTGGTTCCACTGATTAATTGATCTGGGATGATAGAATGACAGAATTGGAAGGGACTTTGGAGGTCTTCTAGTTCAGGGGTCTCCAATCTTGGCCACTTTAAGATGTGTGGACTTCAACTCCCAGAATTCCTCAGCCAGCAGAACTCTGGGAGTTGAAGTCCACACGTCTTAAAGTTGCCAAGGTTGGAGACCCCTGTTCTAGTCCAACCCCTGCTAAAAACCTTAAAGGCCTCCAGTGATGGAGCACCCACAACCTCTGGAGGCCAGATGGAGACCTCATGAAGGTCCCCTTTTGCATTGTCGGTAGAAACCTCCCCTCTCCTCCTGTCCCAAACCAGGTGGCGAACTCGTTTTGCGAAGTGGCGGGGAGCCTTTGATCCCGCCATGGCTAAGCAAACCGACTACGGCCTGCAAGTTGACTACGTTTTCCGCGGGGCGGAGCACATCGTTCGGATGACGACGGAAGGGAGCCTGCTGGAAGTGGAGGTGGAACACCGGCTAACCACCGACCAGTGGCGAGGGGAATTTGATGCTGCCTGTGAGTCTCGGAGGACGGGCGAGAAGTTTGGGGGACAATGGGGGGGGGGGAATCGGCAAAGCAGGTAGGATTGCAAACTTCCCATTCTTTTTTTAATATATAATAAAGTTGTTTATTTTTTCATTTTCATACAAATAACCACATGTATCCTGTTACATAAGCAACACTATTTTGTATTATTAAATATTTGCATCAGTTCGTCTTACCATCAACCCCCAAAGACTATTATTGGCTCTTCTGCTCTCCATACACTCTACTTATACCCTATTGCTTTCTCCTCCCTCTCCTTCTCCCTCCCTCCCTCCTTTCTTCCCTCTGTCCTCCTTCCCTACTTCCCCTTCCTCTCTCCTTCTCTCTCCTCTTTCCACTCCTACTTTCTCTCCTTCCCCTCCCTACCTCCTTTCTTCCCTCTGTCCTCCTTCCCTACTTTCCCTTCCTCTCTCCTTCTCCTCTCTCCTCTTTCCACTCCTCCTTTCTCCCCGTCTCTCTCCCAACCCTCTCTTCTTCCCTTCCCTCTTTCCTCCCTTCCACGCTCATCATCTCATTTACATGGTGTATTTCAGCCTCTGAGCAGGCTCCATTTTATGTTGATGGTGTTTGTAATTTCATTTCAATAAGCATCTTTTAACATATATCCTCCTTTTTTAAAAAAGAAAAATATATACATATATAGCAATTATTTATATATATATATATATATATATATATATATATATATATATATATATATATATATATATATATATATATATATATATATATATATTAAAAACAACTTATTTTTGGCTGAAATGTGGACCTGGTTACAATTTTCAGCTATTCTCATCATAATATTGTACAGTTTTACATCATTACACCCCCCCCCAATTTTTAGTTCTGTCTTTATAATCTCAATAATTTTCCATTCTAAGTATGTTTCAAGTTCCCCCTCCATGTTCCCTGTCTTTACTTAGCTTACATTGAATTGTCTTTAAATTACCATCCTTGCTGTTCAATGCTTATTACGATTCCGTTGAATAACAAATTTCCTGTTCTTGAAATTCATCCATCTCTGCAGAAACTCAAACTCTCTGTCTCTCCCCCCTCGTTTTTCTCCCCCTCTCCCGCAGTTATCGAAGATCTCACCCACAAAACGGGGAACTTCAAGCAATTTGGGATCTTCTGCAGCATGTTGGAATCCGCCCTGGCCCAGGTGAGCCACGAATCGGCTTCCGGTCTGTGTGCACCCCCCCCCCCCCTACAGACACACACCGCTTCCACGTTCTGGGCCTAAATTAAGACTCTGCCTTGGCACAAAGATTTATCAAGGAAGGGTTGGCCAATCCTCAGTCCTTCTGCCTACCCCCCCCCCGGCTCCTTATCCATCGGCAGTCCTAGACTTACGACCACAGTTGAGCCCAACATTTCTGTGGCTATGTGAGACGTTGCTCAAGTGACCTTTCTTGTCGCAGTCATTAAGCAAATCGCTGCAGTTGATAAGTTAGTCACCCGGTTGTTAAGCGAATCTGGATTCCTCGTTGACTAGCTGGCCAGAAGGTTGCAGACGGGGATCACGTGACCCACACCCTCCCCGGGACGCTGTGACCGTCATAAATAGGAATCCATTGCCAAGCCTCGGAATTTGGATCCTATAACCAGGTGGACGCTTGCAATGATTGTAAGGTGTGAGAAATCCTAAGTCCCTCAACTGTCACTAAATGAACGGTTGTAAGTCGAGAGCTACCTGCACAGATTTAGTAACGTATGGAGGATCTTGGTGCTCTCTGAGCCTGCTTTTTTTTTCTTTGCAGGCATTTCATAACCCAAACTAGGTAACATCATCCTTGCTCCTGCTAGCACTGATGATGTCACCTAGTTGAGTCATGAAATGTCTGCAAGAAAGCCGCCGAGCTCAGAGCACCACAGACCCCTCATTTCAACTCTGGGCAACAAAGGTTCTCCTTGATTGGTTAGCAACGAGTCTTTGACTCCAAACCCTGCTTGTGTGAATGGGCCTGGGAACAATCTGGTGGTGTCTCTTTTTTTCCTGCCCCCTTAAATAGAGCAGCGAGTCCGTCACGCTGGACCTCCTCACCTACGCGGACCTGGAGGCGCTGCGGAACAGGAAGATTGGGGTGGGACCCCGACATCCCTCTGCCTCCAAAACCTCCCCGTTGAACTCCAAGCGTTACCTCATCCTGATTTACTCCGTGGAATTTGACAGGCAGGTTCGGGGTGACCAAGAATCAGGGTCAAAATCTTGAGTAATTGATATTTGGAGACTCTCTGTTGCTGATTTAGGTATCCAGGGGTGAGGGATGGAAAATTTGGGGGACACTCCGTCAAAATTCACTTGAAAACCTCTGGCCGGTTGTGGCTTCACCACTAACCGGGTGAAGCTACACCCCACAGGCCAGGGGTGAGCAACTACGGTAGTCCTCGACTTACGACCACAATTGATTCCCCAAACCTGCGTTGTTAAGTGAGACATTGGAGTGAGTTTGGCTCCATTTTATGGTCTTTTCCTGCCAAAGTTGTTAAGCGAAGAACTGCCGTTGATAAGTGAGTTGCCCAGTTGTTAAGCCAGTCTGGCTCCCCCACTGATTTCGCTTCTCAAAAGGGGATTCACATCAGCTTGGGACACAGCCACGGTCATAAGTACGAAGCAGTTAGTGAGCGTTCTGAATGTGGATCCCGTCACCGTGGGGAATGCTGCAAAGGCCGTAAGCAGGGGAAACGGTCATCAATCACTTTCTTCAGCGCCGTCGTAACTTTGGACGGTCACTCAATGAACTGTTGTAAGTCGAGGGCTCCCTGTATTACAGGGGTGTCCAAACTTGGGAACTTTAAGACTTGTGGACTTCAACTCCCAGAATTCCCTAGCCAGCCATGCTGGCTGGGGAATTCTGGGAGTTGAAGTCCACAAGTCTTAAAGTTCCCAAGTTTGGACACCCCTGCTGTATTACAACTATGCGAACTGTGGACTTCAACTCCCAGAATTCCTGAGCCAGCTTGGGAATTCTGGGAGTTGAAGTCCCCAGGTCTTGAAATCCCCATCGTGGCCCATCCCATCATCCATGACCAGAAATTCAAGATGGCAGCTGGATTTGGGATACACACAAACACCCCAGCTGCTGTTTGGGCTCCATTTTTGTTCCAGTCTTCCCTAATTCCTGACTCGTGGCCTACTTGTCTCGATTCTCGGCAGGATCCACTACCCACTCCCCCTTCCCTACGTCGGGAAGCCCGATCCGGTGGTCCTGCAGAAAGTGATCCGGGAGCTGAAGGGGGAATTGGCTCTCTTGAAGGCTAAGCCAGACAAGGATTTCCGGGACGTGGAGATCCGTCGTCTTCGGGAGGAGTGAGTGAGAGCGAAAAGGGTGGGCGGGGTGTGCAGGAGGCTGACCCGGAGACGGGGCAGGGGTCTGCGAACTGTCCTCGGAATCCATGGAGGGTTAGAATGGGAGGCCTGAGGGTCTCCGAGCCAGGAGAGCAATTCAATGAACCCTTAGGCAGTCCTCCATTTACAACCTACGATTGCTAAGCGAGACAGCTAGGAAATGTGCTTTGCCTCATTTCACGGCCTCGCTTGCCACCGTTGTTAAGTGAATCCTGCTGTCATGACGTCAGTAACACGGTTGTTAAGGGAACCCTGGGCCTTCAAGTCTGACACCCTTCTCCTAGACCAGGGGTGTCAAACTGGACTTCTTCCAGGCCCGGATCAGCATTGCAGTTCTCCACAGACTGGCGGAGGGTGGGGGGAGACACACGGGACGGACACCTCCTGCAGCACCCTGTCGGCCCAAACGGAGCACGGTGCCCCTGGCAGCCAAAAGGGCTTGCATGCAGGAGTCCCTCTTGCATTACTCTGCTGGCTGAAAATGGATTGTGAGCCCCCGCCCCATTTTCTGCCTTAATGGCCTCCTGCAGCACTTTAGCAGCCAAACCGGGGCACGGGGCGAATCCTTGAGGTCCGTTTTCAGCTGGCAGAGTGCTGCACAAGGCGAAGAATGGGCCATGGGGGCCCAACACGCAGCCCATTTAATGCGGCAGAGGCAACGCGGGCCGGTCCTTTGATACTTCCACGGGCCGGATTTAAGCCTCCTGCGGGCCTTGAGTTTGACACCCCAATCCCAGACTCTTGTGAGCCCTTCTCTCTCTCTCTCTCTCTCTCTCTCTTTCTGTCTGTCTCTGTCTCTCTCTCTCTCCCCCCCCCCTTTGCAGGCTGCAGCGGGCTCTGGAGGAGAAGCAGGTGATGGAGTCGGTGCTGCTGAGCTCGCGGGAGGAGCTGCAGGTGGCCTCCAAGGGCAGCGGCTTGAAAGAGGTGAAGATCCTGAAGAAGGTGGTGCAGACCCTGGAAGAGCAGCTGACCAAGGAACGGGCCAAGCACCAGCGCCTGGCCGCTAGGCGCCTGCAGGAGAGCCGGCTGCTGGCTGATGAGGTAGGCAGAAGGCCACCCGGTCGGGAAGCCCCTTGCCAGGGCCGGCATCCTTCTTCCGCTGGGAGGGCAGGGAGGGTAACGGTCCTCGGCCTACGACCGGTCGCTCCTTTGGCTCTTTACGGCCCCATTTACAAGCTCTGGAGCCGTTGCATCAGGTGGCGGAAAGGACGTGCGGCCCAGTGGTTAAGGCAGCCGGCTGAAAATAGGAGGCTGGGAGTTTTAGTCCCACTTCAGTCATGAAAGCCAGTTGGGTGACTTTGGGCTAGCCCAACCCACCTCACAGGGTTGTTGTGGGGAGAGGAGGAGGAGGAGGAGGAGGAGGAGGAAGGCTGGGTCGGATATATATTTGCCGACATGAGTTATTTGTAAACAAAAAGTAAAATCTACCCCAGCCTCATCCACAAGCAGGGGGGGGGGGGTGAGTTTGCAGAGAGGGGGGAGTGACCGTGGGATGCCAGGCAAACCTAGGAGAGGCTGCAAATATTTGAAGAAAATGTATATTTTTAGCAGCTCCTGGCTTTTATTTTATGAACTTGGTGGAGTTCTTGCAGACGTTTCATGACCCAATTGGGTAACCTCATCAGTGATCTTCCTCCTTCCCTCCCTCCCTCTTTTCCTTCCTTCCTTCCCTCCCTCTCTCCCTTCCCTCTCTCCCTTCCTTCCTTCCTTCCCACCCTCTTTTTTCCTTCTGCCTCCTTCCTTCTGTCATTCCTTCCGTCATTCCTTCCTCCCCTCCCTCTTTCTCTTCCCTCTCTCTCTCCCTCCCTCCCTCCCTCCCTCCCTCTTTTTTCCTTCCTTCCCCCCTTTTTTCCTTCTCCTTCCTTCCTTCTTCCTTCCATCCTCCCCTCCCTCCCTCCTTTTTCCTTCCTTCCCCCTTTTTTCCTTCTTTTCCTTCATTCCTCCTTCTCCCTTCCCTCCCTCCTTTTTCCTTCCTTCCTTCCCCCCTTTTTTCCTTCCTTCTTCTCCCTTCCTTCCCTCCCTCCCCTCCCCCCCTTGAGCTTGGTGGTTATCTTGCAGACGTTTCACGACCCAGCTAGATAACATCATCAGTGTTAATGATGACTGGATGATCAATGCTTGTGTTACCTAGTTTGAATCTTGAAACGTCTGCAAGACCCCCTCCCCAAGCTCAGAGACCACCAAGGACCCCTCATTTTCCACCCTGAGCTTACAAATATTTTCCTTTGTTGTCGTTTGTGTTGTCTTCCACACAACGCCGTCTGTGGTCCCTCTTTCCCATCCCGACAGCTTGCAGAGGTGAAAGCCAGCGAGAGAAGCCTCCGGATTCGTGTGAAGAATCTAACCAACGAGCTGGCTTTATTCAAAAAGGGAAGGCAAGTAGTCCTCACTTAACGACCGTTTGAAGTTACAACATACTCCAAATGTTACTTACAACTCTTCTCAAAGGTCTTTCCTCTTCCTCCCCATTTTGGCCCCCTGGCAGCTGGTTCACATTTACGGCCGGTTGTCGTATCACTCAGCCACACGATTTATGATTTGTGATGTGTTTTTTTCTCCATTTCCAGTGTTTTTTGGCAAAAAACCTCCCCATTTGGGAGCATGGGTTCACTTAATAACCCTGTGATTCATTTAGTGACCAGGGTGACTTGCTTTACGGCCTTTGTAAAATCAAGTCATGTCATGGGGGGACTGGATTTACGACCGCAGTAATTTTAACGACCAAAATCCCAGACTCAAGTTTTGGTCATTAAGTGAGGATCAGATACGTTTGCCATCTGGGCAAAGAGGGTGCCTGCTTTTTCCTAGCTGAGCACCTTTCTCCACTTCATGCCCACTTTATACAGGTAGTCCTCAATGTACGGCCACAATCAAGTCCCCAAATTTTCTGTTGTTAAGTGAGACATTTGTTAAGTGAATTTTGCTCCATTTTACCATCTTTCATGCCCCTGTTGTTAAGTGAATCACTGCAGTTGATCAGTTGGTCACTAGGTCGTTAAATGAATCTGGCTTCCCTGTTGACTTTGCTTGTCGGCAAGGTCGCTAAAGGGGATCACGTGACCTTGGGACACAGCAACGGTCATAAGTACGAGACAGTTGCCATGCATCTCAATTTTGATCCCATGATCCTGGGGATATAAAGGTTGTAAGTGTGAAAAAGGATCCTAAGTCACTTTGTAAAATTGAACGGTTGTGAATTGAACCGTCGTAAGTCGAGGACTACCCGCGTTCTCTCTCAAACTCCCTCTTGGCATTTCTCTCCTCCCAGCCTGAACCGAGCCGGCGTCCCAAAGCGAGACGGCCATCGCTCCGCCTCGGGCGAGCGGTCCAACTCCCAGGAGCGCAGCAGCATGCCCTGGGGAGCCAGCCGGCCGCGGTCCACCTCCAGGGACGGGCGCAGCGGAAGCCAGGGCCGCCTCTCCCGCCAGTCTCCTTCTCCGACAGGTGGGGAGGGGCAAAAGAGGGTTGTCTTTTTGACCGCCAATCTTTGCAATTGCTCCATAAGTAGATTTTGCTTGTTTCCTCTCGGGAGGGGGGGGAGGGGGGGAGGGGAGGGGAGGGGCAGGAGCTCAAGAATGCCACCCTGTCGCTAGTTTCTATTTTGCGTCTTGCACATATTCTTCTTTTGCACCAAGCTCCTTTCTCTATAGAACGTGAGGGACTAGAGCCTTTTTCGTTTGCTGAAAAAAGGGGATTTTGACACTTGCTGGCAAACGGGATTGTAAATGTTTTATTAATGGTTGGGGGGGTTGGGCTTCCCTTCGGATTTACTGTAAATTGCCCAACCCTCTACTAATAGTAGTTACTCCATACCAATGGAAGAGAGTATTTGTAGATCAGGGTTGGATTGAGGGGTCCTTGGTGCTCCCTGAGCTTGGTGGTTTCCTTCTTTTTTTTCCCTCCTTCCCTTCCCTTCCTTCCTTCCTTCCTTCCTTTCCCACCCACCCTCCTGCTTGGTGCTGTCTGAGCTTGGTGGTTTCCTTGTAGATGTTTCATGACCCAACTAGGTTACATCATCAGTGCTAGAAGGGAGGGGAGGTTTGTGGAGAGGAGGAGGAGGACGGTATGGCTCTTGGTAGTCTCTGAAATTGGTGGCTTTTTTGCAAGACGTCTAATGACCCAACTAGGTTACATCATCAGTGTTAGAAGGGAGTGGGCTTTTGTGAGAGGATGAGAAAAATGGGGGGGGGGGCAAGGAGGAGGAGGACAGTGGGGTCCTTAGTGGTCCCTGAGCTTGGTGGTTTCCTTGCAGACCTTTCATGACCCAACTAGGTAACAACATCTGTGTTAGGAGGAAGAGGAGTTTGCTCTTTTTTTAAATCCATCTTTTGACCACCTCTGCCCAGGAAGTAGCCAATTTGTGACGACTTGCTCTTCCTTGTGGGGAAAGGCCCAGGATTTTATCTTGTTCTTTAGCTCAGGCTATTATTAAAGAATTAAGATTGTCTGGAAATCCCGTCCTGTAGCCGAAAGGGATTCCTTACAACTCCGTTGCTCTTTTCCGACCGCAGCTATCCGGGCCCCTCGCTTTGATCCCACAGCTTTCGTGAAGGCCAAAGAGCGGAAACAAAAGGAGATCGAACAGAAAAAGTGAGTGGGCTTTCCTGCTTTGTTTCTCCAATCCAGGAAGCAGATTACTGCTCCACCCGTGGCCTGAATGACCACTAAACCACAGGGCAGAGGGCCACGTTGGTGAATTAGAAATAACCGCAAGGCTCAAATGAAGGGCTGGCCCACGAATCAGCCGCTAGTTGTCGGTCTGCGTGGTATATTTTGGGGCAGTGGCGACATTTGGCCATGGAGGAATGTAATTAAGATGAATGTTTAATTTAATGTTACTTTATTTATCACATTTCTACACTTCCCATCTCACCCAAGTGGCTCCGGGAGGTTTAGAGACAGCATAATAACATGGAAACATGTTGGTTAAAAACAAGATTTAAAATTGACAAGCGAAAAGTAAGACAGTTAAGATATCAGCTCTACGCCTTGTCGGATTCTGGAACCAAAAAGGCGATCATTCTGTTTTCCGGTTTTCCTTTCCAGCAAACGGAGTCTTCATCGGGCCATGGGAGACACCCCTCCCAGTGGCTGGTACCACCATACCCAGCTCAGGGGCTCCTCGGCCCTCCCTGGCGGAAGCAACCTTGGGAAGCCGCGCGGCCGCAGCTCTTCAGGTATGTCAGATGCTCCAAGCAGGGGTCTCTAACCTTGGCAACTTTAAGACGTTTGCTGAGGAATTCTGGGAGTTGAAGTCCATAAGTCTTAAAGTGAAACACCACTCTCTCTTTTTGCCTCCAGTGGAAAGTTTCCGCAGCAAACGCACCTCGGCCAGCTCAGGGAGTGAGATGGAGGATTATTCAGAACCCGTTGCACCAAGGTAAGGAACGGAGGGGTGGGGTGATGGGGTTTCTTGTAATGGGGGGGGGCATGGGGGTCTGCTAAGATGATTCTGGCAATCTGTCTACTAAAACTTCCAACTTTTAACGTTTCGCTCCCCGATTCTTCTGCTTGTAATAGCAGTGTATCTCAAGTTTGGTCAATTTCAGCTGGGTGGACCAACTCCCAGAATTCTCCAGCCAGCCAAGAGGAAAGCCCTCTGGGAGTTGAAGTCCCCACATCTTAACATTCATCAGGAGGCTAGGTGGAGAATTCTGGGAGCTGAAGTCCAAATGTCTTTAAATTCATCATTAGGATGGCTGGGGAATTCTGGGAGTTGAAGTCCACACAAACTAGCCAGGTTTTAGAAAGGCTACTCTAGACTGAACGTCTGAACGTGGCTCTTCAAGCCACGTAGAACAGAATGTTTCCCATGATTAAGATATGACACGCCTACAGTTCCACCGTCCGTGTTGCCTCTTCTAACGGATTCTGTCCTTGTTCGTTTAGAGGCAGGAAACGACTCGCCAGGAACAGGAAGCCCTTCAGCTCTTCCTCTTGGAACGGCCCCACGGCGGTGAGTGGCCAACGAAGGTTCCTCTTTCCATAAGCTGGCCTTGGGTTCAAGGAGAGCCCTCCGAGAGGGTTGGGGACAGACCCCGTGACCCTTCCCTCCCCCCCCTGACTCTTGTTCTCCATTCAGGGTCCCCGTGTGGACAAAGCTCACAAAAAACGCTTCTCAAGCACCCCAAACGCAGGGAAAGCGAGGGGGAAAGGCAGAACGGCTGGCCTCTCGGAGGAGATCTTGGAAAACTCAGGTGGGTGGGCTACTCTTTTAATTTATTTATATCTCCCCATTATTTTTATGAATAACTCAAGGTGACAAGCATATTTAACACACCTTCCTCCTCCTCCTCCTATCGTCCTCACAACAACAACAACCTGGTGAGGTCGCTTGGGGCTAGGAGTCAACCCAAATTCGCCCAGCCGGCTTTCGCGTCTTAAGGCAGGACTCGAACTCACCGTCTCCCAGGTTCTAGCCTGATGGCTTAACTCCTGGACCAAACTGGTTTCCTGCTGATTGAAAGAAGTGCTTTGAGGAAGATGGGGTTCCTTTGGACCAGCCCCACTTCCCCACTGCTGTTGTAACACACACACACACACACAAGCAAAGACACAAACACACAAATGGTTAGTTAGCTACACTTCAGCCTCAACGCACAAGCTAGAAGTTGTCACTCATGGCTGCCTTCTGCCTCCCTCCTCTTTCCAGCCTGAAACAAAGGGTGACACGTTAAGTCACATGGTTTGTTTGGTGCTCGTCACTTTTAGTAATTGTCACAACTCCCGGGACCCATTAACAACGAGTACCGAGGCCGCCCTGTGCTGGTGCTTTACATGGGCAAGATTGACGCCAGGCTCCCCCCCCCAAAAAATTGAGAAAAGACCCGCAGATTTTGTGTTGCGATTTTGAGTCCCTGAATGAATTGCTTCCCCTCGGCCGCCCCGTCTGATAATGTCGTCTGCCCCACCCGACAGAGAACCTCTACGAGGACCCCTCGGCGGATCTCTCTGAGATCGACGCCCGTCTGCAGGCACTGCAGGAGTACATGAATAAGCTGGAGACCCAGACGTAGCCCGAGCGATGGAGCCGAGCCTGCCTGCACGCTTCCTTTGCCTAGCTAGCTCTGGTCCAAACGTAGATGTCCTTTCTCTCTACTCTCGCTGTCCTGCTTGCCCGTCTCCCTTCTACGTCCTCGAGGGGGAGGGCGGGCAGAGGGACGGACAGCGGCTGTCTTGCGAAATTCAAGGCTTGAAAGCCTTCCTAAGAACAATTTCATTAAAAGGTTTCTAATAACAACAAAGTTTTCCTTCTTGCAAAACCCCCTTTTTTAATAAGTTGGACTTCCAGCTCCCAGAATTCCCTGACCTGCCTTGCAGCCAAATTGGCCTTTGCGCCTTCGCATCCTCTCTCTCTTTATCTGAGGGCAACCTGGCTGGGGGGGGGGGAACGGGCGAGGGGAGTTGCACACGCTGGTCAACTGGCGCATGGTCAGCTGTGTGCGCCAGCCTGCCACCCATGTGAGTTGAGCTGCATGCGTGTCCATTGGTTTGACGCTTATGTGGCCCACAGTCCATTTGACAGGAATGGTTAACCTTTTATGCCCACCCACCTGCGTACACGTCAGCTTTCCTGAAGCCTGGGGAGGGCGAAAAACATGCCCAACGGGCCAACCGGAAGTTCGGCTGCCAAGCTGGCACATATGGCTCTGCCATCGTTTCTCCATCCCATCTCCTGTGACATTCTCCTTTAGGCGTCTATTTTGAAAACCCTGCTTTCTTCAAGTCCAGGCCAGATGGAATCCCATTCAGCCTTAATTTTCCCGAATATCGGAATTCTAGCAAATTGCAGCGCATCGACTTAGTTCCATTTCCCTCACTAAATCATCCCTAGAGGCTTAGGAAATTTGGACAACCACAAAAAGAAAAGAGACTACTTTTATTGGAAAGGGTTTTTTGACCACCACCACCCCAAAATGAAATCCAGGGGGCTTAAATCAACCCCCGGAAAGGCAGGAATGCGTCGTTAAAGTCCTGCAGTGGAAAGACAGCAGATGACGGGAGAGGAGGAATGTTGCTTGGAAAAACACACAAATGCTTTTATTATTTATTTTATTAGACTTATAAGCCGCTCCCTCTCCTCGAAGGGACTCTAAATACGACAAAGTTTGCACGGCAAGAAAAGGGCTACGGCAAGGGGTGCGCAAACCTTGGCAACTTTTAAAACGTTATGGACTTGAAATCCCAGAATTCCTCAGCCAGCCCTGCTGAATCCAAGGTTGGACACCCCTAGGCTAAGATCAAAAAGTCCCTGATGTGCTAGCTTTCTACTTGCAAGGCGTTGCCAACAGGAAATGCTCAGAAACGGCATCCTGTTCCCTCCGTGTTTATAAATCGCCGCATTCAGGGATGCTTTCAATTTTGAAAGAGGAGTGTGCGTCACCCAGTGATTTCCTGAGATAAATAAAAGTCTGGATTTTATTTTAAAAGCCCCACTTTTCTCAGAAGAAAAAGGGGGTGGAGGGGGGATTTAGGAGTCTTAGGACCCCTTGCCCACTCCAGGGGATCAAGCACTGGGCCTTTCCGCCGACTACTTCAAGCCGTGCTTGGTTTCGGTAGACAATCTGGACTGAGCAGAAGGCCAAATTCTGGCTGTTCCCCACGGCTCTTCCGAAGAGCGAAAGAAGCCCCCCCAACCTCGAATCTTTCTTCGCTCTTTTAAGACGCCCCAGACCATCCCAGTGGCAGGACAGCCAATCCTGGATCTTCTCGCTCAGCCGTGTTGTTCTGGGCGGTTCCCACCAGCGGGAGAGAGCCACGCATTACCCCGCCTTCGTGGTGGCTCCTCCTCCAGAGCGTCAAGGAGCACCCACCCATCTCCTGTCCCATTATCCACAGCATGGCGAGCCTCTCTGGGTCTTGGGCCACGGCCGTCCCCTCCCGCAAAACCAGTCCCATCCTTTTCATCGCATCCACGTCGGGTAGAACCAAGGAGACCTTCGAAGATTGGAAGGACCTCCGTCCGCCTTAGAGGCCCAGGTATTCCGCCAGAAAGGTTGCCAGGATCTTACTCAAGTTCTCAACGGTCGGGCGGTCCAGGTTTGCTTCGGTGTCCTCCATCGTGTGCCAGACCCTGGGGAACGGGGTGGCGATGAGGTGGAGGACTGGCACGCCTGTCGTAAAGACACAAAACACACACGGTTTTGTCTAGTTTTGTTTTGCCTTCATAATTCTCCCCCCCTCGGATTTTGAATAAAATAAAAAATATATATTGCCAAAGGAGGAGAGCAGAGAAAGAGGCTGGGGGTGGGAGAACGGGGTGGGGTGGGAAGTGGGGTTTCAGAAGGGGAGGGGGGAAACCAGTGGCGGGTTCCGTCGCAACCGATACGCTGCGCGCAGGGCCAGGCGTACTTGTCAGGCACACGCCACCGCCCTGAGACACCCAGCTGCTCAGCAGAGGTCACACAGGCGCCACACGCTGCGCGGGCAATTGGCCTAGTTGCTTCCCAAACAGGTAAGGAACGCGGGTGGCCCAAACGAGCTACCGTACTGGTATGGTGGCCGCTGCTCCCGGGTAATACTGGAAGGGCTGTACCAGGCTGTACCGGCTGGAACCCACCACTGGGGGGGGGGGGAGGTACCTTTCCTGAGGAAGGGGGCGTGGTCATCTTCGACGGAGCCGTAGGGAGACTCTCGGTGGAAATACAGCTGTTCCTGCGCGTGGGAGTGGAGCAGTCCAAGACGGTGTAGCCGTTTTTCTGCAGAATGCAAAGCAGCGATTAGCCGGGGGGGGGCTTGGGGGGGCCTCTCCTTGCACCCATGTCTGCTGGTCTATAGGGGGGATATTCTGGCCATAGAGCCAGGACTGCATGCCTGCAAATTTCAGTACAGTCTACTTATAATCACAATTGAGACCCAAGTCGCAAAGCAAAGGGTTTTTTAAGGGAATCGTGCTTTTTTTGGTGACTGTTTTGGCCAGGTTGTTAAACGAATTGCTGCAACCGTTAACTGAACTGTGCGGTTGTTAAGCAAATCCGACTTCCCCCCCCCTGACTTTACTAATTGCAAACAGCCATCAGGTGACTCTGGGATTCCTGCATCCATGGTAACTACCAAGCACCCAAATTCTGACCCCCATGAGGGGCCATGGAGATGCTGGGATGGTTTAAGTGCGAGGACCGGTTGTAAGTCGAGGACTGCCTGTCACTGAGGCAGATGCATGGTTGAGTTCCTGGCATTTTCCCTCCGTTGCAAATGCCATTTCAAGGGGCTTCCTAGCCTGGTAACGGCCCAGGAATCAGGAAGCGCCTGTCAACCGCTGCTAACTCCGTTTCTGGATCTTCTTACCAATGCCGATCAGCCTCTCGAACCAACCGGATGTTGCCAGGAAGTGATTCTGGAAGGAGGGCTGGGGGGCGCCCAGCAGATCCAGCAGAACGAAGAGAGACTGCAAGGAAAACAATATAGAAGAAGGTGGTTTTCTCCAGCGCAGGGTTTCTCAACCTCGGCAACGTTAAGATGGTGGACTTCAACTCCCAGAATTCCCCAGCCAGCATCGTTTATGATAGATGGATTTCAAGCTTTGGACTCCCTCAGCCAGCATGCTTTAAGATGGTGGACTCCAAATCCCAGAATTCCCCCGTAGAAAGTTTTAAGGTGAGCAGACTTCAACTTCCAGAGTTCCCCAGTAGAATGCTTTAAGCTGGCTGGATTTCAATTCCCAGAATCACCCAGAAAGCTTGCTTTAAGGGAGGTGGACTTCAACTCCCAGAATTCCCCAGATTGCACTAGAGAGAACTGGCCCAAGCCCCCATGATGTCACCTATGCGGGATGACATCATCACAGCTTCCCCCTCTGACTTATATCGGAATTATCCGCTCCCAGAGAGAGAGAGAGAGAGAGAGAGAGAGAAAGAGAGAGAGAGAGACTCACTATGGCCTGGAGGTGTGAGATGCCCAGGTGATGGGGTGTCCTGCTCATGTGTTCAGCCAGGTGACGGGCCCCATAGAGGGAATCTGTCTCACTCCACTCGCGGAAAGCTTCTTCCCCATCAAAGAAGAGCAGCTGCAGGGTTATTTTTGAAGCCTGAAACCACAAAGAAGAGGGAGGTTATGTGTGGTGGCCGCAAAGTCACGAAAGAGATCGCAGCCATCGAAGTCAGAGTTTCTCAACCTTGGCAACTTTCAAGACTTGTGGACTTCAACTCCTAAAATTCTGGAAGTTGAAGTCCACAAGTTTTAAAGTTGCCACGTTTGGGGGATCTATTCCTCTAAATCCATCGCTTATATTTCCTAATATCCGTGGAAAGTATTTTGCAGGTAGCTTTCTCAGCCACTGCCATTTATTCTTTGGCCAAATTCATCTTGCCCAATTCCAAAATTCTTTTTTTTACACGCAAATTTAAAGCAGACATTTGCAAGATGCAAATGTTTCCTTTCCAATACTTCGGGAAAAAATAAATGCATTTATTTCTGCATTGAAAAGCATCTCACCCAAACAGGCAGGAAGGATGACAACGGTGCACTGCCAGCTCTAACCGTTAGTCTCTACTCCCGCCTCCCGACACTTGGGCTTCCCAGCTTGACCGTCTCACCTGCTCTTTGGCCTTCAGGAGCCGGTTGTCCAGCGCCGTTACCAGCTCAAGCAGGATGGCGCAGGGCACGGCCGAATCGGTGGCTCCCACAAAAACCTGCCCGTGTCTGTCTCGGGGGAAGTATTTGGAGTCGTAGTGGCAGGCGAAGACCAGGCGCCAGGTGGCCGCGGGGTCAAGCGTGGCCACCACGTTGGCGAAGCTGACTGTGCCATGCGGGGTCTGGTCCTCGAAAGCATCTAATTCCACCTGCCAAGAAGCCTTCAGGGCTTTTAGCCGTTTCACAATGAACTGAAGGGAAATCAGAAAAACCCAAGCGTGAAGACCAGCTAAATCACTTGTTCAAGTTTCTAGTCCTCTCTGAGTGGTAATGCAAGTAGTCCTCAGTTTACGACCACAACGGAGCCCAAAATTTAGGCTGGTAAGCCAGATAGTTATTCAGTGAGTTTTGACCCCATTTTACGCCTTTTGTTGCAGGCATGAATAGCACGGTTGTTAAATGAATCCCTGCTGTTCTTAAATTAATAGCACGGTTGTTGAGTGAATCTGGCTTCCCCATTGACATTGCTCACTGGAAGGTCGCAAAAGGGGAACTCGTGATCCTAGGACATTGCAACCGTCATAAATATGAGTCGGTGGCCAAGGGTCTGAATTTTGATCATGTCATCTTGGGAAGCGGAACAGTCGTAAGTGTGAAAAACAGTCATAAGTCCCTTTTTTCAGTGCTGTTGTCACTTCGGTCACTAAATGAATTGTTGTAAGTCGAGGACTATATAAATTTAGTGCAAGCTTAAATGCCATCCAACCTTGCTAGAAGCTTCTAAAGCTAATAGAAATGTTATTTTCCTGGAATAGCATTTTCTCCATCAAGCTTTCTGGACGCTGGATGACAAAATGTCAGCGGGTACAAACTCACCTGCCGGATCCTGAGGTTGCCGGGGCTGCCTGAATACCTCTCCACCAGCATGGGCTGCAGGTAAGTCTTCCAAAGGCGTTGCAAATCCAGCTGGGCGGTCAGGTGTTTCAACTGGCTGCTGGACAGACTTCGGGGTTTATGGATCAGCTGTTGGGAGGAGAAGACTGTTTATTTATTCATGGCTTACGGAAATATTTCAGAGCAGATGGGTGGGCTTTGTATTCCTCCAAAGGCAACTTTGGCAACTGCAAGATGGGTGGAGTTCAACTCCCAGAATTCCCCAGTCAGTATGTTATTGTACTGGAAAGCCTGTGGACTTCAATTCCCAGAATTCCCCAGCCAGCATGCTAGTAAAGGTGAAAGCTATCAGGCCCATTTGACTTTTCATTGCTATTTTTTTTGCAAGGGTCCCTGTTGGACTTTAATCTGCATTGTGGATTAAAGCCTTTTCTTTGGTGCCATGAAAGACGGAGGTTTAGACAAATTAAATGTCTTGTGGGCAGAGCGATTGAGGGTCCTGGGCCCCATCCTCGGGCTGTTGGTTGGCTTAATCTGCCCCCCCCCAGGGGTCTCCCAGAGCTTCTAACTAGGGTCCCTCTTCTAACTTCCCGGGCAGCTGAGAATCGGGACTGGGAGGCTGTTTGGGGCGATGCTCTTCCTGGGCAGAAGAAGAGGAAACAAGCGACTACAGTTCGGCTGCCCTGCTGGTGCTTCTCCCCCGCCTCCTGGGGGCAAAGCAGCCGTGATGCCAGGCTAGGCAGCCCAACTTGGCATCCCGGAGCCCAGCAGCTGAGACCCGATCCTGGCTTGCCAGTCCCATTTCTCCTCTCTCCACGCAGAGGAGGAGCCGGCTTTTCTCCATCTGGCTGCGCCTTATGGGAGATGGGGTCCCAAGGGGCTGCTGGGTGCCAGGGGCCCGGGTTGAGTCCCCCCCCCCAGCGCCGGTGGCCTTCAGCTGGGCCGGGACCCCCAACCTTGCCCGCCTCGCCTACCTGGCTGCCCGGCTCCGCCCGGTGCCCGCCTGCCGGCTCCCTGCTGCGGAGGAGGAAGAGTCCCAGCGCGCCGCTCGCCGCCACCAGCAGTCCCAGCGGGAGAGCCCAGCGCCGGAGGAAGCGCAGGATCGGGCGCCGCTGGGGGGCCGCCAAGAGACCCCCGAGCTCCCCCGCCCCGCGGCCCTCGGGCAGCCCCCCGCCCCCCCGGCTCCTGCGCGCCCCTCTCCGCATGGCCCCAGCCCCGCTAGGAGGGAGGGAGGGGGATCCTGGCAGGGCTCCTCGCCTGACCACGCCCCCCCGGGGGCTGGGCCAATCCGAGGCGGCGGAGAGGAGGGGCGTGCCTCTGGGGACCGCCCTCTTCCTGGTTAAGGACACGTGGGCAGAGACGGCGGATTCGGACGGGCGGGGGAAGGAGGCGCCTGGAGCTGGGGGGGGGGGGTTGCTTTTTCTTGACATGACTACAGGTCCCATCGCTCCCGGCGGAGGGAGGGAGGGAGGAAGGAAGGAAGGAGAGGGAGAAAGTGGAGGGGGAAGGAAGGAAGGAGAGGGAGGAAGGAAGGAAGGAGGGAGAAAGTGGAGGGGAAGAAGGAAGGAAAGAAGAGAGGGAGGGAATACAGGGATTGCAATCTCAAAATAGCCGGAGCACCATTTGAAACCCCCCATTGGCATTGACACATTCACTGTCAGTCAATTGCGAAAGGCAGCTTTGCTGGAAAGAGCTTACATCCTGTGCTCATCCCTCTAACACCACCATCCATCCACATCTGCCCATCCCAGGGGCATTGGGAAGGACTTGAAAAATGGGTAAAAGTGCCAAATCCAGTCTGAAGATCTGGCTGACTCTGCGATCAACCATAAGAATAAGAATAACAACAATAATAATAACAACAACAACAATAATAATAATATAGAAAAAGAAATGAGTTATTTGAATTTCAGCAAGCACAAGATAGAATTTTTATAAATCCTCTGTTGCAAAAAACCAAGAATTTATCTTCCTTTTGGGAATGACTTTCTTCCAGCCTAATTCTTTTTCTTTCCTTTTTTAAAAAAAGGCGTGGAAAAAAACGGTCCCGCGTTATGTAACACCTGTGTTGTGTAAACATGGAAGCAACGTATTTTTCCCCCATATGTTACATCCACAATTACAACCTAAACAGTTGCGGTAGTTAATAGTGTTGCAATCCAGCTTCTGCAAATAAAATGCGTTTTCTGGGTATACAAATTGGAGGGTTCCTTTGTGAAGTGCCACCTCTTGCATAGCTAGTTTAGTTGTGATCTCTATCAGCTTAGAGGTCTATGGCGATTCAGCCATCCAGGACATGGTTGTCTGAAAAGTGCTTCTTTTTTTCCCCTTTGTTTTTTCAAAAGGCAACTGGACTTTCTACCTGAAAGTCCAGTTGCCTCTTGGAAGAAGAAAGAAAGAAAAAGAAGGAAGGAAGGGAGGGAGGGAGGAAGAAAGAAAGAAAGAAAGAAAGAAAGAAAGAAAGAAAGAAGCACCTTTGAGACTTAGCATCTTAGATGCTTTCCCAAAGTTTCCCCCAAGCCATCTTCCTGTAATGTGTAAACCAAAATTCAACTATTGCTATTTGCACATCAGTTGTCCAAACTCAAAAATCCTGTCGGTGCTTGCCCGGTTTTTAAGAAGAGATTGGACTGCCACTTGTCTGGAATGTTATAGGGCAGTGTTGACTAAACCTTTTTGGCACCAAGTGCCGAAACAGGAGCATGCAAAATCCAGAAGGGCAGCTCCCTGGTGCACATGCGCAGGAGTGCTGAAAACCAGAAGAGCAGTTTTCCAGCGTGCATGTACATGCCGGGAAGCTGAGCTTCCAGTTTCCGGTGTGCGCATGTGTGCTGGTCACCTGGTTTTCCGATGCTCCCATGCACACAAAGACCAGCTGCCTGGGGTGCTGGAACACGAAAGAGCAATGGGCGATATTTGGCGTGGCGGGAGAGATGGCTCTGCATGCCACTTCCAGCACACATGCCACTGGTCTGCCATCACAGTTATAGGGTCTCCTCCTTGAGCAGAGGGGTTGGACTAGAAGACCTCCAAGGTCCCTTCCAACTCTGTTCTTCTGTGATTCCTCCAGAAATGAGAAAGCAAGTCTTACTTCATTCCTTTCCTGTTTTTATTCGTATTTCTCCACTTGACATTCGTTTGAAAATGCCACACATGTATACAGACAAACAAGCTTATAAATACCAGTGTGAATAAGTAGCAAAAGTGTCCTGCTCTGAACAGACAAATACACACACACACACACACACACACACACCTCCCGCCCCTGAGTGGTGCCAATCGGCCAGTGTCAAGGAAGCAGCAGGTTGGCGTCAAATCACTGCAAATCAACATCTGATCCAAGGGGAAAGAACGCGAATCCTCTCGTTTAGGGTAAAGGAGCTGGAGAGAAGATAAAATAGTTAGAAATAACCAAACAATCGGGAGGGGGGGAGAGGTGTACAAGTCGAGGTGTGAGAATTGTGGTGCACAGGAGAAAGGAAAGGGGCTGAGAAACAGACCGGATTCCCAGGTCCAGAATGTGGCTTGCGAAAAATGTGCACAAAGCAAAATCTGTTTGTTGCAGCCCATGTTAAAATTGTTGTAGGTTGTATATTGTTGCAGCCCATGTTAAATAAGAGAAGCTAAAAAAGAGAAGGGAGGCAGGGAAATTAGAGTCCAGTGGAACAGGATGGCAACTTTTAAGATGGGTGGACTTCAACTCCCAGAATTGCTGGCTGGGGAATTCTGGGAGTTGAGGTCCACTCATCTTAAAATGGCTATGGTTGAAAAACACTACCATAATCTTTTTCACCCCCAAAACATAGTGCCTTCAATATCAACCTGCTGGCCATCATCTTCCTCCATGGACGAAGGAGAGTGATGGGTCAAATTAGACCCTAGTAGGGTTAAGCATCCGAACCGTGGGTGGGGAGAAAAAAATTCCTGAGCTAAATAAGTATGTTAGGAGGAACAAGGCCTAGAAGAGTGTGGAAGAGGTAGCTGGAGAGGGGGACCTATGCAAGTTGGAACCAAAGTCAGATCCCTTGACATGACGCTCAACTCAACTTGGGCTTTGGATGGGGACCCTACTAAGGATGGAGAAGGTGCGCCACTGTCTTCTAAGGTGGGTTGTTGACTGTCCAGCCTAACCCATAGCTCTGTGGGATCCCAACCAAGGATCAACCAGATGAGTAGGGACCAAGGGGTCTTCCTATAGTGTGGAGAAGCTACCTTCTCACCGTCCTCGGACTTTTCCTTGCTCGTGGGAAAAGTACAACGTTTGGAGGGTCCACAAACACTGAATTGGGGGTTAGCCCTTTGGATGGCCACCAAGAAGCAGCCCAGCCCCCATTCTCACGGTGAAGAACTCATGGTAAGCCAAACCCCCTTTAGATCTGAAGCAAGTCCTAAGACAATACAGTGAGTTTCTGAAGGCGAGGAAACCATAAGGAAGTGACTGAAGGAAAAACCCCAGGATGGGAGGGAAGGCCAGCCCAGCAGGTTCTAAACAGCTGGACTCCTCCACAACTACTAGTTTACACCAGGTTGTGAAGATCTCCACACAAGAGGCCAACGAAGGAAAACAAACGAGGTTTTACAGGCCCCTGAATCTACAGGATTTTTAGCAAGGTCAGAAGACAATCCCGTGACTTGATCGGCAAGATCGGGGGAGGGAGGGAGAAAGGGGGGTGGGTGAAGCTGCCCAACCAGACCGGCTGGCTTTCACACAAGCCGAGTCCATATTGGCATTTCCCAGGGAAAATATTGGCCACGTTCGACTTGTTTTGCATGCTGTTTTTGTACCGTTCACAAGGAAGTGGTTGACCCCCTTCTCTCATTGCTAGTCCTCCCCCCTCCCGTCCCCCAAGCCAATTGGGTCATAATTCAAGTAAGGAAGAAATGTTGCTGATAGACTTCGTTTTAGCTAGATAAATAAGAGTTTTAGCCTCCTGGAGAAATATATATATATATATATATATATAGGGGGGAAAGCTGACAGCCACAGAGCACTACGGTAGAACGGAAGGGGTCTTTGATTGAAGGGAGGGTGGGTGGCAAGGGTGAAAGCAGAGGAACCCGTGGCAGAAGAGTGAGCATCCCCACCACAGTCCTGTGAGCCCCCTCCCCATTATGGAAGGGAACCAACTCACCAAGAAAGTCAAGGTTAAGGAAGAGGCATCCAAGACAGGGGTTGAAGTCTCTTTGCCCACTGCATAGGGTGGGAGGAAGAGGAGACCAGGAATACAAAAGCCACCGAATTCTCAACCCTCCTATCTTGTATGATGGTTGTGCCAGGAGAGTTCAAAGGTTGGGTGGAATTAGGGGACGGTGGGCCTCTCCCAGCCCAGAAGGGGGGGGGAAGGATCATTTCCTACTTAGGACCAAAGTTCTCTTCCCCATCACTCAGGAGTCCCTGAGATCTTAGGTCCCCCAAGAGAGCTGACATTTTCGCAGTCCAGCAGACCCCAAAGAAGTCGTGTTCTTTTCCTTTTGGGGGGAGGGGTGTGTGTGTTGCAAATGCAGCAGAAAACCCGACTGAAAAAAGCCCCCCCAGTGAGGATTGTTTTCTTACACGCAGGTGGGTTTCTGCAGTCAGCTGAGGGCCCCAAGTCTTTGCAAACTCCCCGACTGCAATGAAGAAATTCTTCCTAAAAATGCGTTTAATAGACTTGAATTCTTCCTAAAAATGCATTTTATGGAATTCTTTCTAAAAATGCATTTCATGGATTTGAACTCTTTCTAAAAATGCATTTAATAGACTTGAATTCTTCCTAAAAATGCATTTTATGGAATTCTTCCTAAAAATGCATTTCATGGACTTTGTGCCCCAGGCAAGCCAAGAGAGGCCGGGGGGGGGGGGGAATGGGAAACTCATTACTGATTTTAGTTCTTGCACTGTCCAACCTTGGTGATTTGAAGATGTGTGAACTTCATCTCCCAGAATTCCCCAGCCAGCCCTTGAATGATAGAGTTGGAAGGGACCAGAAGGATCGCCTAGTCTGCTTTTCTCAATCTTGGCAGTCATAAAGGCTTGTGGACTTCAACTCCCATAATTCTAGGAGTTGACGTCCACAGGTCTTCTTGTCGCCAAGATTGGACACCCCTCTTTGAAAGGATAAAGGAGCTCATTGGGGCAATCTCCCCAAATTTGGTGAGCCGTACTGACTGACAGACGCGTGCCCCTCCCCTTCTTCAACCCTATATATTTTTTAAAAGGGGCCTGGGTGTTATTTTCTCTCCCCCCTCTCCTTCTTCAATTTCCTTCCACAGCTCATTTGCAGCACGAGGGCAGCAGCAGAGACCAAACCTGCGCTCCCCTCCTGCCGACGGGGGCAAGCAATTCTTTAAAAGACAATCACAGTCACACACTCACATGCAACACGCAGGCCAGAGCTGTTCTAGAACGCACTCGCACTCTCTCGCACACGCATGGAGAATTAAGACAGGAGAGAAAAGGAGGGCGGGGTGGGGGGAGGGAATCCACCCACCCACCCCCCTTTCCCCCGTCCTGAAGCCCCTCACCTCCCGTCCTCCCTCCGGGCTGCCCTCTCTCTCAACATGTCGCACGGCTGCACCCAGTTGTTGTCGTGCAGTCCCACGCGGCAGCCCGGGGTGTCTTTGTCTGTCCTACGGCAGCACATCCAGTAGGAGCGTCCGTAAGGCAAGTCGTGATGGTAAGGTTTAGGGTGCCAACGGCAGAGGGAGACGTCGCCCTTCTCGTAATGTCTCTTGCACTGCTTGCAGGGGTCGTCGCGGTACAAGGGGTCGCGGTTCCACTTGGAATCCGTGGCCAGCACGCCAAAGGTCTCGATAATGTACTTGAAGTAGTGGCAGGAGCATTTTAAGGCCGCCAGCGCCTGGGTGGGCAAGTAACTGAAGATCTTCACCATGATGTGATCGGGGAGCAGCAACATGTACTGGCGAGGTTCCAGCAACCGCTGGATCTTGAAACGGATCTCTAAGAAGTCGTGCGAGACGTGGCGATACAGGCGACACAAGGATGTGTCAGAGACGGAAGGCTCCAAGACGGACCCGTCGGCCCTCTCCAGCCCACCCTCACCGCCGCTCGACGAGTCCAGGAATGCGCTGTCTGTGTCGCGGCTGTCTTCCTGCCGTGGCGTCTGAGCGTGGAGGAAGAAGAGCTGCCCTGGCGGAGGGTCGTCGCAAGACGCGCACAGCCCTTCTTGGGTTGGCGAGCCCACCGTCAAGCAAACGGTCTCTTCCTTCATGTTCTTGGTGCTGTCCTTGCCAAAGAAGACACACTGGTCCACCACGCCTGTCACCACCACGTCCACGTGGAAGCCGGACACACAGTCTCTGGCTGCGGAGGCGGGGGAGCCTCCCATCTTTTCCGCAGGGGCCCGGATGTCTTCGGGGATAGCGTCCAGTTTGCCGGAGCCATTCTGGGTCTCGCGGTATGGCATCTCTGTGTCAGGGGGCTCCCGGCCGGATCCTTCGGAGCCCTTGGGGGAGGCACTCGCCAACAGGAAATCCACATTGTTGGGAAGGGTATCCCGGGAGGGGCTGATCAGCTGATAGAGGTCACAGGTGATCTTGTCTTTGGACCGGGCTGTGGTGCCGGTGGGAGACCCTCCACAGCTCATGAACATGCAATTGGGCCGGGGAACAGAGCCGCTCTCTGAGGGCGAACGGAGGTCTCGGCTGCTGGAAATACGGAAGGCAATGCGAACTTCGCCAGGGCTGTGCTGGGAGTTGGCCACGCACTCGGAGGACTCCCGGCGGAGACCATTCTGACACACGACGCTGCGCTCCCGGGACTCAAAGTGGGCAATGGCCTCGGCCACGCGGCTGCAGTCTGAGTTTCCCCCAGAGGTCGGTGGTTTCTTTTCCCCGTTCTCCTCTTGCTCCGTAGATACAAAAACCATCGGGGACGGCGGGGCGCTTGGTCTGGAGCAATTCTGCTCTGCCCGCGCCGTCCGCTGCTCCACCAAGGCCACCATCTCTGCCACCGAGAGCAGGTCAGTGGCATCCCCGCCAGCAGGGTCAGTGTGGGACTCGGGCCAAAGGCAAACATCCTCGGCTTCCTTGCTGCCACTGTCCTTGGGTTTGACCGGGCAGGCTTTACTCTGGGTGGGATCGTGCGACCTCCGCCGGCGCTTCGCCTTGGAGCTGTCGCTCCCCCAGTTTCCTTTGACCTTCATGGCGCTGGCCCTGTTGCCACTGCTGCACTGGTGGGCCACGAAGAACGCGATCTTCTCCTTCGTGTTGCCCGGCTTGATCACATACCAGGTGTCCAAGAGGACTCGGCCCTCCTCCACCTGACCGGGATTGGAGGAAGCAGCCGGGGGAGGCGGCGGGGGAGGCGGAGCTGGAGGGGTGTTTTCCGAAGAGAGCTCGCCACTCTCCCCCTCTTCCTCTTTCGCTTTGCAGGCAAAGTCCCCAAAACTTTTCTTCCCCTGGTTGCCACGGCACGGCTTGTTCTCGGAGTAGGTGCCAAAGGGGCGGGGACACCACAGCTGGATGTGGGAGAAGGTGTTGTGATCCATCACGCTCTCATGGCCAAGAGGAGGGGGAAGGACGGTCCTCCCCTCTAGTGCATGATCGGCTGCTCCTGTGGATCTTCCCAGGGCCCTGGAGTAGCCTGCGGGAAAGCGAAGGAAAAGAGACATCCATCAGGTGTGCAAAATGCAGCCAAATGCCTACTCTGTCTAACAAAGCACCCAGGACGCAGCATGCATGCAACGCTCAGCGACCTTAGAATTTATTTTCCATTTCTGGGGGTGGGGAAAATCATTACAGGTAATCCTCGACTTACAAACACAACTGAGCCCAAATTTCCATTGCTAAGCAAGACTGTTGTTGAGTGGGTTTTGCCCCATTTTATGTCAGTTCTCGCCATCGCTGTTGAGTGAATCCCTGCAGCTAGGAAGTCACACAGTTGTTAAGTGAATCTGGCTTCCTCAGAGACTTTGCTTGTCATAAGGTCACAAAAGGGGATCACGTGACACCCCCCCCCCCCCAAAGACACTGCAATCGTCATAAGTACATGCCAGTTGCCAAGCGTCTGAATTTTAATCAGGTGGGATGCTGGATCATTCGTGTGAAAAACAGCCATAAGCCACTTTTCCCAGTGCCAGTTGTAGCTCCGAATGGACCCTAAACAAATGATTGTAAATCCAGGACGACCTGTCGCTAGTCCTCATGGTGCCAGTAAAAAGGAAAACATGCCAACGGAGCCCAGAGAGGGCCTGGAGCTTCCAATCCCACACAAATTCTAATATCTTTCACTTGCTTTGCCTTGCACCCGGACTCTCGGCCTTAAGGAATGTGGTGACTTGCATTTATGGATGCCCACTTTACTGGGACTTCAATCGTTTCAGCTTTTTTAATTTTATTTTAATGATTTTCCGGTCGTTGCCCTGTGCTTCTCGTCCTTTGGGTAGATGGGCAGCCGTATAAATTTGAGAAATACTCCATCGGTAAATTGTCCCAAGCTTCGGAAGGAGCCACATAACTTTGACACCTCTGGCTCGTTTCCCAGCGGCCAGCCGACGTTCGGGGCGCTCTGCATAATTTACTCCTACGGCTTCAAAGGAAGCATGCCAAGGTTACGGATGCCAAGGGCAAGCAAAGGACCACGTGGGTGGCCCCTGCTGCAGCAGGCGGCTGGCAGGATGCCACCAACACAAGAGGAACATCACAGCAGATACCAGAACAGAATTCCTGAGCCAGCCGTGCTGATTCCCACCTATCCGGGGTCAGGTTAGAGGGCGACTTTACGGGCTGGTGGACTTCAACTCCCAGAATTCCTGAGCCAGCCGGGCTGATTCCCATGTATCTGGGGTCAGCATCAGCTGGGCCTTTGCCACACCGTCTCTGCGGTATTGGGAACAGACTGGCCTACCTTAAAGGGTTGTTCTAAGGCAGTTTCTCAGCCTTCGCAATTTTAAGAGATATAGACATCGACTCCCAGAATTCCCCATCCCATTAGGTGCGGAATCCTGGGAGCCGAATTCCACACTTCCTAAATGAGGGTGGCTGGGGAATTTTAGGAAATTAAGATCACGTTTATTGTCCTTTCTTTACTGTGGGCACAACAAATTCTGTTGCCTGATCTCAAAAGAAAGTATATATCTACCCATACACATACATAACACATATATATATATATATACATTCTACATACATACATGTATATGCATACGTACATACATATACCTACTGTCAGGCCTGCAGCCATTTTTTTCCTTTGGCCTGCCACACTTCCTATTATTCTACTCTGCATTTTCTATGGTGGGAAAATGGGAGGGGGGGATTGTACGGAGTTAGATGATATGTAGCCATAGCAAAATTCTTTCTGGAAAGCCAAGGTCATCCTTTGTCTCTGCACCTGACCAGAACTGGATGTGCAGTAAGGATGTTTTCAACGTCTGCAAGGAAAATGCCAAGCTCGGAGGGCTCCACCGTTCTCTTCCTCTGCAAATCCCCTTCCTTCTAGAACTTATGACGTTACCTAGCTGGGTCATGAAACGTCGGCAAAAAACCCGCCAGGCTCCAAAAGCAACGAGGACCTTAAAAGCGATGGCTCTGCAGAAGGGCCCACGTTACCCCCTTCCCCTAAAAATGCCCCTTTCTCAGCTCCTCCTAAGCCGAACCTGCCCTGAAGCTCTGGGTTCGAAACCAAGGACGCTTTTGAGAAAGAGCCAAGAGGGGCCTGGCAGATGGGTTGACAGCTTGATCCACCTTCAAAACCTGTGGGAAGGAGGCAACCCAGGGGTGGGGAGGGGGTGGGGGCTGAGGGAAGGGGCATGCTGGAATGCCAACCCTCTTCCCACCCACCCCACATGGGCCGTGTTGCCATTGTGATGAAAGCCCCACCCCCAAGAAAAGTCACACATGCACTTGTTGATTGTGCAAGGGAGGATCCTACAAGGACTGTCCTCGGCACACCCACCCTCGCAAACCCATCCTTGAGACCCCACCCCAAATGCAATCCCCAGCCCTTCCCCAGGCATCGATGCAAGCTTTCCCCAACTAAGCTTTTTCCGGGCACAGGCACACACACACACACACGAATGAATTTGACTAGAATCATCACAATCACAACAATAATTCCAACAATTCCCTCCCCCTCCCCCCCCCCGCAACTGAAATCTCCTCCCAGCGATGGCTTCATCCTTCCCCAGCCAATTCTCTCCCTCCTCCCTCTCCCTTCTTACCTGGTACCCCAAAGCCAAGGGAAGGGGAGGAGCCACAGCAGGCCTTCGCCGAACCCTACATCCTTGCTTCGGACGCCTGCAAAATAAGATCATGTGTGTGTGTGTTTGTAAAAAAATAAACAACAACAACAATAAATAAATAAATCCACAGGTCCTTTTGCAAAGCAGGGAGAGGAGGGGGGGGAAGGAGGGGGGAACAGTCCAAAATGGGGGCGTGTGTGGGGGCGTGTGTGAGTGGGAATATTGTTCCCAACCGAGGATCCTCCTCCTCCTGCTGACAGAATGGATCGCGCCCCCCCTCCCCCCCTTGCGCTACCTGGATCTCTTAAAGGGCCAGCTACCCCATTCCACTCCACTGGCCAGGGCAGGTCCCCCCACCCTCTTTGCTATCAATAAGGGTCCTTTGAATGCACCAGACTGTAAATCTTACACCCCCTCCTTCCAACACACACACTCACTCACACACTCACTCACACACACACACAAACACCTTAACCACTTCAGCCATTTGTTGACAGACATATGCATGAGGCTGAGCGGCCAATCAGAAAGCCGAGTTTGGGGCATGCCCATATATGGATGACAGCAGAGTTTGAGCCTCTCCTTCTGTTTCCCCCCCCCTCCTTTAAATCCCCACTGCCAGCCTGCCAAGCCAAGCCAGGGATCGTGGTGCAATTCCCACCCGCAACCAGGAACGAAGGCCGCTTGCCTCGCCGGGGGGCCGTAGCGCAATTCTTAATGTCCTTTCACCCCGGGCAGGTCAAATTTCTTTTCTCTGATCTGACCTGGCCCAAAGTCGACGACGACTCGCTATGCGCTGCAATAGGAAAAACTGTAACTGTAAAGAATACAGAATGCAAACAGAATTGGAAGGGACCTTGGAGGTCTTCTAGTCCAACCCTTGCTCAAACAGGAGGCCCTATACCACTTCAGACCAATGGCTGTGTTCCTGAATCACAGAGAGCATTGATAATGTAGGGGGGGCAGGATGGGACCAGATCTCCAGACTGACCAGAGAATAATAAGAGTTGGAAGGGACCTTGGAGGTCCTCTAGTCCAACCCCCTGGGTTCAAGGAGGGGACCCTATGCTGTTCCAGCCAAATAGCAGTCCAGTCCCTTCTTGAAAGCCTCCAGTGATGGAGCTCCCACAGCTTCTGAAGGAAAAACTGTTCCCACTGGTTAATTGCCCTCGCTGTCAGGAAATTCTCCCCTAGTTCTCGATTAGTTCTAGCCGCAAGGGTCCTTCGAGATCAGTTAGCCTGGCCTTATTTTAGCTGGGAATTCTGTGGCGGTTGCAACGGGTTCGAGATTCAAGTCCCTTCCTCCCAGGCAGGTTTCACAGGTCAATCACTCTCCTTCCCTTTTGTCCCAGAGGGAGGGACAAAGGAAATGTAGCGGGAGGGTGCAAGGAATTGTAGCTCAGCCAAACTTGGATAGGCGCAGCCCTCCCCAGGGAGAGAATGTCACACACCCCCTTTAATCGGAAGCTGGCTATTTCCTAACAGTGGGGAATGTCCTGCTGTTTAATCCAAGAAAAGAGAACCAGCAGCAACAAGGCGCAAGGAATTAAAGCACGGAAGAAGGACGTTCATTGAGCAGGCCGAAGAGGCATCAAATTGGAGAAAACTACCGTGGTGGTCTTCGACTTATGACCCTAACTGACCCCTTCTCTCAATCTTCAACCCAGCATCTGATTTGCAAAATACACCCCTTAAGGCAGGGGGGTCTCCAACCTTTGCCAATTTTACGACTGGACTTCAACTCCCAGAATTCCCCAGTCATGCTCGTTGAGGAATTCTGGGAGTTAAAATCCATAAGGTCCATAAACTCACCAAGGTTGGAGACCCAACCCCTGGCCTTAAGGGGTCTTTCTCTCTTTGCAAGGTTTCTGTTATAGCTAATTTAAGATTAATGTATGTCTAGTTTAATGAAAAGGAGGACTAGGGGAAACATGATAGCAGTCTTCCAATATCTCAGGGGTTGCCACAAAGAAGAGGGAGTCAAGCTATTCTCCAAGGCACCTGAAGAGCAAAACAAGAAGCAATGGGTGGAAACTAATCCAGGAGAGAAGCAACTTGGAACTGAGGAGAAATTTCCTGACAGTGAGAACAATGAATCAGTGGAACAGAAATTGCCTCCAGAAGTTGTGAATGCCCCAACACTGGAAGTCTTTAAGAAGATGTTGGATAGCCATTTGTCTGGAACAGTGTAGGGTTTCCTGCCTAGGCAGGGGGTTGGACTAGAAGACCTCCAAGGTCCCTTCCAACTCTACTATTGTATTATTGTATTGTATAAGGACTCTGCCTTGGGCAGAGGGTTGGACTAGAAGACCTCCAAGGTCCCTTCCAACTCTGCTATTGTATTGTATTATAATGTCCCTTCTTTTCTTGATGAGGTCTTTTCTCAGCCACTCGCAGCTTCCTATCCCCTGAGCTCCGAAGGGTTGGTTTTTTTCATTATATTTCTTTTTTAAAAAAAACTGAGGTTCTCGTTGATGAGGGAGTTAAGATGCAAAGTGGCATATTCACACGGCAGCAAATGTAGAGAACTGTTCCAACCCAATTCTCACAGATCACCTTTTCCTAAGTGTGTGGGGACGCCGCTTCCATCAGCCCAGGCAACGTGGCCAAAACATCTGGAAGGCCGGGGGGAAGGGGGGGAGAAAGGCAGATGTACATCTTCTTAAATATCAGTGCAGTATCGATATAACTGCAAGAGCCATCTTGGAAAGGAAGGAGGAGATGCTGAGTAATTCTACAGAAGTTCTTGCCAGATAATCTTTACTCCAGACTCCGGACCAAGGAGAAGATTCCTCTAGATCAGGGGTGTCCAAACTTGGCAACTTTAAGACTTGTGGACTTCAACTCCCAGAATTCCCCAGCCAGCAGAGCTGGCTGGGGAATTCTGGGAGTTGAAGTCCACAAGTCTTAAAGTTGCCAAGTTTGGACACCCATGCTCTAGATTGATCGGTGCCTACTCTCCCGTAAATAGGCAATGAAGGCAGAAATCCCACTCACTGGCCTAGGGGGCTGTAAGACTGAGGCAAGGACCAGCAGAGTCATAACTCCAGGTAGCCCTCGACGTACGACCACAATTGAGCCCCAGATTTCGGTCGCTCAGGGAGGTGTTTGTTCACTGAATTATGTCCCATCTTGTCACCTTTCTTGCCAAACTTGTTAAATTAGGAACACAGTTGTTTAAGTGAACCGAGCTTTCCTATTTGCTTGTCAGAAGGTCGCAAAAGGGGTCCAGGTGACCTTGGGGGACACAGCGACGGTCGTAGGAACCATTTAAATTTTGATCATGTGAGCATGTGTAAAATGGTCATAAGTCACTTTTTTCAGTGCTGTTGTAACTTTGGTCATGAAAGGAACTGTTAAGTCGAAGGTTACCTGTTTTAAAAACAGAGTAACAGAGTCGGAAGGGACCTTGGAGGTCTTCTAGTCCAACCCCTTGCTCAGGCAGGAAACCCTGCGCCATTTCAGACAAATGGTTTGTCCATTCTCTTTGCCAAAACCTCCAGGGTAACAACGAAAATGTGCTTTCCTTCTCTACTAAAAAGGCAAGCCCTTCTTCGCCATCTCAGCTGGCTTCACGCCAAGCGCAATGTTTATGATTAACTTAACATCCACATAACCGTATAATTAAGCCTGTGTAACTCACCAACGCAGAACATCGTCAGAGATAAGAGCACACTGAAAGGCTGTAAAATTGGGGCGGATTGCACAGGCCAGGTGAAAGTGACACAGGCGGCAACTAAGTGCTCCCAGGCACAGCATTCTCAAGCACACCTAAATGGTTTTTTTTGAGACACCGGTGGCCTCTTTTGTCGTTTGCAGGGGTCTGGGAGGGGGGGGTCTTCGAAAGGCAGCGGGGGAGGAATGGCATTTCATCAGCCCTTAGGGGATAATCTTAGTGGCATGGAGAGAGATGGAGACTGTTCTTAATCAAGGGAAAATAGATAGATAGATGTAGATAGGTAGGTAGGTAGGTAGGTAGGTACCTAGATAGATAGATAAATAGATAGATAGATAGATGATAGATAGATAGATAGATAGATAGATAGATAGATAGATAGATAGATGATAGATAGATAGATAGATAGATAGATGATAGACAGATAGGTGCAGATAGATAGATAGTCAGACGGATGGATGGATGAATGGAGATAGATGCAGATAGACCAACCGACCGACAGAAAGATGAGGGTGATAGAGAGACACAGACAGATAGATGAGAGAGAGACATAGAAATAGATGAATGGATGTAGTTAGAGGGAGATGGAGAAAGACAGACGAGAGAGTGATAGAGACATATAGAAATGGATGATTGGAGGCAGACAGATAGACAAACAGATTATAGACAATACAGACAGAGGATAGAGAGAGACAAGGGGATAGATGAGACAGACAGACAAATGATTTTCTTCCCTCCTTCACCCCTGCCCCCAAACTGGAAGAGTCCTCCTTCGATTAACCCTCTGCCAGGTCTGGGTCAGGAACAAGCCAATGGGGCAGACAATATACTTCAAGATCCTGAAATGGGTCTCTGGGATTATACCCCCACTTAAAACGGGGGGGGCGGAAACCGAGGACCACAGATGTCAGTGGGGCTCCCACTACAGAGCTGGCACCAACCCCCAACAGCAGAGCTCTTAAACTCTTTCTTTCTCCCCAGATACGGCAGCTAGGCCAAGATCCAGATGGAAAGCGGGATCACCAAACAGGACGGCAGTGTGTTATGGTCACTGAGTTACGGCAAGCCCAGCCAGAAAGCTGCAAGGTCCTTGCTGGGTCTGTGCAAAATCAGCATCCCCTCTCCACAACTTTTCTGCCCTCCCCCTCCCCCCTTGGAATTGAAAACAGCTCAGAATCAGAGTCAGAACAGAGCTGGGAGGGAACTTAGAGGTCTTCTAGTCCAGCCCCGAGCTGCCAAACTCAGACCATCCAGGGAAGAGACTTTCCAAAGACTCTTTTCCATTGCACCTAGGGGATCCGACCATGCTTCTGGTGGAGAGTCAGGAGAAGGGTGGATCCCTGCCTGGAGAAAGGTTGCCACCTGCTTTCCTCTCGGGCTGCTCCGGTGTCTCTCCCTGCAGCAGCAGCAGCAATCTGGCATGGGGAAATGAAGCCTTTGCCCTTTAGTTTTAATCCGCTTTTCTGGCCAGAAATGCCTCGGCGGCTGTCAGCTCTTCGTCCTGGAGCTGCAGCTGCTGAGAGCAGAGGAGCAGGGCTGGGGCAGATAAGTTGGCAACCCTGATCCCCATCATTTTTTTCTCCCATCTCCTCCAGCCCCTTCCGCTTCTTCTGTGCTGGGCTTCCGATCCTCCAGCCTCCTGTGCATTTGCACCCCGGGCTCCCAACAGGCGACCCTCCCCGCCTCTTACCTTCCACGCAGCGGGATCGGCCGCCACCTCCACTCTCCCTTTGCAAGCAGCGACTCCTCGGCACTTCCTGGTTCCCCTCTGCGCAGGCGGCCCTCCTCGGACCGCCCACTTCCGTACTTAGCCGCCCAATGGGCTGCCTTCCTCTCCTCCGCTCGGGATTCCGAGCCGCAAAGGCTTCTGGGAGTTGGAGTTCTGAAGCTGCCTTTGGCGGCTCTTGCGCAGCTCTGCGGATGGGAAGGGCAGGGAAGCTTTGTGGGGGATGGAGAGGAGGGGTTTTCTCCTAATCTAGCCACCTGATAATAGAAGAATAGAGACCCCACTTCCTTTTCCCCCTGGAGTTTTGCAATCATGCAGGATTCTATTTCTTTTTTTTGGAAGTTACATTGCTTAGGTTCAAAATTCTGTGCCTCTGAGCATGTACAGATGGAGCATGTACAGATGGAAATCCCATTAGTTTTTGTTGCTAAGCGAGACACTTGTTAAGTGAATTTTGCTCCATTTTACAACCTTTCTTGCCGCCGTTGTTAAGCGAATCACTGTGGTTGTTAAATTGGTAACACAGTCATTAAGGGGATCTGGCTTCCCTGTTGACTTTGCTCATCAGAAGGTCGCAAAAGAGAATCCTGTGTCCCCGGGACACTGCAAACGTCATAGATGCGAGACGGTTGTCAAGCATCCAAGTGTAAACCAAGGGGACCATGGGAATGCTGCAACGGTCATAAGTGTGAAAACGGTCATAATTCACTTCTTCAGTGCTGTTGTAACTTTGAAGGGTCACTATATGAACTGCTGTAAGTGAAGGACAAGCTGTAGTGAGTTCAGCCTTCCCCTGAATGGGGCAGCTGCACTAGATGCGAAAGGTGCCTTAGGATTCTGCGTGACGTTTGTAACCCCTGTATAAATAGAATAAATAATATCCCCCCCCCCATCAGAATCAGGGATATTATTCTAATATCAGAATAAATATTCTCATTTATCGGAATAAATTAAAAGAGGAAAAGAAGGTAAGACAGAGAGGATAAAGTGGATTTTTGACTTTGGAGCAGAATCCAAAGTCCTCGGGTTACAGCGTCCTCGTCACATAACCAAAATTCAGATACTTGACAACTGATTCATATTCATGACCGTTGCTGTGTCCCAGAGTCATGTGATCCCCTTTTGCAACCTTTTGACAAGCAATATCAACGAGGAAGCCAGATTCGCTTAACGACCGTCTTACTAACTTAACGTCTGAGGTGATTCCCTGAACAACCGCGGCAAGAAAAGTCGTAAAACGGGACAAAGTTCATTTAACAAACGTTTCGCTCATCTCCGTTTCAAAGCCAAAGAGCCAGCGCTGTCCGAAGACGTCTCCGTGGTCATGTGGCCGGCATGACTCAACGCCAAAGGCGCACGGAACGCTGTTCCCTTCCCACCAAAGGTGGTTCCTATTTTTCTACTTGCATTTTTTTGTCCTTTTGAACTGCTAGGTTGGCAGAAGCTGGGACAAGTAACGGGAACTCACTCTGTTATGCGGTGCTAGGGATTCGTCTTAGTCACTGAGCCACAAATGGACTTTTATTTTATTTTAAAATGAAGTTTTATCTTATTTTAAAAAAGGACTTTCATTTCCTAACCCTGCCTTTCTTGTCTCTTGTTCCTCTTCCAAAGTCCTTTCTGAAGAATTGAGAGTATTGTCTCTTGGTGATCCCTCTGAATCATTCATCTGTCTGAAATCAGGGCTTGGAACTTTTGAACCGCTTCCAAGGATGGCATCTACGGTCCCAGAGTGGTGAGGGTAGCCAATCTCCAGATCTTGCCAAACAAAGCCAGCTGATCTCATTGCGACCTTTCTCGCTCTTATCTAGCATTGTCCTTGGGGTTAGTCACGAGCTTATTATTTTAGAACCTTCTCTTGTTTCTTAAACCTTGGATTACTTTGGTAGCTAATCATTGTCGGAGGAGATCCATGTTAGTCTACCTACCATGATTTTTTTTAAAAATCAGGAATCTGGAAAAACTTTTTCCCCACTAGCTATTCTTATTCAAGGTCTGAAGTTTTTTGGGGGATCTAGTATCTTTCCTCGCAAAATTTTATTTTCAAATAAAAGATTATTTGAGGGGCTGCCACATGTCCTTTCAATGAGAACAATTAATCAGTGGAACAACTTGCCACCAGGAATTGATGGTATTCCACCCCTGGAGGTTTTTAAGAAGAGATTGGAGAGCCATTGGTCTGAAATGATCTCCGGCAATGGTTCCCAGCGTTTTTTTGGCTATGCCCCACCTAAGCACCTTTAAAATCCTGATGCATATAATCCTGTGACATATAATTCTTACTTTACTCAAAAATGTAAACTCTACTCACAGGGAGGAAGCCTAAAAGGCCATTAACTTGGTTCAAACAAGGTTCAAATTGCCCCCATTAAAAATCAAATTGCCCCCCTGGGGCGTGGGCCCCACATTGGGAACCACTGGTCTAGGGTCTCCTGCTTGAGCAGGGGATTGGACTAGAAGCTCTCTTAAGGTCCCTTCCAACTCTGTTATTCTGTTATTCAAAAACCTCCATTCTACCTGTCCTAACAGCTGGGATTTATAAATGACTGTGGTTTATAAATCACCTGATCCTCCTGGGACAGGAGAACCTAAACCTTAGATGAAGCATCTGAGCAAGTTGACCAACATTTTATATAATGTTGACCAAATGTTGATCAACATGTATTATATAAACTGAAAAACTCCATTGTTGAAGCAGATATCCTTATTAATTCTGTTTCTGGCATTGAAGTTTTGGTTTGCTTTAAAACTAAGCCCCTTTTAAGTAACTATAAATGTAAAATAATTGGGTCAGGGTTCCAGGACCCTTGTAATAATTGGTACATTTTAGAGCAATGGACTTCAGCTCCCAGAATCCCCCAGCCATCACCCACCCCAAATCCACCCCAATCCAGGAAAAGGCAGCATCTCCAATTGAGTTATCTAGGTAATAATTCCACTATGCCACAAGAACTGCACAGACAACCATTTTTAATGGACAATAAATAAATAAAATATTGCACCAGGAAGAGATTAACTTGCAAGAAAAACTAGGTAACAAGAAGTCCCAAACTTCTCATCTCTTCACGGAGCCTGGAAACCCCCAGAGAAAACGTCTCCGTTGGCTTTATAGTTAATTCAAGGATTCCGTCAATATGTTCCTGTACCTAGAAACCTGAAGGGCGCATTATATCTTATTTTAGCAGATTGCATCAGTCCAGTGAGGGGGAGGGGGGCACCACAGTATAAATCTGCACCAGTTGAGATCAACAAAATAATTCCCGTAACTCCTCTTGATCTCAGCAGTTTTAAGCCAGAGGGATTTTGACATTAGCAGATCCAAGAACCTCTTTCGGTCCAGAGTGACATTGTGATGGGGAAGTGAAATCTCACAACAGGGCAGCAAAAAAACCAATTTCTGTGCTGTTGCTAAAAAAAAAAAAAAACACCATGGATTCTGCATGAAGTCATTGCGAGATCTCAAGGTGGCAAACGTTCTGATGTGAATAGTTCCAGCTCTGTGTAAATCTTGCCTGCTTCCTCAGTAACCCACCAAAACAGCGACGGAAAATCCACCGTTTTCATGGGGGTCGCCTGGAGGTGACTTTTTTTTTCTGCCAGCAGGCAAGGGACAATTTTCTTCCCCTGTTCCTCCAGATGTTGACAGCTGCACCGGCTTCCTGCCTGTCTGAAGGTCCCTTCAGCTTTGGTATGGCTGGCAGCTTTGTGCCACATCTGGAAGGGAGCTGGTGTCAGCCTTGGTCTTGAAGACGCAGTCGCCGTGCTTAATGTTCCGCTTTCATCCTGATGGGGATGTACCAGTGGGAGTTGTAGTTTGTGGGCGCCGGCTGGAATGGAACGCCCGCCGCATTGTCCAAGTCACTCGGAGCAACTTTGGGTCCTCCTTGGATGTAAATCTGAGCGCAGCTGGGCTTCCTGGTCGGGCTTTTTCGGTTGCACCGGGAATGGCAGAGAACGAAATGGCATCCCGGTTTCTCCAGCAGACTGGTGTCCAGCCAGCACATCTTCCACTTTCTCTGGATCTCGGACTGGACCTGGAGGAAGAAGAGAGACAAAAGATTCCCACCTGTTTTTGATAAACAGCTGACTGGTTTCATTCGAGTTCTTGAAGTGAAGTGGGGTTGGATTGGATGACCTCGAGGGACACTGCCCAATTCTGTGATTCTTTTTTTTAAATCTATTTTTATTTATATATTTTTTCTTTAACATGTATAAGTATTTAATAGACTGTGTATTGTCTGGGTTATTTTACACATATAACAGTAATAATAATATTCTTTATTTGTATCTTCTTCCAACTTCTAATTTCTATTTTTATTCTCTAACCATTGGTAAAACAAATCCCAAGTTAAACAAATATTCTGTGTCTTTTTTATCTTTTATCTTTAATGTTAACCTATCCATTTCTGCACAATCTAATATTTTTTAAATTATATTTTCATCTGGAGGAATTTCCTCATTTTTCCAATGTTTTGCAAATACAATTCTGTCTGCCGTTAAAACATGTAGCGTTAAATATACATTTCCTTTATTATAATTTTATGGCAAAATGCCTAACAAAATTATTTCCAGCTTTAAATCTATATGTTGCTTTATCATTTTCTCTAACCATGTATGTATTTTCATCCAAAAATTCTTTGCCTTTCTTCACCACATATGGTCATACAAACCCAGTATCTGGTTACATTTCCAAATTTGGTGAACATGTTTTTAAACATCTTTGCTAATCTTCTAGGATTCTTTAAAACCCCCCCCCCCAGCTCTCTGAGACCCCTGGGCAGCCAGGCCTCAACCCCATGCCTACATTTGAAAGAATGACCTACCTCTTTATTGACAAAGCAGTAAAGCATGCTCACCAACAAACCCTGAAAATGAACAAACGAGAAGAAAAAAATGGGATTATCTCGCTTTGGCCGGTTTTAGGCAATTACAGCCCCGTTTGGGGGGGGGGGGGGAACCCACTAGCTCTGTCTTAAGCCTGGGAATTTTCTTTATGATCTTGGGTTTGATGAAGCTTGGCCCTACGAGAGATATTTTTCTTATGATAGATAATACATTGGGTTGGTTTTTCTTTTTTAAATTCAGAGGTTGCTCGGTTCTAGAGAGCCCTTAAAAAATAACCTTTTAGGTTTTTCTTTGTGCTTGTTGTAATTCGCTCAGTAATATTATGTGAGATGGGGAGCTGTATAAACCTAATTAGAGGTACTCCTTGACTTACAGCCATTCATTTAGTGACTGGTCGAACTTACAACAACACTGAAAAAAGTGACTTAAGTTATGACCATTTTTCACACTTATGGCCGTTGCAGCATCCCCCTGGTCACGTGATCAAAATTCAGAGCTTGGAGACCAGCTCATCTTTATGACGGTCGCAGTGTCCGGGATCACACGATCCCTTTTTGCGACCTTACAATACAATACAATAGAATTGGAAGGGACCTTGGAGGTCTTCTAGTCCAAGCCCCTGCCTAGGCAGGAAACCCTATACCATTTCAGACAAATGGCTATCCAACATCTTTTTAAAGACTTCCAGTGTTGGGGCATTCACAACTTCTGGAGGCAACTTCTGTTCCACTGATTAATTGTTCTCACTGTCAGGAAATTCCTCCTTAGTTCTAGGTTGCTTCTCTCCTGGATTAGTTTCCATCCATTGCTTCTTGTTCTACCCTCAGATGCCTTGGAGAATAGTTTGACTCCCTCTTCTTTGTGGCAACCCCTGAGATATTGGAACACTGCTATCATGTCTCCCCTAGTCCTTCTTTTCATTAAACTAGACATACCCAGTTCCTGCAACCGTTCTTCATATGTTTTAGTCTCCAGTCCCCTAATCCTCTTTGTTGCTCTTCTCTGAACTCTTTCTAGAGTCTCCGCATCTTTTCTACATCGTGGTGACCAAAACTGGATGCAAATACTCCGAGTGTGGCCTTACCAAGGCCTTATAAAGTGGCATTAACCCTTCACGGGATCTTGATTCTATCCCTCTGTTGATGCAGCCTAGAACTGTGTTGGCTTCAGACAAGCAAAGTCAAAGGGGAAGCCAGGTTCACTTAACGACCGTGTTTACTAACCAAACGATTTTGGTAATTCACTTAACAGCTGTGGCAAGGAAGGTGGCAAACCTCATTTCACGAACGTCTCGCTTAGCAACAGAAAGTTGGGGGACTCGATTGCGGTCGTAAATCGAGGGCCACTGTCGTTAATTCAACCAATCTATGGCTCCTTCCCAAATGCTGCCTCACCTGGAAGGAGTTGAAGAAGAGCTCGAAGAAGAATTTGACGTAGCGCAGGGTGCCCAGCGCCTGCTCCTCCGTCACTAGGGCGAAAGCCACCCCGTGGATGCCCAGCAGAGGGATGAGGGTTAAAGTCGACTTGGCCAACCTGAGCATGGAGAATGAGAGACCTTAGCATCCAGTTTGGTCTAGTGGGGGAGGCACAAGGCTAAAAACCAGGAGACAGTGAGTTCTAGTTCAGCCTTAGGCATGAAAGCTGGTTGGGTTTGGGTCAATCACCAGGTGACAGTGAGTTCTAGTTCTGCCTTAGGCATGAAAGCTGGTTGGGTTTGGGTCAATCACCAGGTGACAGTGAGTTCTAGTTCCGCCTTAGGCATGAAAGCCGGCTGGGTGACTTTGACCCAGTCCCAGTCCCTCTGTCACTCAGCCCAACCCACCTTACAGGGTTGTTGTCAGAGGGAGACTAGGAAGAAGAGGGTGTATTTGGTATGCTTGCCACTTTGTTTTTAAAAATAATAAAAGCAGGGAATAAATGCAAACATAAATAAAAATTATTCTGGCATTCCCACCCCATCCGTCCTATCTGGAACTTAATTCCTTACCTATACTTGTAATCCGTGTAATACATTTGCTGAGCCCGAAGCTTGGAGTTCAGGATCTTAAGAACTCGGATGAAAATCACAAAGTTAACCTGGAATGGAAAAAATAATAATTTGGATCTTCACAAATCCCAGTTTTGCTGCATTCATCCAGTAGAGCATTTCGACAGATGCACCCAGATACCCTAAAAGAGAGAACTATAAATGCTGCAGGGCATAGTAAAAAAAAAAAAGAAATGCCCAAAATGCAGCTGCATTCTATAGACACCCATCACATCTGGATTTTGATTTTTCTAGACCAGTGTATCTTAACTTGGCAATTTTGAGATGTGTGCACTTCAACTCCCAGAATCTCCCAGCCAGCACCTTAAAATTGTGGACTTCAACTCCCAGAATCCCACAGCCAGCACCTTAAAATTGTGGACTTCAACTCCCAGAATCTCCCAGCCAGCACCTTAAAATTGTGGACTTCAACTCCCAGAATCTCCCAGCCAGCACCTTAAAATTGTGGACTTCAACTCCCAGAATCCCCCAGCCAGCACCTTAAAATTGTGGACTTCAACTCCCAGAATCCCCCAGCCAGCACCTTAAAATTGTGGACTTCAACTCCCAGAATCCCCCAGCCAGCACCTTAAAATTGTGGACTTCAACTCCCAGAATCTCGCAGCCAGCACCTTAAAATTGTGGACTTCAACTCCCAGAATCTCCCAGCCAGCACCTTAAAATTGTGGACTTCAACTCCCAGAATCCCCCAGCCAGCACCTTAAAATTGTGGACTTCAACTCCCAGAATCCCCCAGCCAGCAGCTTAAAATTGTGGACTTCAACTCCCAGAATCCCCCAGCCAGCACCTTAAAATTGTGGACTTCAACTCCCAGAATCTCCCAGCCAGCACCTTAAAATTGTGGACTTCAACTCCCAGAATCTCCCAGCCAGCACCTTAAAATTGTGGACTTCAACTCCCAGAATCTCCCAGCCAGCACCTTAAAATTGTGGACTTCAACTCCCAGAATCCTCCAGCCAGCAACTGAAAGTTTCTTAGACTGATAAATGCTACACGGTTTCTGACAGAGGACACAAAATATTTAGCCAAACAGGTAAGGCTGAGTGGGTGACACCTGAGATTTCCTAGTAATAGTGGCACCCCCTCCCATTTATACTTCAGGCCCCAGAAATCTGGATGGAAAAGGAAGTTGAAGGTATGTTTTTTTACTTGGGAGCTTACAGAGGATGACGACTTATTTGAAGCAAGAATTTACAAGGCTCATTTCAACACCTAGTAAAAAAACAGGAATGCAGAAAACAAAGCAATATACAGGTATAATAAATCTAGGAATTTGTTTTTAGTGCGTGCCTTCCGGTTAAGCCTACACCTGTCACCTGTTACCTGCTTCTCATGCAGCATGCAGAAAACCAGCTCAGGTTTTCTTGGCAGGTTGTACCGGTGTCCTCGACTTACGACTGCAATGGAGCCCAGCATGTCTGTAGTTAAGCGAGACAGTGGTTAAGTGAGTTTTGCCCCATTGTACGACCTTTCCTGCCACCGTTGTTAAGTGGATCCCTGCAGTTATTAAGTTAGTAGCACCATTGTTAAGTGAATCTGGCTTCCCCATTGGCTCATCCGAAGGTTGCAAACGGAGGATCACTGCAACCGTCATAAATAGGAGTCGGTGGCCAAGAATTTTGATCGCGTACACGGCAATGCCGCAAAAGGGGCTGTATGCCCCCTTTTTCCCCAGTACTGTTGTAACTGCAAACGATCACTGAACGGGCAGTTGTAAGTCGAGGACTACCTGTATTAACGATCTTATAAGTCAGGATGGAACTGATCTTGCAAAGAACAGAACCGCTTTTGTGTTCCTTTGGGACTTACCAAAATTGATACCAAGATTGGGCAACGGATGATCCACCAGTAACCAAGGTTATCGTTTCTCTCCCAACACCTAAAAATTAAAATAATAATAACAATAATAACCCCACAATTGAGAAGGAAGACGACTATTTCTGTTACCGGAATCATCTGCTTCTTTTCCAAATGTGGCATTTTTATTTTTTATTTTTTGTAAACCTGGCAGGACATAAAATGAAAGAACTTCCAGGCAATAAGCAATAAGTCTACTGAGAAATCTTTAATTTGGCAATTCAAAAGGGGCACTTTGTTCCATGAAAACCACACACGGCGGAGCTAAAAATAAAACTCAGCTCCTTCCTCTTTCTCCTTCAGAACAATCGGTTGTTCTGGGATGTGCGTTTAAGCAGATTAAATAGAGTCATTAATTAACTGGCCGTAACAGGTCACTGACTCACTGGATCAACCTGTGGGCTTTTAACTGTAATAAATCTGCTGGGTTGAACAGGATTGGCTCCCAAATTGAAAAATACAAGTCGTGCTTGACTTACAAACGTTCATTTAGTGACTTTAAGATTTGTGGATGACAACTCCCAGACCTTAAAGTTGCCAAAGCTGGACACCCCTGTTTTAAAAAATGGCTGAAAAGTTATCTATAATTTGTATGCTTCGAGGTACTTTTTTCCTGTCGATTCTGGATTGATGCATAATCCTAATCATGGATATTTATTTATATTCATCTATTTGTAGTTCGTATATTCTTTTTTATAAGATGCAACAGAAAGTTCATTCCCGCTAAACTTACTCGTTGTTTTCATAGAGGTATCTCATGATCCCCCACGGAATGACGAAGAAGAGGGGTGCCCCTAGAGAGAGAGAAAATGTTCACAGGTCAGAATGTTCTTCCTTATATTGTAATGAAATGTAGGTAGATGCAGCTGACATCTGACACACAGGTAGAACTATAAGACGGTTTATAACTCTTATCTGGGATAAAGATGAGCTTTTATAACTCTCCTTCCGTGAAAATACCTAAGACAGGTGTGTCCCACCTTGGCCACTTTAAGACCCATAAACTTCAACTCCCGGAATCCTTGGCCTAAATGAGGTCATAAGTCGAGGACTCTCTGTAGAAGGTCCTTATGAGGCAGGATTGTTTAACATCATGACATATTTCCATGGTTCTTTCATTGTTAATTGTCCAACGCTTCTGGGTGGGCCAGCAAATTAAACCTCGGGGTATGAAGCCACGTAAATAAGACCAGTTAATATTTTCACTTCAGTCTCTTTCTGAAATATAATACCAATGAAGTGACTCACCCCATCCGAGGAATAGATACGCAGGGAAGTAACTTTCTTCCAAGAAGGCCATGGGTCCCAGAAGGTTGTGCAGGTAAATGCCTTCTACTAGTAGCCAAAAGTAGTTTGCGCAGACGCAATACTGGGTTAGGATTTGTGCCAGCCGACAGCCAATTACAGCCTGGAGAAAGAAAGAAAGGAAGAAAGGAAGAAAGAAAGAAAGAAAGAAAGAAAGAAAGAAGAGAAAGAGAGAAAGAAAGAAATAGAGAAGGAAGGAAAGAAGGAAAGGGAAGGAAAGAAAGAAGGAAGGAAAAAAGAAAAAGAAAGAAAAAGGAAGGATGGAAGGAGAGAGAGAGGAAGGAAGGAAGGAAAGAAAGAAAAGAAAGAAAGAAAATAAAAAGAAAGAAGAAAAGAGGAAAGAAAGAAAAAGAAGGAAAAAAGAAAACGGAAGGAAGGAAGGAAGGAGAGGGAGAGAAAGGAAGGAGAGAAAAGAAAGAAAGAAAAGAAGAAGAAAGGAAAGAAGGAACGAAAGAAAAAGAAAGAGAAGGAAAGGAGGGAGGAAGGAAGGAAGATTAAATGCAGACCCAGAACCCTCCATCTCCCCTCCTCCTCCCACCTTCATCCTATCCTCGGTCCCATCCGATTCCAGGCTCCCCCAATGGTAGGAAGAGGTACCTGTTCCCTTGGGAGGTCCGAGAGATCCACCTGGACATCCCGGGGGAAGTGAAGCCAGAGGAGGCCGTCTCGGAGAAGGATGGAGGCTGCCCGCAGCACGTAGGACAGGAAGAGGTTCATGTGGATGTAATTGCGCATGCATCGGAGCTTCCTGGGGGGAGTGAGGGGGGGGGAGACGTGTCTCATATATATTGCCATAATTTGTACACTTTTTCCTCCCTTCTCAACTCCTCTCTGATCAATGGTTGAGGAGCCTCTCTGTCTTGCCCACGTAGAGGGGCCCAGGGTTCTCCCCATGGGTGCACTGCTATATCAAGGTTACAGGAATGCTCGATTGGCATAACCCAGGGGTGTCCAAACTTGGCAACTTTAAGACTTGTGGACTTCAACTCCCAGAATTCCCCAGCCAGCAGAGCTGGCTGGGGAATTCTGGGAGTTGAAGTCCACAAGTCTTAAAGTTGCCAAGTTTGGACACCCCTGGCATAACCAGATTAGTTTAGTCCCTCCTGCTCCCCTCTCTCCGTTTCTCCTCCCAAATAGCTAACGCAGGTAGTCCTCGACGTACGACCGTAATGGAGCCCAAAACTTACATTGTTAAATGGGACAGTTACCAAGTGAGTTTTACCCCATTTTATGAACTTTCCTGCCGTCATTGCGTCTGGTTAAGTTAGGAACACCATCGTTAAGTGAATCTGGCTTCCCCAGTGACTTGGCTTGTCAAAAGGTCGCAAAAGTGGATCACGTGACCCCAGGATGCTGCAACCGCCATAAGTATGAAAATTCAGTTGCCAAACCCCTGAATTTTATTCACGTGACTGCGGGAATGTTGCAACAGTCGTGTGAAAAATGGCCGTAAGTCCTTTCTTTCAGTGCCGTGGTAACCTCCAACGGTCACTAAATGAACGGTTGCAAGTCGAGGACTGCCTGTATTCCAGAGCCTGGAGCAGTGCGTTTTGGATCCAGCTTCTCCATACCTGAAGGCTGCCAGCAGCGTCAAAGCCACGAGGAGCGACAGGAGCGAGACGGAGTATCCCACGGTGTACATCCGGCGGAATTGTTCCAGGATCCACAAATGTTTCTGGAAGGAAAGAGAAATTCAGGGGGGGCTTGTATCTAAAAACAGCACCCCCATAAGAAGGATAGGAATGTACGGATCCTGATTGGATGATGACCAAGTGAGGATTTTTCAAACCAGAATTTCCCTGCCGATGCAAGTTGGGTCTGGTGGTTAAGCCACTGGCCTGGGAACCTGGTGGTTGTGAATTATAGTCCCATCTTCAGCACCAAAGCCGATCGGATGATTTTGGCCCAATCGCCAGGAGGCTGGGAGTTCTAGTCCCTCCTTAGGCATGAAAACCAGACTGGTGACTTTGGGCCAATCAGCCGGGAGGCCGGGAGTTCTAGTCCTGCCTTAGACATGAAAGCTGGCTGGGTGACTTTGGACCAATCGCCAGGAGGCTGGGAATTCTAGTCCCACCTTAGGCATGAAAACCAGCCAGGTGACTTTTGGCCAATCAGCCGGGAGGCTGGGAGTTCTAGTCCTGCCTTAGACATGAAAGCTGACCGGATGATTTTGGCCCAATCGCCAGGAGGCTGGGAGTTCTAGTCCTGCCTTAGGCATGAAAACCAGCCCGGTGACTTTGGGCCAATCAGCCGGGAGGCTGGGAGTTCTAGTCCTGCCTTAGACATGAAAGCTGGCTGGGTGACTTTGGGCCAATCCACCAGAAGGCTGGGAGTTCTATTTCTGTCTTAGTTATGATAGGGGGAAATAGGGGGAGAAAAGTGTAGCAGTATATAAATCTAAGCCCTGTTGCTATTCAGTATGTTTGCCACCTTGAGTTATTTCTAAACAACAATGAAAAGTTACCAAGGTTGGACAGTCTAATAGATTTTACCTGGAAAGGGATATCGTAGTTGGGGCCCACGCACTGGGAATGATCCCGCCACGGCAGTCCGGAGGCATCAACCACCCACTGCCCATCTGCACCACATTTCTGGAACACAAACCCATCTTGCACTGCCAGGGAGAGAAAGAGCAGAATGAGACGGTCTGTTTCACAGCTGACAAATTTCTCTTTCTGTATTTTACAGTTATATCAAACATCCCCTGTTTGCTGCCTAGCGCCTTCCTTAGGGGTGCCTTGCCCCAACCTGAGATCCAGACAGCCTGGAGTACAACTCCCATCATCCACAGCCAGCCCAGGAGAGGAGGGGGGGGCTCTTATCCAGGAATCATAATTGGCGATGTTTTTTTGCCAGTTTTGGTTTATTTCTGTCTCGTGGTCACGTCGTCACGATTTGCAAACTTCCCAGCTGGCTTCCAACAAGCAGTCAAGGAAGGAAGGAGATTCGCTTAATGACCGGATGATTCACTTAAGGCAGGGGTGTCCAAACTTGGGAACTTTAAGACTTGTGGACTTCAACTCCCAGAATTCCCCAGCCAGCTGGGGAATTCTGGGAGTTGAAGTCCACAAGTCTTAAAGTTCCCAAGTTTGGACACCCCTGACTTAAGGACTATGTGATTCACTTAACGGCCTTGGTTAAAGTGGTTGTAAAATCAGATCCATTCTGCTGATGACACCTTTAACAATCTCTCCTTGTCAGGTAAGCAACAAATTGCTATATGTTGACGGCCGCAAGACCGTCACACACAAAAATGTTAAAAGAAAAACAATTGCATTGCTTAGCGATCGAAATTCAGACCGCCTGTATTCTGGAACACTTCAATGGGAAACCAAACTGACCTACTTATTTCTCTAATGAATCAGTCAAGACTACCTACCTGCCTAAAAAAGCACTCACCTTGCTGGTGCCAAGGGAGGTACCAGGGGCAAGGAACCTGGGCTGACGTATTAGGGAGGGCATCGTCCCAACAGGCGTACATATCAAACGTACGGTTACACACCAGGCCTGCAACCCAACAGAAGAGAGGAAGAGGGGAATGAGCAGGATGAGAAGCCGACAATCCCACGAGGCTGGCGAACATCCAAATATGGCTACCTAATCACCCCATGCCTCCAGAACCCCCATTCGTCAACATTACTTAAGGTCAGCGTTTCTCAACCTTGATAACCTGGAGATGGTTGGACTTCAACTCCCAGAATTCCTCAGCCAGAATGATAATGAACTTGAAGGTGGCTGGCTGGGGAACTCTGGGAGTTGAAGTCCACCCGTCTTCAAGTTGCTATGGCTGAGAAGACCTGCTTAAGGTGCCCATTGAGAGGTACCCATTAGTGACGTAATGCGAGGCGCATTATTTCTTTCCTTAACTCTTTTCCAGACGGCTTGCCAACCGCTAAATCTTTTCAATATTGCAGGCACTTTAAAAAAATCACAATTTCAAACACTTTGACGAAGTGGGTAGAAATACCCACAGCGAGAAAAACAGAGCCAGCTGCAATCAATTCAGGTTTAAAAGCTCCATCACGGCATAAATGTGTATTACCTGATAGAGGCGTCAAAATCCCTGGTGAAAACAAAGATAGCTAGACCTCAGGCTAAAGGATATTTGACAATAAAAAGGGTGCAATTCTTCCTTGATAACATTCTGTGCCAAGAAAAATAGTTTCTTAGGCACGTATATCTGGGTTTTTTTTTGTTCCACTTGTTATGGAAAAGAGCAAAAATATGACAACAACCTTTGAGATTTACTCACCCACACGCCCAAAAAGTGCATTGCACCATCTTTTGGGCTTGTGAGACACTGCAGGTTTTTCCTCACACTTTTTAAAGATTACAGCCGCCTCCGTTAAGGGTGGGACGTTTGTCCTGGTTAATACCAAGTCAATATTCCAAATTGCCTTTTGGAAAACCAGTACAAAATTCGGCATTTTGGCTACAGCGGTGTCATATACACCTAATTTCGGTTGTTTGTGAACCCTGCTGTCAATTAGCATCTTGCCAATATATCCCCGGGCTGAAATGCTTCCTGTTGTGTTATTTACCTACAGGTGATATCTCTGTTTCCTCTATCATTTCCTGAACAATGCAAGCATCTGCTGCAAAAAACAGAGCTCACTTTTGCTGTGAGGCCACATCAGACAATGTTTGCAATGCGCATAAAAAAATTAAGCTGCAAGATAAGCTGTTGGTTTTAAGGAGCATCCTTTGTACAGAAAGGCTGAAATTCCTCCTGGATAAACTATATACCGTGGTGTTTCTCGCCCTTAGGAACTTGAAGATGGGTGGACTTCAACTCCCAGAAATCCCCAACCAGCATGCAACTTTAGGATATGTGGACTTCAACTCCCAGACTTCTCCATCCAGTGTGCAACTTTAAGATGGGTGAACTTCAACTTCCAGAATTCCCCGGTTGGCAATGCAATGTTCAGATATGTGACTTCAACTCCCAGTGTTCCTTAGGCAGCATGCAACTTTAAGACAGGTGGAATTCAGCTCCCAGAATTCCCTAGCCAGCCTCCAACCTTAGGATAAGTGGGCTTCAACTCCCAGGATTCCATGATGGCTCAGGAATTCTGGGAGTTGAAGTCCACACACCTTAAAATTGCCAAGGCTGGGAAAGAGTGCTCTAATGAGAGAAGCCTTGAGGTGAACATGGATTCACAAGACTGGGGAAAAAAGCATCTACATGTTTCTGGACCTGTTGGTTGAGGGTCTTCTGTCATCTTTCGAATGCAGGCCTCTTGGTATCCCTGCCAGGCTTCCAACATCTCTTGGACTGAAGACCCCGTGGGGTGAGCCTGTGACACAGGAGAGAAGAGACGGATAAGTTCCCCCCAAATTTGGAAGTTAGAAACAAAGCTGCCAGCTTGGATAAGCAGAGGTACACAGACGTTTCGTGAATGTGGGGGTGGGGGCTGCATTTAATTTATTTCTATCAGCTACTCTGTCCCCCTCCTCCTCTTCCTCCTCTTCCGAGTTGGAAGGGGCCTTGGAGGTCTTCTAGTCCAACCCCCTGCTCAAGCAGCCCCCCCTGTACCATTTCAGACAAATGGTTGTCCAATATGCCTTCGTAAGGCCATACTTGGAATACTGCATTCAGATCTGGTCGCCATGATGTAAAAAAATATGTGGAGACTCTAGAAAGAGTGCAGAGAAGAGCAACAAAGATGATTAGGGGACTGGAGGCTAAAACATACGAGGAATGGTTGCAGGAACTGGGCAGGGCTAGTTGGATTAAAAGAAGGACTAGGGGAGACATGATAGCAGTCTTCCAATATCTCAGGGGTTGCCACAAAGAAGAGGGAGTCAAACTATTCTCCAAAGCACCAGAGGGCAGAACAAGAAGCAATGGGTGGAAACTAATCAAGGAGAGAAGCAACTTAGAACTGAGGAGAAACTTCCTGACAATGAGAACAATTAATCAGTGGAACATAAGTTCCCTCCGGAAGTTGTGAATGCCCCAACACTGGAAGTCTTTAAGAAGATGTTGGATAGCCATTTGCCTGAAACGGTATAAGGTTTCCTGCCTAGGCAGGGGGTTGGACTAGAAGACCTCCAAGGTCCCTTCCAACTCTACTATTGTATGGTATTATCTCTTCTTAAAAACCTCCAGGGATGGAGCACCCACAACTTCTGGAAGCAAGTCGTTCCACTGGCGAATTGTTCTAATGATTTCATTCTAATTAACAGATCCTCAAACTACTCACCTCTATTGTCTGGTAGATCTGAATCAGCAGCAAGAACAGCTCTGAGGTTGTCTGCATACCGGGCAATGGGTTGGGGGCGACAGATCAGTAAGCCCCCATCTCAGGGCACTCTTTTGATCCGGGAGTCCTTGCCCACATTCATCGTCTCTGAGAACTTGCCCCGGGCAGCAACTGTTCTGAGAAACGACAAACAGAGGTTGTCCAGAAATAAGACATCTAGTGTATAACACAGGTAGTCCTTGAAACTACAACAGTTCATTTAGTGACTGTTCAAAGTTACGACGGCACTGAAAAAAAAGTGATTGATCTCCCTTTTTCACACTCACAACTATTGCAGCCTCCCACTGATCTTTGTGATCAAAATTCGGAGGCTTGGCAACGGGTTCCTAGTTTACAACTCAAGGTAAACCGCTCCAAACTCAATTGCAGAAAATACGACTTCAGCAACAGAGTGGTCAACGCCTGGAATGCACTACCTGACTCCGTTGTTACGTCCTCAAACCCTCAAACAGCTTCAACCTCAAACTGTCCACCGTGGACCTCACCCCATTCCTAAGAAGTCCGTAAAGGGGGCCTGCATAAGCGCACCAGCGTGCCTACCGTCCCTGTCCTGCTATCCCCATTTATTTGTACTCATGTCCTTTGTCCATGCTCATGTTTATAATTATACCTGTTATCTTGTACATGTTTGACCAACCAAATAAATAAATAAATTTGCAAGAGTTGATGGTTAGCTTCATAAAACACAGCTTGTTTAGCCACTCACTTGGGTCGCCATTTCTCCAACATTTTAACCCATAAATCCCGTTTTATACAATCAAACCACTCCTGGGCTTCGCACAATGTGTAGAGAAGGGTTTATAACTCATCAACCAGGCAATCAATAATGGTGCCATCTGAAACCCTTCCTTAGGTAAACTGAAAACGGGCTGATGTTTTTTCGTTCGACACCAGCTTCAAAATTGCTTCTAGCGCTTCCCCCCCCAAAGTTTTTCTCTTTTCTTTCCTGCCGTGCTCGCCTTGACAAAAAAAGCAAATTGCCAAATGAACAAAGAGGAAAACAACAACAACATCGCTTGACAACTAGAGATTCAACTTCACAAGAGACATTGTTGTATAGATATAGTAGATTCATAACGCTGCCAGACGAAGCAGCTATCGCTCAGCTCCCCAACAGCAATTTCACACTATCCTGCAAACATCTCAGAATAACAGAGTTGGAAGAGACCTTGGAGGTCCTCTAGTCCAACCCCCTGCTCAAGCTGGAGACCCTGCACCCTTCTGGACAAATGGCTGTCCAGTCTCTTCTTAGAAACCTACCGTGATGGAGCACCCACAACTCCTGGTGGCAAGCTGTTCCACTGGACAATTGTTCTCATTGTCAGGAAATTTCTCCTTACTTCTAGGTTGCTTCTCTCCTTGATTCGTTTTCATCTGTCGATTCTTGTCCTGTCTTTGGAGAACAGCTCGACCCCTTCCTCTCTGTGACTGCCCCTCAAACATTGGGAGACAACTGTCGTGTCATCCCTAGTCCTTTTCTCTGTTAGATTAGACATACCCAGTTCCTGCAACGGTTCTCACAGCTGTGGGACAAACCTGTTCCCCAAAAGCGATCTTGAACCAAGAGCTAGAAGGAGAACCAACCCCAGACTCAAACAGGAACACATACCAAAATCGGAGAATCTTACCTGCAGCTGGTCTCAGGAGCTGGAAAAAGCAGAGGGACTTTTACCTGCCCAAAAGGTAAGTCACCCAGAGGCTTCCAGGCTTCTGTTTGGAAGCGCCAGCTCCCTTTCCTTATCAAGGCTTCGGGTGGGTGGCCTGAGCCCAGTGCGAAAGTAGTCAGAAGGAGGGGGTGTTCTCACGTCATCCCCCTGGGGAGGGTGTCCGCAGGGGTGGAGGGCATCCCCCGAGAGTCTCACGTCCGCTTTGGATGGCATCCAGAAAAGGGCAGGTAGCACAGCAGGAGTAGGTGGGTGATGGGGGAGGGAATGTTTTAATGTATTCCGTCTTTGTCGTGTCAAGAACAGGACGGAGAATGCAAAGAAACCGGGTAGTGGAGGAAAACATTGGAGGTTTGTATTTGAGAAGATGCAAATTGTTGTGTTAGGTCCATCCCCATCATGTTTAAAGATATTGAAGCGATACTGAAGTTTGTTTGGCTTGCAAAAGTAACTTATCTGGAAATAGGAGTTCTCTGGAGCTTAGTTTATTTAAGAAGGGTTGCAGAGATTCCTTCCTTCCTTCCTTCCTTCTCCTTCCTTCCTTCCTTCCTTCCTTCCTTCCTTCCTTCCTTCCTTCTTTCCTTCCTTCCAAATCCGGTTGGGTCAGTTGTTTGAACCTTTAAAAAGTGCACACAAAAAACTGAGACTTACAGAACTGGTTCTCCAGTTATGAGTCAAGGGGTCAGACTAGAGGACCTCCAAGGTCCCTTCCAACTCTGTTATTCTGCAGCCTGAAGGGCAAAACTTAATGAAAACGTGTTATATATAAAAAAGAAAATTGCAGGGGTGCCAGATGTTCAGGAAAGGAAACAGCTGACATCTTCTAGGGACTATTGGTAGCCAGATCTCTAAAAACCAGATGCTGAAGTTTTCAATCCAGAGAAGGCAATAATTAAAACAGGATGTTTTCTGACAGATCCAAATGACTGTTAAAGATACCGGAATAAGGGAAATATAGATATAGATACAAGCTATAAAAGCCAACAAGATAAGCAGCTACTCTTAATCCAAATAAATCAACAACCATTCATAACTTTATATCTTTATGGCTTTTTTATCATTTTAATCAGAGTTTGCTTGTTTTCTCTTTAACCTTGCTGATGTAGTGAGGTTAAAACCAATTTCATTGTATTTAAGTACAACGACAATAAAGATTATACTTACACTTATGTTTAACGTTAAACCTGAGAATGAACATTGGCTTTTTCAGGAAATCGATTCCATCACCCATATGCTTCTCCAGTTCCTAACTCACCAAAGAGACACTGTCCAGATTCTCTATTAGTTCCCAAAGTGTCTCCTTGCTCATATCTTTCAAAAATCTCCCATCGCCATTATCAAAGAATTGACTTTTGTTTGCTGAAGGTTTAATCCAAGGGCAATATATTCCCTAAGCATTAATTAAGCTATCAAAGCCGGGAAGGGGACATTATTCACTAGCAACTGCGGTAGCGAACAGTGTCCGTGCTTATTTGGCGTAAACTGAAACTGAATGTAGAATTATCACAGCCTGTACCTTCCCCATTTGGTGGTAGTTTGGCCCTCCGCGGTTAAGGACGTTTCCATGGTGCCTGCCAAAGGATGATTTGATCTTTAGTTCATTAAAGCTTACTACGTTGGCACATTGTGAATTCACTGGTTTTCTTACACTGCCCGAAGACTCAGTTCGCTTTCTGTCTCTGGCCGCCCTGATAACGAGGTTAAGACTTTGAGATTCTGGAGATGTAATGCTGAGGCTGGTCATGGTGGAAGGTCCTGATGAGGAGTTCGTGATGACCACGAGGCAGGAGGCATATAAATTTAATACATGAAGAAATAAATGCCCTGTGGTCTTGATGGTTTGCTTGCAGATGTTTTATTGTCATCGGTGTGAGATACCTAGCTGGGTCATGAAATGTCTGCAAGAAAACCACCAAGCTCAGGGACCACCAAGGACCCCGCTGTCGTCTTCCTCCTCCTCCCCCCTCCTCTTCCTCCTCTCAAGGTATCCCACTCTTTCTAGCACTGATGATGATGATAATACCTGGTTTGGGTAATGAAACATCTGCAAGAAAACAAGCAAGCTCAGAGAGCACCAAGGACCACACAGTCATCACCCTCCTCCTCCTCCTCCTCCTCCCTGGTTTCAAAATTTGATCAAATAAATAAATCAAAGCAGGGGCTGAGAGAAAATATGGAGGTTTTGTGCTGTCCCTGAGAGACAAACATAAAAAAACCATCCCTGCAGTGTTTCATCCTCATGGATTTTTAGCCTTCATTTAATTGTTAATTTTAATGCTTGTCTATTAGCTTTTATGGCATTGTAAGCTGTCCCGAATCAGTTAAGCTAGTGAGCTGGGAGATATATAAATTTAATAAATGGACAAACTGAGTTATGGACATGCAGAACAAATTGGAAGTCTCTAGATGATGGATTACAATTGGTGATTCTCATACAAGTCATTCCTCTTTACCCTTTCAAGAATATTTATTTTTAAAAAATTTTTGGTGAGGATATTGTCTTTGCATATAATCTGGCTTTTACTTTACTTGCAAGTACATTTAGGTTCCTTCTGATAAAGACCCTGTTAACATTCTGAATATGCAAAAGATGCAAATTCAGGAGCACGAGTCATGCAAGAGCAAAACGATCTTAGCATTACTCCTGGTTCATCTGTCCCACTAAACCACAATAGGGTTGATTGGGTTCCGGTTGAGTAAACCCCAATTTGGGGTACCGGAAACACGATTTGCAATCTGTGGATTGACTTGATTATTGCGTACAGGAGGGTTTAACCTCCATTATTCCTTCCCAACGTTTTCGCTGATTCTATTTGCACCGAAAATATCTTTAACCCAAAGCGCCAACATTTCTTGGCTTTTAAATCATCAGAGCAAAGCAGTTTGTAGTAAAGTAAACAAATTTAGATAATGGACTAGAGTGCTAGCGATGTGCATTTGTGCACATTGATGCAGGTTGAACTAAACTAAAGCATCTGTGCTTGGAATTTACAATTGGCACTTACCAGAGCCTCTGTTTGTGGAACACTGAAGCTTAGGAATTGCTGCCTTTAATGGTGATTTATGAGGTTGGGGGCTCCAGAGACCCTTGACTCAACCTAATTGCTTTTGATATCTCTGGAGGATGGAGGCAAAGCCAGGGAGAAGCATCACGACTCCACAAAAGGTTGGAAATCTCGCCATTATCTCATGACTCAATAAGAGACAAAGCCATCCCCCGCCCCAAATGAGATCCGAAGGAAAAGGCAGGGGTAAAAGCCCCCACAAAGTTAGTAGAGGGGTTAAACATCTGGTCTGAAGATGTTTCTGGTGACGCATCAAAGCTAGTTGGTAACTTTCTTCTCCACACCTGCCACAAAATGGGGGGGGGGAATAGACCTACAGTGAGCAGTTTCTTACCTGGGGTGCTCCGGATTTGTACTCCCTGAGATTGCTTTCTTGCAGATGTTTCATGGCCCAGCTAGGAAACATCATCAGTGCTAGAAGAGAGAGGGGTTTCAGGGGTGGAAGAGAAGGAGAAGGGGAGGAGAAGGGCGAGGAGGAGGAGAGGAGAAAAGGAGGAAGAGGATAATGGGGTCCTTGGTGCTCTCTGAGCTACATTGTTTTCTTGCAGACCTTTTATGACCCAACTAGGGAACATAATCAGTGCTAGTAGGGAGTGGGGTTTGCCAGCAGGAGGAGGAGGAGGAGGAGGAGGAGGAGGAGGAGGAGGAGGAGGAGGAGGAGGAGGAGGAAGAAGACTGTGGGATCCCTGGTGCTCTTTGAATTTGCTGGTTTTCTTGCAGACGTTTCATGACCCAATTAGGTAACATCATCAGTACTAGACAAGAGTCAGTTTTCCTCTCTATTTACATACAAGTGGCTTGTCTGGCTAATGGTGGGATTGTTCTTGCTGGTTTATTTATTTACTTATTTATTCATCTTATATGCCATCTATCTCTCTTGGAGGAGCAGGGTTAAAAATAAATTAAAAAGCCATTAAAACATTATAGCAATACAAGATAACATTAATGATTACTTGATTAAGTCGTTGTGTTCTGTTTGTTTGTCCAAGTTTGTAGTTCCTTGATCGGGATCTTGTTTACTGCTTGATTGATTGATTGAGGATCTCTACAGACTTTTTTGCTTGATTTTTGATTTAGGATTAATCTTGGTGTTAATCTCTGCTTGTTAGGATATTAATTACTGGTGAGGAAATCGTTTGTCTTTTTGTTTCGTTTATGGCTTTTTAATTGTCTCCTTTGAATGGTATGTAGATGCTGCTTATCTCTATGTGCCTGTTGATGGCTGTTTTGTCTGTGGACCAGACTTCCAAGAATTCTCTAATGTTTTTAGACTTAGCTTGGTTAGGATGCTCACACTTTCTCAGTGGAATGGCAAAGTCTATCGACATGTTGTACAATTAAGGAGTTTTCATCATGTCTTCTAACTACTAGTATGTACTAGCAGTTAGTACCGACTATTAATCAGAAGACATTAATGTAATGTCCTTAAATCAGTACTGTCAATTTGGTATTGCTTTTCTGAGTTCATGTAATATGGTTAAGCCATATGTAGACTGTTTTGCTCTTTGCTTAATGGTTTGGGTGAACTCATTACAATCTATAAACTTTGGTTTATGGCTTAGCATCTTTGAACTTACTCTACCATTGCTTATTTAATAAACCATAGTTAAATACCTGTGACTTCAGACAAATGGCAGAGCAATGCAATGAATCAGCCTTCTGTGGTGACATATTCATCTAAATGGTGAATGACTCAGTTGTGGTTCGGTGCTCCACACAAATACAGTTATTTTGAATAAACTTTGAAAAAGGAAATAGCGCAAAGAAATGAAGCCTGAATGAGACAACCAAAATTGCACACGACAGAGTTAATAACACGAACAAAAAAGGAGCGAAAACGAAATGCATTAATAAAATAGCTGCTTTTAAAAAATGACAAAGTTGCTGATATTTTTCATACCCTTTTACAGGCTTGGGTGTGGAAATGTCAGTGCTGTGGAATAACACACAGGATCCCCAGAGGGGTGGGGGGAATGGGTTAGGAATACACAATGACGTTTAGCTGTGTGATTCGTGATGGAAGGGATCTACCTTCAGCTATTTTTCTTTCTTTACACCATTACTCAAGGATGTAATTTTACACTGAAAGGCTACAACAACTATTGTATGCTGGTTGTACCTATTGTCGATTGCAACGTAAACCACCATGGCTGAGCTGAAAGCCAGAACCAAGCAAACTCTAAACTTGATTCAGATACTGTGCGAACCTATTTTCTAGTTCAGAAAAGGGCATGCACTTGTTTTTATAGTTTTGCTGTCCCAAAGGTGCTTTTTCAAATGCAGCTGGGCTTTTCCTTCAAGATGTTTCACTTCTCACCCAAGAAGCGTCTGACTGGATATCAGAACGGAAGAAGCTTCTTGGATGAGAAGCGAAACGTTTCCAAGGGAAAAAGAAAAGAGAGCCTAGTTGCCTCTTGAAAAAGCACCTTTGGGACAACCGTTGACCTGGATGACTGAGGGACTCCATAGATATATCACTTTGCTGCGATCACACACCTGGAAAATTCTTGAAGTCCAACATTTGGGGAACTCCTGTGTACTATGAAAGATTTATATCCCATATTTTATTCAAGAGTGGAAAGTAACATTTATAGCTCTCTGTCTTCCCTATTTATATTTATCCATCCATCCATCCATCCATCCATCCATCCATCCATCCATCCATCCATCCATCTATAGTCTGTCTGTTAATCTATTGTATTGATCAATCAATGTATCTATTACATCGATCTACTGTATCAATTGTATTTATCGATCTATCCTATCTATAGTATTGTATCTAACGATTGTATAAGCTATGTATTGATCTATCGTATCTATCTATCTATCGTATCTGTCGATCTATCTAGCTAAATATCGTTGTCTGCCTGCCTACGTATTCATCCACCCATCCGCCTACAACAGCCCTGTAAAGGTTGGGCTGAGAGAATGAGCAAATTCAGGCAGGGAGCTTCTGTGGCCATGAGGGAACCTGATTCTGGGTCTCCCCAGTGCTCCTCCATCACTTAATAATTGTACAGCTCTTGGGCCTGAGTTTGATGGTTTGCTTGCAGGCATTTCATGACCCAACGAGGTGACCTCATCAGTACCAGGCAGAATGGGCCTTGCTGCCCCACCAGTAACTGATGATGTTACCTAGCTGGGTCCCGAAACGTCCGCACACCAACCACCAAGCTCTGGGAGCATGCGCAGACTCTCCATCCCTCATCCTTAAAAGGACTCGCATCCCTCTCAGGCCGCCTTCCGTTGCCATGGAGACCGCCGCGGCGCAGCCAAGCGCTTCGGATTGGTTGGCTCAGGGACGTCGCCGTGGACGCGTCGTGTCATGTGACCGACTGTCATGGCGGCGCCGTTGCGGCTGGGTCGCGGCGTGGGTCCCCTTTGGCGGGTGCTGCAACAGCCGCTCCGCCGGCCGCCGCCTCGGAGGGCCGGTTCTAGCGGTGCTAGGAGCCGCCTGTACGAGCACGCGCGGGAAGGATGGCTGTCGTGGCCGCGGCTGGACGTGGCCGGGCTGAGCGAGCGGCTGAGCGAGGCCGAGCGGGACGTGGAGGCGCGCAAAGGGCCTCTCAAGGCGCCGGACCTGCGCGAGATCGTAAGCGGAGGGGGGCTGCAGGCGGAGGCGGGCGCTGGAATCTCGGCTTCGGGCCGGGGCTGTCTGACCCCCGACGGGTTGCTTAAAACGGTGCCCGGTGTCCTGCCTCCGCCGCCCGCCTTTATCCGTAGAGATCGGTGTTTTTCAACCTCTGCAGACTTCAACTCCCATGATCCCCCGCCGGCCTGCATTAAAATGTCTGGATTTCAGTTCCCAGAATTCCCCAACCAGCATGCAACTATAGCAATAGCACTTAGACTTTACAGCCCTCTCTAAGCGGTTTACAAAGTCAGCATATTGCTCCCAGTGATATGTGGACTTCAACTCCCAGAATTCCCTAGCCAGCATACATTAAAATGTGCAGCTTTCAATTCCCAGAATTCCTCAGTTGGCATGCATTAAAATGCGTGGATTTCAACTCCCAGAATACCCCAGCTAGCAGGGGGTCCACACTTTTAAAGTTGCTGAGCTTGAAAGACATTGGTATAGATGACCTTTGGATTGGTCTGTTATTTTGAGCTTGGGATCTCTAATTTCCTTCCACTTTTCCCAATAATATTGACTTCTACACAGAATGGAATCTTCATCTTGACTGATTATATGCCACCATCAGGTGACCTAGAATTCAGTGGGTCAGCATTATTTTCCATTAATTCCATTCATATTTGTTAAATCCTTCCATCCTCCTCCTTGTCCCTTAAGCCTTGAATTAAAAGTAATTGATAAGGAAGCATTTTTAAGTGCTTTTAAAAAAAATCAGGAGGTTTAGAAACGGGTTTGTTGATTCACTTCTTGCATGTAAATTTAGTTTACATGCTACAGACTTAACATTGCTTCTGATCTAACAGAACTGGGATTTGGTGAAAGAGGACATTCATACCATGGTGTCTCCTTTTAATTGATCTGGTTTAATCCTTGCTAGACTTTTGTAATTTTCTTTCTTCCTGGATCCAGGTTACTGCTTGGGAGAGACTGAATCAGGTTCAAGAGGAGATTGCAAAACTCACCGCAGAAAAAAAGAGAGTGAAGACAGAAGTGTACAATTTTACGGTGAGAGCCCGTGATCATGATCACTCTGGAATAACCCCTGAATTTACTGTAGGAAAATACGTTAACAAATTAATAAGCTTCTATGTCTGGCCACTTCTCTTCAATACCTTGTTTTGTTTTTGTCTGAATTATGATTGCTGGGGACTTTTCATTAAAAAAAAAAAGCTGGTAAGGATTGAATCAATCAATCAGATCGTTTATCCCAAATTTTGGAATGTTAATTGGTTGCTTTTCATAGTTGTAGAATAGACAAAAATAGCTTCATATCCTTGGTTGATAGTTAATTATTCACAATCATTACATTGGTTTGTTTTATGAATAACTGTCCTCTGTTTTTTTCTTTGTAGCAAAGCCATGATGGGAGTACTTTACAGACGGTAAGGAATTCCCCCCCCCCCCTTTTATAGCTATCTTAATCATTTCAATCCAGGGCATTAAATATAGAATTAGCATTTGTTTGATTTACCAGCAGGAGACTCTAAAATAGGAGAGCAAGAAACGAGCAGGAGGCCTAGGAAGTACTAGGGGTGAAATGATGGCAGTGTTCCAATATTTGAGGGGCTGCATAAAGAAGAGGGGGGGTCAACCTATTCTCCAAAGCACGTGAAGGAGGACAAGAAGCAATGGATGGAAACTAATCAAGGAAAGAAGCAACCTAGAACTAAGGAGAAATTTTCTAACAATGAGAACAATTAATCGGAGGAATGACTTGCCTCCAGAGGTTGTGGGTGCTACAACATTGGAGTTTTGCAAGACGAGATTGGACAACCATTTGTCTGGAATTGTATAAGGTTTCCTGCACATGATGCCCAGATCCTGGAGTTGCCCTCGAACCAATGGAAGTTATGCCTTTTTGCCAGAAAAGGTGCCTGCTGACTCACACCAAACAATCCTTCTGGATGTACCTATTTTGATTTACTATAATTGATTAAATGTATATGCCACCCACCTCCCAATGCCTCTGGGTGGTTACAGATATACAAACATTTGAAACAAGGGGAGAAAATGCAAGGATAAAAATGGAAAATATTTTCTGCTTCTGTGGATTCTTTGACATCTTTCCCCCTCTTTCTCTCTCCCACCAGCTGCCTGTTTACAACGCCTTGGTGAAAGAGGGGAGGGAAATCCGTTTTCGCCTTAATGCCTTGCGTCAGGAGGAAGTTGAGTTGCAAGAAAAATACTATCTGCATGCCCTAAAGCTGCCCAACAGGATTCATCCTGATGTGGTAAGGAGTATGAAATAGGGAAGTACATTTTGGTATGTCTAGGGCTCTGAAGATTATGTCCAGTCAAATCAATTTATTGCTAAAAAGTTAATTCAGGTAATCACTAAAACTATTTGTTTTGTGACCGCAGTTAACAGTGGCACTGAAAAAAGTGACTTACGTCCATTGCAGCATCTCTGTGGTCACATGATGGGATGCTTGGCAACTGGTTTATATTTATGACTGTCGCAATATCCCGGGGTCTGATGATCCCCTTTTACGACCTTGGAGCAAGCAAAGTCAGTGGGGAAGCCAGATTCACTTAACAACCGTGTTATTAATCTTAAAAACTGCAGTGATTCCCTTAACTCTGGCAAGGAAGGTCGCAAAATGGGGCAAAACTCACTGAAGAATTGTCTCACTCAGCAACAGAAATTTGTGGCTTAATTGCAGTCATAAGTTGAGGACTACCTGTACACAGGAATCTTCTCAACTAACTTAGCTCTTGCTTGGATCCAGAAAAGATTTCCTGGGATTCAAGGGGTGGTTGGACTTAGTTTGTTTGTGGCTGTGAAGGGATTCTAGACTGATTCCTCTTTTGACTCCGCTTCCACTCCTTCTATAAACTCCTATGAGTGAGGCAGCCCAAATTTCCTCAACCTTTACTCTGACATTGTTGCAGAGCCCTCTTGCTTTGGATTCACTTAGCTTAGGCCCGGTGTTTTTCACCTTGAGTTGGACAGAGATAATATCCAATGCCGTGTCTTCACCTCTTCTCTTTTCTTCCCGTAGCAATTTGGAGATGAGAATGAACCCAGGATACTGGAGATCATTGGCGAAAAACCAGGTGAGGAGACAATAGCTATTGAGGTACAATTCAGAACCCATTGAAAAGGTTTAGTGCCCATATACAGCCAAAAATAATACTTGTACAGCCAACGCAACCTGGTGGTGCTTTAAAGCATAACTCCTTTTGCTTCTTTGCTTTGTTTTGGAAACAGAATTTGATTTCAAGGTAAAAGGACACCTAGAAGTTGGAGAAAACCTGGATATTATTAGGCAAAGGTTAGTATGAAAAATTGCAATATTCCAAATTGTAGGATTAAAAGTCTATTCCAGCCGGTCTGCTAAATAGAAATTTGAGAATAGGACAGACAAGAGTTGAATTTCTTCTTAATCAGGCTGAAATAAGAGGTGGAGTTCGTTTAATGACCACTTAATGAAATAAGCAAAGAGTGCAATATGCTAGGTCAGTTATGGACATTGTAGGGAGAGACAGTTTGGACTGTGGTGGTTAAAAAAACAAATAAATCAGGAATCTGGTAGCAGCATTTGTGCCTAACGCATTTGATTAGAAGGCAGAAGTTTTGGCGAGCTGTAGCTAGTAAGAATTTTAAACCAAACTTCATAAAATTGGTTTTCATAAAAGGTGCTGCCAGAGTCCTCCTGATTTGGGTTGGAATTTGGTGAGATCATTTACCAAAAAAATCTGTACAGTCCGCGTTCACAACTAGCTAGGACAGACCAAACTTGCTACCAAAGGCGTGAACATTTCAAATGCTTGGAACCTAAACAGGCAAACAGGTGGCTTGATTTAAATTCATTTAAATATTACCCAGAGGAGAAGGGAAACCTGCATGTTAATTTGGCTGCGCCTTTCAGGAATCTCTTGAACACTTTTTTTTCCTACCGCCTCTTCTCCGTAGACGCTTATCACATATTTCCGGTTTTCGATCGTACTACCTCCGCGGGGCGGGAGCTCTGCTTGAGCGAGCCCTGGTCCAGTTCGCTTTCTCCAAGCTGATCCAAAAGGTATGGAATTTTGAGCATCTCATTCTTGATGTCTGTGGAGATTCTCAGTCCTCCAGGTCACGGTTGTCCCAAAGCTGCTTTTTTTCCCCCCCGAGGCAACTGGACTTTCTTGAAGCCGCTTCTCAGATAAGAAACGAAATCTCTTCAAAGGAAAACCAAATCCAGTTGCCTCTTGGGAAAAAAGCACCTTTGGGATCTAATTCTCGAGCATTGTTTCTCAAACTTGACCTACCTGTTAAGAGGTGTGGTGGACTTCAGGTTCCAGAGTTCCCCAGCCAGCCATGCTCTTGTGCTGATTGTACCCCAAAGCAAAAAATTCAGAGTGATCGGCAAATGCTCCATAGTGCTGATTTTCCTTCCTATCTTTGCATTAAGGGCAAACTAAAAATGGGGTTTTTTTACAGGCATTTGGGCATGAAGCATTCCTGCAGTCCTTAATATTTTTTTTCTTTTACCTCCAGGGTTTCATTCCCATGAGCGTCCCAGATTTGGTTAAAGGAGCTGTGTTTGTGAGTGTCCCTCCGTTTATTCCGTTGCATCCAGTTTTGACTAATGAAGGTGTCTATGGGGCTAAATGCGTTGCTTAGCTTCTATGGGGTCCTTGGTGCTTGGTGAGCTTACTTTTCTTGCAGATGTTACGTTACCCAACTAGGTAACCTCATCAATGCTAGAAGGGAGGGAGGGTTGTGGAAGGGGAGAAGGAGGAGGATGCTGGGGTCCTTGGTGCTCCCTGAGCTTGGTGGTTTCCTTGCAGATGTTTCATGACCCAACTAGGTAACCTCATCAGTGCTAGAAGAGAGTGGGGTTTGTTGGGGGAGGAGGAGGAGGACTCTCGGGTCCTTGGTGCTCTCTGAGCTTAGAAGTTTTCTTGTGGATGTCTCACGACCCAACTAGGTAACATCATCAGTGTTTTCTGTTTATCAGGAAGGCTGTGGCATGTTACCTGAAGTCCACTCCTCCCTGGTGTATAGCATAGACCCTTCCCGGTTTGAGGATCTGAACTTGGCGGGAACATCCGAAGTTGGCATTGCAGGTATGATTGAAACAGGGAAGTCTTCCAGCCTGTGGTTAAGGATTAATTTGGGGGCCACATCAGTGCTTGAAGGAAGAGGAATGTGAGGAATGGAGGAGGGGGGGGATTGTGGGGTCCTTGGTGCTCTTTGAGCTTGGTGGTTTCCTTGCAGACGGTTCATGACCCAACTAAGTAACATCATCAGTGCCAGAAGGGTTTGTTGTCTATATTCAAGTGGCTTGCTCTGTCAAAGTTGCTGGGAATTTCCTTGGTGGTTCTCTAATTGAGCTGTTGTTTACTCTTGGATTATTTGATTGCTCGTCTTCTGGCACTGATGATGTTCCCTAGTTGGGTTCCTTGACGTCTGCAAGAAGACCCTCAACCTCAAGAGACCCCCAAATACAGTTTGCCCCCGAGCTACGAATATTCTATCAGTCCCATTTCTTTTTCTTTCTTTCGTTCTGTTTTTGACTTCTCCAGGTTATTTTGCAGACCATGCTGTAGCTTTGAAGGATATGCCCGTCAGGTGAGTGGTTTTCCACTTGCTGTGCATTCACACCTTCAGAATTGCCCTTCCAGCTGGACAGATTTCCCAGGATTTTTGTCGGGTGGCTGGGAAGGCCCGATCTGCACCGCACGGCCTGCTTAATCCTCCTTTTTCTCTTGGCCAGGATTGTGTGTTCCAGCACCTGCTACCGAGCAGAGACTGAGACTGGCAAAGAACCGTGGGGTCTCTATCGGGTGCATCAGTTCACCAAGGTGAGGCTGGCTTCGCTCACTTTTGCCACGCTCACCTTCAAGGTCTGCAGAGTGGCAGAGGGAGAGGGGGGAAAAGATACAGCACACCTGTGGCTGTTCAGGTGCCACAAACAAGGCACCTTCGCTGGATGCAGCCTGGCGTATTTTAGCTGCTGGATGCAGGCGTGTGTTCGGCTGTGCCTGGGGAAAAATCAAAATTACGGTGGAAGGACGGGCACTCCGTATTGAGCAAAAAAATACAGGTAGTCTCTGACTTACAACCGTTCCCTCTTGCGACCTTCTGACAAGCCAAGTCAATGGGGAAGCCAGATTCACTTAACAACCGTTGTCACTAACTGGGCAGCTGCAGTGATTCCCTTAGTAATTATGGCAAGAAGGGTCCTAAAACGGAAGCAAAACTCACTGAACTGTCTCGAAATGTTGGGCTCAATTGTGGTCGTACGTTGAGGAGGCAGTCCTCCACAATAATGTAACGTTAGTGATAATAACAATAACATAACATTCGTGATAAAGCAGTGGAGGGTTATGTTTCCAAGAATGAAACAAGTGCAAAATAAGACCCAGCCAACTTCACCTTGGCTGGAGCGTTCCGTTTTTGCTGCCAAATTGGGTCAGTTTCAGATTATTATTGTTGTTGTTGTTATTTCTCTACAAAAATGGAGAGAAACTTAGCAACTTTTAAGATGTGGGGACTTCAACTGTCCACCACCTGAAAGCACGCCGCCTGGGGAATTCTGTGAGTTGGAGTCCACCCATCTTAAAAGTTGGCACGTTTGGTAAAACTCGAGTGAGGTCACCCTCTTCTCCTTCCGGCATTCGTCCAGGTGGAAATGTTTGGGGTCACTGCCAACGAGACAGGCCTCGAAAGCAGTGCCTTGATGGAGGAATTTCTCAGCCTGCAGAAAGAGATTTTCCTGGAGCTGGGATTACATTACAAGTAAGGAGGCAGGGTGGAGGTGGTAGCAGTTGCAGGATCTGTCCTAGCCCCTTCTGGACGGCTGGGGTTGAGAAACGCCAACAGTGGGAGAAATAGCTGCACCGCAAAGTAGCCAAAGAGTTTTATTACACAGATAGTCCTCCAATTACGACCATTCGTTTAGTGCCCGCCCGAAGTTACAACGGCACTGAAAAGAGTGACCTATGACCATTTTTCACACAACCGTTGCAGCATCTCCATAGTCACGTGATCAAAATCCAGCCGCTTGGCAACTGATTCATATTTATGACGGTTGCAGGATTACTTGATCCCCCTTTGCGTCCTTCAGGCAAGCCAAGTGAATGGGGGGATCAGATTTCGCTTCACAGTTGTGATACTAACACAACAATGCAGTGTTTCGCTTAACAAGTGTGGCGAGAGAGGTTATAAAATGGTTGTAAAACTCACTTGAGAGCGGTCCCGTTTAGCGGCATAAACCTTGGGTTCAATCGTAAGTCGAGGACTACCTGTATCCTGTGGGGGAGCACTGTAAACCCTGCCCCCCCATCCAAGGAGCCAAATGAGTAAAGATGGTGCACAGAGGGAGGGGGGCTCAGCCCCGCTTTGCCTCCCCCAAACAGGGTTCAGGATTTCGCTGTTCCTGTTTGTGACTGCTGGGCTTCACTCTGTGACCAGCCTCTCTCTTTGTGGCAGAGTTCTGGATATGCCCCCGCATGAACTGGGCCTGTCTGCCTTCAGGAAATTTGACATTGAGGCCTGGATGCCTGGACGGAATCAATATGGAGAGGTGAGGGGGGGTGTCTCAAGCCCTGGGCTGTTGGGGTGGGGGTTCGCGCTAAAGGTTGGTGGTGCAGGGAAATCAAAATGGGGTGTGTGTGTGTGAGAGAGAGAGAGAGAGAGAGAGAGAGAGAGAGAGAGTGCACAAAACTCTGGGACGCCTTGAGCAATTTTAACCAAACTTGGTGCACAGATGACTTAATGCTCTGGAAAAAAATACCGTGGGGATAAGACACCCCTAACCCCCCTCGCTGTGTGTCTTCTGTTAAGATACAGCCTGGGTGCCCATCTCACTGTCAAGCAACTCTGGGTGCTTTGTAACCTTATAAAAAAGCAATGTGAAACATTGGGAATGTGAAATTTTTTTTAGAACAAAATAGATAAGAAAGGAACTAAGACATAAATAAGGATGTTTATGATGGCTCATGTGTCTTTTTCCAAGAAAAGAATCCTCATTCTGCCTAGACCAGGTGGGGATGGAATGGCTTCTTTTTGGTTTCAGCCCCTCGTGTTCCTGGCCCTCGGCCCCTTTTCTTTCATTCTCCCCTCCCTCTCTAGATCTCAAGCGTCTCTAATTGCACCGATTTCCAGTCGCGGCGGTTGAACATCATGTACCACGACGAGAAAGAGCAGCTCAGCTTTGCACATACCGTAAGCTCGGTCCAGGGAGACCCGGAAGGGGGGGGGTTAGATGTCTCGAGAATAAAAAGGGTGGGGGTCCTGCAGAGGGAGAAAGCACCCACCTGATGCCTTTTCTCCCTCTGGACAATCTTGGGGCTGGGGGCTCCGTCCGCACGGCCCCCAAACATTCACGACCCCTTTGGCGCCTTCGCAGGTTAATGGAACCGCTTGCGCAATTCCCCGGATGCTCATTGCCATCCTGGAGTCCAACCAACTCAAGGTTTGTTGATGGGGGTGCGGGGTGGGGGGGTTGCTTTGTATAGGCTCCAGAATATGGCAGCCTTGCCCAAGGTGGAGCCTTCCGGGTGCATTGGAACTACAACTCCCAGGATTCCTAGCCAGCAAGGGAAGAGAGATGCTTGGGGAAAGAACATGGGGGGGCTTCCTCCCTGCGAAAATAGGGAGGACGTCAGCATCCACTTCCTCGTGTTCCAGCCTTCTCCACTGTAGATGACCCACTGCCCGGGTGCAGAGCAAATAGCCCAGCTGGTTTGGGGGAATGCTGGGAGTTGTAGTCCTAACGCAGCTTTGGGAAAGATGTTACTATACATCTTCATGAATTCTGGTTTTCTTTGGCGCTTCCCTGTCCAATTTTGAGTTGCGGGAACAAGCCAGGCTGAAACTCTGCCAAAGTCAACTTCACTCTGTAAATAAAATAAAATAAACATTTGCATCCATAGTGGAAATAAAATGGGAAGAGATGGTCCTTTAGCGACAGTTTGAAGTTGCAATGGCACGGGGAACAGTGACTTGTGACCAGTCCTCGCACTTAACGACCAGTGGAGCAGTATCTCCCTGTTTCACACGATCAAAATTTGGGTGCTTGATACCCCGAATATTGTATTTATGACACCCCCTTTAGTGGGGATGGGGGTGGGTTGTCATATAATTGCCCTTTGCAACCTTTGCAGCTGGCTCCCGACAACTAGAGTCATTGCGGGGGGGTGGGGGGGCAGATTTGCTTAATGGCCATGTGATTCACTTAACATCTGCAGCAGTTTGCTTAACAATAGTGATAAAAAAAGGGTAAATTGGAGTGTGACTCACTTAAAAATGGTCTTGCTCAGCAATGGGAATTACAGCCCCGTTGGCGGTCGTAAGTCAGGGCTGTGCTAAGCCTGCACAGGTGATAAATCCTTTTTTGCTTTTAGAATAGAATAGAAGGCAGAATAGAATTTGGAATGGAGCTGGAAAGGACCTTGGAGGTCTTCTAGTCCCACCCTCTGCTCAAGCAGGAGACCCCATCCCATTGCAGACAAACATCTGTCCAGTCTCTTCTTAAAGACCTCCAGTGAGGGAGCACCCACAACTTCTGGTGGCAAGCTGTTCCACTGGTTAATTGTCCTCCCTGTTAGGAAGTTTCTCCTTCATTCCAAGTTGCTTCTCTCTTTGGTTAGTTTCCACCCGTTGTTTCTTGTCCTGCCCTCCGTGCTTTGGAGAATAATTTGACCCCACTCTTCTTTTGTCCCCACCTTCTCCTTCGCCCAGGACGGCAGCGTTCGGATCCCAGCGGTCCTGCAGCCTCTGATGGGCGCTGAGATCATCCACAAACCCAGCCACCCCCTGCTAAAATACATCGGTCCCAATCAGGCCAAGAGCGGGAAGAAACGAATCTCTGGGAAGCCCTGGAAATCTTAGAAGCACCCTAAGAGGACCCTCTGTTAGGGGGCGGAATGCCACTGCAGCCCCTCCTGAACAGCAAACGTGCCACTTCTACCTCCAACTGGCGGCTGGAGAGGGCTACGATACGGCGCGTCGCATCGGCTTCCCCTGCAGAAGTCACAAATGAGGAAAGACATTTGCTTGCGCCGTTATATTTCGCGATAGTGCCCTTCTGAGTGGCATCAGGCCGTAGAGGAGACCCCTGGCGCCTTCCAGAGATGATTCACCAACCCAGCCAGCAGGGCCTCTTTCCAACAGAGGCATCTCTTCAAGGAACTGTCTCTTCTACCCAAGAGGGGGGGTCTCGGTATCCTTCGGCCAGGCCTCGCTCGGTCCTCTCTGAAGGATGGATGCGTATTTTGGAGACTGGGAGGGTTCCTGCGCGGGGAGCAGAAGGGTTATTTCAGACTCAGGTTTCTTCCTCTGGAATCCTGCACCCACCCCTCTAATTCGGCCCTTCCCTCCTTCCGTCCCTTGCAATGCGGGATTTGGGGAAACAGCCCGCATCTCAAATCCCAACGGGCTCACTTGACCACGAAGGAGAGGGCTAGAAATAGCATCTGTGAATAAATGAAAAAAATGGGGTTGACCTTTTCACTGGCTTTGACTGAAAAGTCCTGTTCCATCTGCATCCTCTCACAAAACGAGCTGTCCCTGGGTTGTGGATGAGACCCCCTGGGTTTCCTCCCACCCCTCCAGGGCAGGGATAAAGACCCATCATGGCGGTGCCGCCCTGTTCTCCTGCACCTCCAGCTGTTGTGCGATCTTTGGCACGAGTTCCGCCCGACAGCTGTCGTCCTCTGGCACAACAAGTTGGTTGCATGCTGTGCAGCTCCCTGCGTGTCTTCAGAACGGCCTGTGACAAAAGGACGATGCAACAGGTGCATCTGGTCGTGGCAAGCCAAGGGAGAGGGGGCAGGCTGCCATGGAAACCACTCTTCCAATAAGCTTGTCTGGAGCCAAAGGGAGTTCTAGCTTAACAAATAAAATTGGGCCAGCCAATGTGGAACTTTATGGATGCCTGCAGGTAGAGGGGCTGGGCGCTTTAGTTCACCTAAGGCAGGGGTGTCCAAACTTGGCAACTTTAAGACTTGTGGACTTCAACTCTCAGAATTCCCCAGCCAGCTCTGCTGGCTGGGGAATTCTGGGAGTTGAAGTCCACAAGTCTTAAAGTTGCCAAGTTTGGACACCCCTGACTTAAGGAGTGGTTTTGCCTCTGTGCTGTGTTTTGGGAGTAGAACAACTTTATGGGAGGGGAAACTGGGGGACCAGTTTGATCTAGTTGTTAAGGTAGCAGGCTAGAAACTAGGAGATGGCGAGTTCTAGTCCTACCTTAGAAGATGGTTGACTGACTTTGGACCAATCACCAGGAGACGGTGAGTTCTAGCCCGCCTTAGCTGGCTCGGTGGGTGACTGTCAATCACCAGGAGATATGTGAGTTCTAGTCTCATCTTAGACCTCAAAGCCAGTTGGGTGAGTTTAGGCCAATCACCAGGAGATGGTGAGTTCTAATCCTGCCTTAGCTGGCTCTGTGGGAGACTGTGTCAGTCACGAGGAGACTGAGTTTTAGTGCTGTCTCAGACATCAAAGCCAGTTGGCTGACTGGGCCAATCACCAGCAGACGGTGAGTTCTAGTCCTGCGTAAGGCATGAAAACTGGCTGGATGACTTTGGGCCCATCAGATTCAGCCTAACCCACCTCGCAGGGTAGTTGTGGGAAATAGGAGGAATGAGTGTTGGTTACATGCACCGTCTTGAGTTATTTGTAAAAATAACAAAAGCAGGATAAGCAGAATGCTGATTTTTCATGAAAAGGCTTCTTAATGGGAAATGGGAAGCGAGTTTGTTTTTAATTGCAGCTGCCCTTCGAGACTTTTCTGTGCTGAGTTTCCGTTTCGACCATCCCTAGCCCATAGTCGCCACTGGCTGCTCTTCGCTTGGCCATATGAAAAAGCATCTTTAAAAAAGATAAATGAAGTGCAGCCAAGTTCATTTGTACGGGATGTCGTCATCAATTTCTCAGGAGACAGAAATGTGTCTCCCAATTGTGTCACCCAATGCCAAGTTGTGTTAGTTAGGCCAATCCCGAGTTTCCAAAGAGCTGCTGAATGACAGTCACCTTTAAAACAAGTGGACTTCAACTCCCAGAATCCCCTAGAATGGCTGTCTGGGGAATGCTGGGAATTGAAGTCCATCTGAACATTGCCAAGTTTGGACATCGGTGAGTTAGAAACAAAAAACTGGGTCATTTATCTCTGAATCAGGGATGTCCAACCTTGGCAACTTTGAAGACTTATGGGCTTTGACTCCCAGAATTCCCCAACCAGCCATGCTATTCCCCCTGTGCTGGCTGGGGAATTCTGGGGATTGAAGTCCGCAAGTCTTAAAAGTTGCCAAGTTGGATCTCCCTGCTTTAGTACAACTATTTCAACATTGTGCGCTTAAGACGCCCCTTGCCAGCTTGGGATGCCTTTTATCCTGAAAACGCTGTTCCCCTCCCTTCAAATCCTTCCTCCTCCCCTCCCTCACGCTTCTAAGCTTGCATGAAAGGACCCCCTCCCCTCTTTACAGCCAGGGTACCTAACACCCTGCTTTGTAGGCAATGCTAAATCATGCATGAATTATCTAAGCCACTGGAAAGGGTTTTTTATGTATTTAAAAGGGGGGGGGGGTTCTCATTAGCACACGGATAAAGGTTCCCTCCTCCCCCAGCCTCTCAACCTTCTGTTTGGGAACAGGTGACATCACTTCCTTCCCAGCCTCCTCCCTAGCATCCCCCCCGCCCCTTTCTCCAAAGTCCCCGATGCGACTCTCTCCAGTTGCACATGCCAAGAAGTCCTTCAAGCTCCCCCATCCAAGGACGTTCACCCGGGTTGCTGCAAGAGCTCACTTTGCGTGGGGATCCCCCCCCCTGCGCCCCACTCCCTCTTTTAGTCCTTTCTGCGGTCTCCTTTCCTTCTCCCAAAGAAACTCATCGCCTCCCCGAGAGGGACGATAGAAGCACCTTTGCTGGGGATTTGAACGATGATTTCTCTGGAAACCTCGCTTCTGCTCTTTTTCCTCTGCCCAGGTAAGTTCCTGTGAGTGGTTTCCATCCCTTCCCTTCCAGCCCGTACGGCTCTCCATCCCGGAGAAAGACGCGAGTGGAACCTCCCCTCCAAAGTTTTTTTTTTTAATTTTTTTTTCTTCTGATCGGGGTCCATTAAGCACTTAAGCAGCCCCAGCGCAGCCCACTGGTGGGGTTTCTTCTTGAACTTCAAATGCAGATCAGCCAAGGAGCTTGAGGGTCCCTGGCCATCTCCTCAGTTGGGACGTAGAATCTGGGTTTTGCAACCTTGTTCCCGAGGGTCTTTTCTGCTGGTTTCCCCCCACCTCTACCTTCCTAGGAAAGGCATGATTTTTGCCTGAAACCGGGGGGGGGGGGCAGGGGGGGAGTGCTTTTCAGAACAGATGGCCCGTCCCTCCTTTGGAGATCTCAAATGATTTTTGTCCTGGAAGGAAAAGAATCTGACTTGCGAATGTGTTCTAACAGAATAAAAGAGTGGGATGGGACCTTGGAGGTCTTCTAGTCCAACCTCCTGCTCAAGCAGGAGACCCTATACCGCTTCAGAGCAATGGTTGTCCAATCTCTCCTTAAAAACCTATTAGAGTTAAAATTATTTCAGTCCCCCCCCCACACACACAATCTGTTACCTTCCCACTATGGAGCTGTAAGCCTTAGAATCATAGAGCCGTGAGGGAGCGTGGAGGTCTTCTAGTCCAACCCCCTGGCCAAGAGAGCCTCCTCTTACCTGCCCAGACACTGCTGGGGCTTATAGGAGTTTGAGTCCTCTCTACTTAAAACAGCAGGATATTACAGAAGGCTGGCCCGATTCCTTTGCTCCTTTCATTTACACGAAACCAACCAACGCAGTAATAATCCTGCACAGCTTTGAGACCAGAAGTTGATGATGACATCTATCAGCTTCTTTGAAACCTTTTGCTCCTCAATCTCCTCCTTGAACGCTGCTCACTCTTCCCCAGTTGCATTTTTTTAAAAAAATCCTTTCCATTCCCCCCCCCCCCCGCAAGTCCTCCATCCCCACCCCCACCCCGTTCCTTTTGTTCCCTCTCTTTCCATGGCTCTTCTCCAAAAATCCGCCTCCTTTCTTAAAACGCCATGCGGAGTTTATGACAAGCTGTTATATTGGTAGTCAGGTGGATTTATTTTTATTTATTTTTTGCCCCCCTCTTCCGCTCAATGAAACGACGTTGGTTTAGATTCGGGTTTCTTCCCGATGAAGGCAGAGTCATGGTGGGGCCAGCGCTGCGCCAGTCGTGGTCTTCGGAACTTGGACGGGATTCCAACTTGGAATTTCAGCATCCTGGACAGCGGCGCCTTTTGGTCCCAAGGAAGCTGAGACTTAAAATCCTGGTTTTTTTTTTCTTTTTCTATCCAGGCATTTAAAAATAAAATAAAAAACACACTCAGCCTTCCTCTTTTCCGTTCCTGAAATACTTGGATGGTGTGAATGGGCTCACTGCCTGGGTTCTGGCAACAGACTAGCTGCATTTTGTACCTTGAAAGTTGGCCAAAAGGCTTGATGGATTTCTTGGGCAATGCAGTGTACCAGTTAGTTGTAATGGGAGACAGGTCGGTGAGATGTACACATTATTTTGGGGCACCCACGGCTCTTCGACAGCCGGCATCCCATCCTGGTTATAAAGGGGGGGGGGGTGCTTGTTTGAGGCTAAATCAGGATTTTTAGGCAGCAGATCCATTTCTACATAAAACAATCGGGGAATTGTTCCTTTGTGTCTTTACTTTATGGAGCTGCTACGGTCTTAAAGGAAAGCGTTTTGCTAAGTACTTTAAGCTAGCATATCATAATCGGTGGAAAGGATGACCTAGTTTTATAGTTCCCTATTGGTGGTATTTAAATCCTAAGGGAAATTACTTTTGCATTTTCATGTTTTTTTCCGCCGGATGTATCCAGCATACCCTCCCAAAAAGCTGATGTGTTTCCCCGATATTGCTTTTTAATTAAAAAAATAAATAAAGTAATTCATAAACAGATGGTTTTATGGCAGAGGCTGATTGCCCAGATCTGTCTTCTCTATCCTTGTTTTAGATCACTGTTGGTGACTTTAAGATGGATGGGCTTCAGCTCTCAGAATTCCCCAGCTGGCATGCTTGGACTTCCCAGAATTCCCCAGCTACTATGTTGGGACCAGTTCCCAGAATTCCCTAACTAGCATGCCTTGACTTCAGCTCCCATAATTCCCCAGCTAGCAACCTATTCTCCAAAGCTCCTGAAGGCAGGACAAGAAGCAATGAATGGAAACTAAACAAAGAGAGAAGCAACCTGGAACTAAGGAGAAATTTCCTGATAGAACAATCAACCAGTGGAACAGCTTCCCACCAGAAGTTATGGGTGCTCCATGACTGGGGTTTTTAAAGAAGAGACTGGACAGCCATTTCTCTGAAAGGATCTAGGGTTTTCTGCTTGAACAGGGCGTTGGACCCAAAGACCTCCAAGGTCCCTTCTGACTCTTGTTATTCTTTTATCCACATCAACTAAATTAGAAAGCTCCAAGTCCCACCTCTGCTCTTTGATTCCCATGTCACAGAAAGGAAAGTCAAATTAATATTGACCCCCTCTTCCTTGTGGCAATCCCTTAGATATTGAAAGACTGCTATCATGTCATCCCCCAGTCCTTCTTGTCATCAAACTAGGCAGACTCTGGCTGAGGAATTCTGGGAGTTGAAGTCCACAAGTCTTAAAGTTGCCAAGTTTGGAGACCCCCTGCTATAGAGAGACCCGAGACCACCATTCAGCCAGGGAGAGAGGCCATCTCAATGGTTACGACTTAATGCTACAGAAATTCTCCAGCTTCACATCTGCAAATCTAAACGTGCGAGTGCAATGTTGAAAAAGATCAGGGAAATGACTCCATGCCAAGCAGATACTGTACTTATATTCCTCTAATTTGGCAGCAGGTCTAAAAGAGCTGAGATGCCCAGAGGGTATTTAGGAGACAGCAGGGCTGATGAGGTCCCAAGTTTCTAATTTGACCTCCTAAATGAAGGAGGGCATCCCCCCCAAAATAAATACATCCAAACTCATGCAAACCAGTAAAGACCAGGAACCAGCAACACAACATGTTTAGAAAGGACCAGAATTAATTGGGGTGGGGGGGGGTGTAGATGGGGAGGGAGGGAGCTGCTTCCTTCTGCTATATGATTGATGCTTTCTCTTCATTCTGGGTTATTTTTGTTGGAATTGTTGTGCAGCCTCTAGCATTATGTAAGCCTTATGTAAGTAAGACTGGCACACCTGAAAGATTTAAGTCCTTCTCTCTGTCTTCTTGAGCTGTTAGAGTCTCAGCTCTCTACGCCAGAGGGGAGGTGGGAGGTGTAGGAACAGCCCCCCCAGATGAATAACTCCATAATGGCAGACTTCTTTGCATCAGCCCTCTCCCCCCTTTAGTTAGCAATGGTCCTTTTTACAGAATGGCAGAATAACAGACTTGGAAGGGATCTTGAACATCTTCTAGTCCAACCTCCTGTGACTTATTTTAAAAACCAACAGTGGGTCTGGTAAAGAGGACATGAAGAGGGTGAGGGGAGATTGGAGTCACGGGGCAGAGAGAGAGAGAGAGAGGCAGTGAACCAATTTAAGAAGTAAATAATAGATTTTGAACATATTCACTGTTATTTCGGCTGGAAAGAAGTTTTGCCTATTCCCCTGCCGATATTTGCTTGAACAGCAACAAATGAAGCAGCTGAAAGACTTTTCTTGAATGGATATATATATATATATGCCGGATAGCATGGCTGGCTGGGGAATTCTAAGAGCTGAAGTCCACAGGTCTTAAAAGATGTCAGGATTGAACAACCCTGGTTTAATCGGTCTCATTTCTTCTGGGCTTTTTAGCCTAGGAAGGGAGATCGGACAATGAAAGGAGAAGGGAAGAAGGGGAAGCAGGAAGGGGAAGGGAGAAAGAAAATGAATGAAAGGAGTACAAGGATAGAGGATGAGGCAGGGAGGTGAGGAACAGGAAAAGAAGAGAGAAATAGAAAAGAAGAAAAGATAGGCACCTCAAAGTGGAGATGCATGAAGATCATTTCCACAGCAGAGGGACATCCTGCTTTAAATAAGAACTTGCTTTGGTTCTCTTGATGTACAACAGCTCAAAATAAATGTATGTCTCGTTTGATGAAAAGAAGGACTGGGGTGACATGATAGCAGTCTTCCAATAACTAAGGGGCTGCCCCAAAGAAGAGGGAAGTCAACCTATCCTCCAAAGCAGAAGGCAGGAGAAGAAGCATCAGATGGAAACTAATCAAAGAGAGAAGCAGCCTGGAATTAAGGAGAAATTTCCTAACAGCAAGAGCAATTAATCTGTGGAACAACTTGCCTCCAGAAGTTGTAAGTGCTCCATCACTGGTGTTTTTTTTTTAAAGAAGATATTGGATAACCATTTGTCTGAAATGGTCTAGGGCAGGGGTGTCCAAATTTGGGAACTTTAAGTTTGGACACCCCTGGTCTAGGGTTTCCTGCCCGAGTAGGGGGTTGGACTAGAAGACCTCCCAAGGTCTCTTCCAATTCATTATATTGTTCTGTTTTTTTTTTATGCACATCAACTAAATTAGAAAGCTGTAAGTCCCACCTGTGTTTTTATTCCCATATCACAGAAAGGAAAGTTGGATCAATGTTAGACCGGTCACGAGTGCAAAACCTAGCAAGCTAACCAAAGCACCCGTGTTTTGCTGCTGAAATTTAGGCATGTTTAAATATTTGACAGTATTGAATATTTGAATATAATGCTTTCTCTTTATTTTCCCCAGCGTTTTCGCTGCCCGTACCTACTCAGCTGTCCAAGGACGATGAAACGGTAAAGGAAAGGGAGGGAAAGCGAGGACTATACAGGTAGTCCTCGACTTACGATCGCAATTGAGGCCAAAATTTCTGTTGTTAAGTGAGGCACTTTTGGGTGACTTTTGTCCCATTTTATGATTTTTCTTGCCATGTTGTTTAAGGCAATTCCTGCAGTGGTTGAGTTAGCCACAAGGTTGTTCAGGAAATCTGGCTCCCCCATTGGAAAGAGACCTTCAAAATACCTTCCACCACTAAGTTCCTGTTATCAGGCCTCCAGCTGGTTCCTTTTAGGATCTTTGACCTGCCACACTCTCTATTATTTTATTGTGCTGTTTCGTTAGTGGGGTAATTGGGAGGGGGAATAGTAAGGAGTAGAATGTGTTATTGTAAAAAAAAAAAACATTCCTTTCTAGAAGCCCAAGGTCATCCTTTGTCTCTGCACCTCTGAGCCTGACCGGAACTGGGTGGGTGGAACTGCCAGCGTGGCAGTGGGAGATTGGACCATGGGATGATGGGGGCAAGATCATCAACTTTCAACTGGGTGGGGAAAACCGGGAAGCCTTCAGATTCGGGTTTTCCACAGAAGTGCCAACATGTTTCTCTTAATAAATTGGAACTTAGAGCAATACTTTGCCTTGGATTCTGATTTAATTTTGGATGATATTTGGAACGCTGACATCTGTCTTCTTCTGATTTTCTGGCCAGGTGATTAAATGCATCTCTGAAATCTTAGCAGACACCCTGTCAAGATCCAGCCCAATGCCAGTGACCAGTGACTGTATGAAGGTCCTGAGGGAGGGTAAGTGGAGATTTGGGCACTTCCTCCTTCTCTTGTCCACAAATGACACTCCCTTCTAGCACTGATGATGTCGCTTAGTTGGGTAGAGAAACATCTGCAAGAAAATCACCAAGTTCAGAGAGCTCCAAGGAGCCCACAGTCCCCGCCTCCTCCTCCTCCTCTTCTCCACAAACCCCACTCCCTCCTAGCACTGATGACGTCACTTAGTTGGGTAGAGAAACATCTGCAAGACAACCACCAAGCTCAGAGAGCTCCAAGGACCCCCATAGTTGTTGTTGTCCTCCTCCTCCTCCTCTCTGCAAACCCCAGAGGAGACCCTACCTAGTTTCTTGGGTGGTAAAGGTGACAGGGGGAACAACTGTAGTTTCACACCTGCAAGATTCTTAGCATTAGAGAAGAGCCGTGGTGGAGCAGTTGGTTAGAATGCAGGCTGATTCTGCCCACTGTCAGCAGTTCCTGACCGATTCAAGATTGATTCAGCCTTCCATCCTTCCGAGGTCGGTAAAACGAAGACCCGAATTACTTGGGGGCAAGAGGCTGATTCTGTAAACCGTTTAGAGAGGACTGTAAAAGCACTGTGAAGCGGTATATAAGTCAAAGGGCTGTTGCTATTACAATGAAATTGAATTTGCTCACCGGCCTAAGAGCAATATGCTATCTCTTATCTGACCGTCCTCTCGGCAGCGTCTCTTTGTCCGGTCTCCCAAGGTCTTTCCCACGTTCCCTTACCTCAACACCGCATGCTTAGAGTAGCTTGCGATATGTGTGCGTTTGTGACTCTGGGCGTGTTAACACGAGCTCCCTTTCAGACGACAGAGTCCTGACGATGCTCCACCATCGGCGTCTGCTGACAGAGTTGGAGGACCTTGCCCATCAAGGTAAGCAACCTCCATTCTTGTGTTTGGTTCTTTGCCAGGCGAAGATGGAAGGTAACAGGGCCCTTTGAGGGTGCCCCCTCGTGCCTGGGTGTCTCGGGGAGGGGGACACAGGAGCTGTGCTCTGGCCCACTCTCTTTCTCCTGGAAAACAACCCAATGGAAGTGTGGCTAACAAGCGTGTTGCTAACTTCAAAACTGCGGTGATTCACTTAACCTGGCTGGCGAGAAAGGTCGTAAAATGAGGCAAAACTCACTTAACAAATGTCTCGCTTAGCATCAGACATTTTAGGCTCAATTGTGGTCGTAAGCTGAGGACTACCTGTATTGATCGAATACTTTTATCTGCCCAAATGTGATTAGGAATCTGTTTCCGGTGCAGAAATTCTCAGAGAAGATGCAAAGCAACAGATCATCATCATCTTCATATTAATAATAACAATAGGAGGAAGTAATAAAGAAGATAAGCATTCTGGCCTAGCCTTCCCAAAAGCATGACGCCAACTCTGCGTCCCGATAAAACCCCTTTTATTTATGTTAAAGGGAATTCCTCTCCAGCAAAGTCCCAGAAAACAGTCTTTCATGAGATTTCACAACTACAGACCTTGATCAGGCTTGGAGAGCTGCCAGGCCGACATCTTCCAAACTCCATGCTGTAGCAGCAATTCCTTGGCAAGAAGTCAGGAACAGATCTTCACCCGAATGAATGGAACTCATTGTCTCCTGCAAACTCCCCTCCCCTTTCCCTCCTCTTTATTCCCTATGGGAGGAGCCATTTACCGTCCACCTGTGGCCTTACTCCCAAGTCGACCCTTGTTCCTTAGCTGTTTCCTTCTCCTGGCAGCTCTGCACATGCACACATCGGGAACAGGCTCCAGCTGTTCTTCTGCCCCACTGATATCTGACTCCGAAGGCAGCTGATAACTGTCAGACGGCTCTTTCCCCCTCTCTGCCTCTTGACGCAGAGCCCTCATCTGAGCCTCCCCCAGACTCCAGGACTGGCCCATCTTCCTCCCCAACCTCCTCTGAGTCTGCCACTAGCTCTGCAGGCCACTGGCTGGCCACAACATAAGGATAGGGATAAAAAATACTACTACAGCCATCCTACATGGGTAAACGTACATAGATGATAGACAGCAGTGTGGGAATTACAGAAGTCAGAATCGGCAGAATGATGGCACGAGGGCAAGAATTGTGTTTCTTTACTTTTAACGTTTACTTTTTTTTCTTCAATGTCTTCCATTCATTTCCAGAAAACACAAAGCATCTCCTGGCCCACGAAACCAACCACGATTCTCTGGAAGAAAAGCAACAAGGAGAACTCAAGAAGAGAGGGGAGCCTGCCCAACAGAAGGAAACTGCCCCTGAGGAGATGGAAGAGCACGCTGGTGAAAAGAAAGATGATGATGATGAGGAGACTAAGAAGGAAGAGAAATCTAAAAACCCAAAGGAGGAAGTCGAGGTCTCCCAAGAGGAAGATCTTCGAGATGCTTTGAAGGAACGGGATGAAGAGGAAGAGGAGGAGGAGGAAGAGGAGGGAGAAATAAAGAAGAAGGCCTCCTCAGAGACGTGGCACTCCAAGGAATATTTTGGCCACGTCAAGAAAAGAGGTTCTAGGCCACCCAAAATCAGAAAGGAAATGCGTGACGGAGACGAAGAGAGGCAGGAAATGGGCAAGAAACGCTTTAGGATGGATGAGGAAGAAGGGGAGGACACCTCAGAAGAGGAGAAGAAGAAATACCATCCTGGAGGAGACAACGATGAGGAGAAGTGGGAAGAAGAAGAGAGGAGGTCTGCCATGGCCAAGAGGGTGGCGGAGAAGGCCAGCGACGAGGAGACCGCTCAGTTTGAAGAGGAGGAGCAAGAGAAGGGTCTTAAAAGCTCCAAGGCCAAGGCCCACCTCTACAAAGGGGGGAAGCCATGGCAGGAAGGAGCAGGGGAGCAAGAGGAGAAGAACCACAACAAGGTGAGACACACCCACCACCATCCATCGCTTGACTTGGACCTCAAGAAGAGATACGGGAAGGATCAGGTGGATCTGAGGGGCAGACACCACACCCCTGAGGAGGAGGAAGAAACGGCCGCCAGGCAGAGGAAGGTTGGTATCAAGGAAGGAGGAGCTGTGAGCTGGTTTGAAAGGCTTCAAATTCAGTTTTGATGGCGTCTTGCTTTCAAAGAAGAAAGAAGAAGAAGGGGGAATAAAATAGAAAAATGAAAGGAGTTGGGAAGATCTAGGAGGAAGTGAAGATCTAGGCTTCCAAAAAGTGTTTTTTCCGAAATATGGATCCTTTAGGATAGGGGTGTCCCTATCCTTGGTGATTTTAAAACTTGTGGACTTCAACTCCCAGAATTCCCTATTCTGGGAGTCGAAGTCCACCCATCTTATAAGTCCATTAGCACGATAGCCAGGGAATTCTGGGAGTTGAAGTCCAGAAGTCGTAAAATCACCAAGGTTGGACACAGTAATGAAACGTCTGCAAGAAGACCACCAAGGACCTCACATTTCTCTTCCTCCTCCTCTCCACATACCCCACTCCCTTGCAGCACTGATATTCCCTAGTTGGGTCACAAAACGTCTGCAAGAATTCTGGGAGTTGAAGTCCACAAGTCTTAAAGTTGCCAAGTTTGGACACTCGCTTTAGGAGCCAATTGTTAGAGCTTCTTCGTCCTCACTGCAGCTATGATTCGCTTCACACCTGTGGCCAAAATGCTCATAAACTCGGCCACATCTCACTTAACAATTTCTTTGCTTAACAACGGAAATTCCGGTCCCAATGCTGGTTGTACATTGAGGACTACCTCTATCCCAGGGGTGTCCAAACTTGGGAACTTTAAGACTTGTGGACTTCAACTCCCAGAATTCCCCAGCCAGCATGCTCTATCCTGACATTGTCTCCTTCAAAGGTGGTTTACCACACCCTTCGCCCTCTAAAACATCTTTCCTCAGTTCGGAAAAAGCAGGGGCAGCCTTAAATTTCTCGGCCCCACGGTCATCCCGGCTGGGGAATTGTGGGAGTTGAAGTCCACTCATCGGAGGATGGAGAAGACTTAAATCCAATCACAGGCAGGGTAGTTCCTCTTTTGTTTTTTTAACCATTTTTTCCCTTGCTTTTCTCTTAGGCTCCAGAGGTGGAGAAAGTGGAAGAGATTGAACGGGAGTTGCAGTGGGCTGCTGACCAACTAGAAGAACTGAAGACGGGTTAAATCCTGCGGCCGCCTCAGGAGCTGGGGAGGGTAGGAGAAAGCCCAGCTATTCCCCACCCCACCTCCTATCTCTATGACCCTTGTATTCAGCTTGGCTTTAGACTGTTAAACTACGTTTTCCCTTGCTTACAATGATAATAAAGAAGAGAACGGTGGAATCCTTGGTGGTCTCTGAGCTTGGTGGTTTTCTTGCAGACGTTTTGTGACCCAACTAGGGAACATCATCAGTGCTGCAAGGGAGTGGGGTATGTGGAGAGGAGGAGGAGGAGGAAGAGAATTGTGAGGTCCTTGGTGGTCTTCTTGCAGACGTTTCATTACTGAGCTACATCACATCTTCAGTACTAGAAGGAAATGGGATTTGCTCTCTGTTTGAATTTAAGTGGTTTGTCCTGTCAGCGTTGGGGGAGTGTTGGTGGTTTCTTGTGAGATCCTTGGTGCTTTTCTTGCAGATGTTTCAGGATCCAGCTAGGTAACGTCATCAGGGCTAGAAGGGAGGAGGGGTTGCTCTCTTGATCGTTCCTTGATAAAGTTAAAAGGAATTTGGTAGTAGGAACTACCAACTCAGACAAACAATTAATTACAGTCTTATCAAGGAATGACCAAAAACACTCCCACCAACCCTGAGAAGGCAGGCCACTTGTATATATAAACAGACAGCACACCCCACTCCCTTCTCGAACTGATGACACTACCTAGCTGGGTCATGAAATGTCTGTAAGAAAACCACCAAGCTCAGAGGGCACCAAGAATACACAGACCTCCTCTTCCTCTCCACATACCCCCCTCCCTTTCAGCACTGATGCTACCTAGTTGGGGAAAGAAACAACCACAACAAGCTCAGAGAGCGCCAGCGACCCCACAAATATCCGCCTGACTCGCATTTTGCCCCCAAACAGGGAGACCCTTACTTCCCAGGTTAAGAGCTGGCTACAGAAGACTGTTTTAGGAACATTTTGTTCCAAGCCTCTGTTTCCCCATTGACCACTATCCTCAAATCTCTTGCTTGCTACCTCCAGTATGGCTTCGATGGTCTCTTAAAACCTTAGTGCCAGAGTTTATTTTATTCTGCATTTTTAATTACAAAGTCTTTCGGTGGCCGGTGGACAAGTTTGCATTGCAACTTTTCTACGCTGCAATCCCAGGGAGGGTCCGACGGGAACAAGGCTCTCTTTTCTGCATCAAGATTTTTTCTTTTAAAAAATTTGGTTTAATCAATGTTTTTCACTTTTGGCAACTTGAAGATGGGCGGATTTCGACTCCCAGAATTCCCCAGCCAGCATGAATTGAAATCCACTCATTTTCAAGTTGCCACGGGTGGGGGTAGGGTGGAGGGGGGAAAGCAACAACTCTGGATGAAATAAACAGGGGCTCCCATTAACTTCCAATTTCCACTCCTAACAGAGGTGGCCTGTTGTCACCTCTGCATTTTGCTATTTGTAAGCTTGCCTTTTTCTTAACAACTGTTGCGTCCAATGTATTTTGAATCTGCACACATTGCAAATAAAAATCATGGCCTAAGGAAACACAGTTTGTGTGTGAGCTAGGGGTGTCTTTGAGTCCTCCGTTGTGGTCCAGCATCCAATGAGTCCATCACTCTTCGTGCAGCTTATTTTGCAGGATAGAATTGTTTTTGGCTTCTGCTTTTACACACACACACACTAAGAGGCCTTGGTCCCTGCCCCTTGTTAGAAGAGCTAGTTTGGTCCAGTGGGGAAGGCGCTAGGTTAGAAAGGAGGAAAACGTGAGTTCTAGTTCCACCTTAGGCACGAAAACTGACTTGGTGGCTTTGGGCCAATCACCAGGAGACTGTGAGTTCTAGTCTGGCTTTAAGCATCAAAGACAGCTGGGTGACTTTGAGCCAATCACCAGGAGATGGTGAATTCTAGTCCCACCTTAGGCTGGATGCCTTCGTACCCCTCCGTCTCTCAGCCAAACCCACCTCACAGGGTTGTTGTTGTGAGTAAAACTAGAGGAAGGTATGTTGATATGTTCGCCTCTTATTTGTAAAAATAATAAAAAGTGGGATAAATAAATAAATAAAAGACAAACGCACCTCTGCTAATCTGGCAATCCAGCAGGTTTCCCTTCCATAATATCGGTGTTGAATGCCAGTTGAACGGGGAGAAATCTACAGGGGAAATTTTACATCTTAAAAGATGTAAAGAAAAGGTTGGAGACCCAACTAAGATTGGCAACAGATTCTGCTTTGGATCTGAAAACAGATCAATAGCTCTTAGACTTATCTACCGCTTTGCAGTGCTTGGCAGCCCTCTCGAAGTGGTTTAAAAGAGTCAGCCTGCAATACCACATTCTAACCACTATCCCACCAGGGCTCCGAGTGCAACATCCAATCAACTACAACAATAGCCATAGCACTTAAGACTTATATACTGTTTCACAGAGCGGTATGTAAGCAGTTTATATCTCTAAGCGGGTTACAGAGTCAGCCTCTTGCCTCCAACAATCGGGGTCCTCATTTGACCCACCTCGGAAGGACGGAAGGCTGAGTCAACCTTGAGCCTGGTGAGATTCAAACTGCCGAATTGCAGTCAGCTGAAGTGGCCTGCAGTGCTGCACTCTTAACCCCTGTGCCACCGTGGGATGTTGTGTGTGGTTTTGTTTTTGTTTTGAATTGTGGGTCCTCCTGAGTGTGATGCCGCTGAACTTTCAGCCAGGGCTGGTTGCCGGCAGCAATGACAAAGACGACAAAAAACACACACCGTATCCGTAAGGTTTAATCTGTCTGCTCGGGAAGACCTACAGAATGCAATCAACAGAGAAGAGCCAGGAGGAGGGGGGAAAAAAGCAGAGAGAGAGAGAGAGAGAAGGACCGAATCGAGTCATAAAATGCAGGTCACAGGAAACCACACTGGAACGTCAAAACACTGGGCGTCTGTGGAAAGGGGGAACAGAGTTCAAAAGCCTGGTAAACCCACAATTCTTTCCTCTTTGTTACAGGTGTATGGGGAGGGGGGGTATTTTAAAGAGACACTCCTGCAGGGGTTGTTATGCTCAGGAGACAGCTCTTAGGAGAGGAGTGGGGAACCTCCAGCCTCCTCCCTCCCCCCAGTTGTTGTTAAACACCAGTTCCAAGCAGGTTCTGGGTTCCAATTCTGTCTTCTTCCATTGAATCCTAGCTATTAGCACTGTTTCCCAACTTTGCCCACTTGAAGATGTCCGGACTGCAACTCCCAGAATTCCCCAGCCATCTGGCTGGGGAATTCTGGGAGTTGAAGTCCGGACATCTTCAAGTGGACAAGGTTGGGAAGCATTGTGCTAGACCTATCCTAACCATCGCTAATTTGCACTGACATCTTTTCCTTCGTGGTGATGCTGTCCGCGGGCACCTTTTGGGGGCAAACCATTTTCCAGCGGCTTGTCAGATGCTGGGGAGAGACGAGGCTGCAATACGCGCTTCCCAGGTTATTCCCCCGATTTCGAAATAAAGCCGGCGTGGGAAGAACAGGCAAAAGATTGGCCAAAAGGATTCACTTCCATTGGAATTTAGCGGGAAGTTTTCTCATGGCTCGTTTCTGAACTGCCCAACAAGGGGGGTGGGGGGTGGGGGGAAATCGGGCAATAATGATGCCGCCCTTCCGGACAAGGTGAGCTGAGACCATCCCTTCATCAGGGCCTGACAGAATTACTGCTTGTCCAAACGGGGGTGTACTCCACTTTTCCACTTGTGTTTACAATCCACAAACTCCACTATATATTTTTTTACAATTCCAGGAGAGGGAAAGAAAGATTAAAAGTTCTTCTTCCTAAATCCCGCTATTATTTCAGAAGAGATCTCCCTCTCCAACTAAACAACACCCCCCCAACTGCTATGAGACACCCCCACCCCAAAGGTGGTATATTTTGCGAAGCCCCGGATAAAAATTGGTCCAAATATTTAGGGTTACAGCTCGGCCACAAAATCTCACGCCGGTTGGGGTGACGCTGAGTTGAAAACCAAGCTGCGAAGAAGATAAACTTTTCCTCGTGCCAGAATGGGGACCTTATTCTCATCGGACAGACATTGGCCAAGCCAGGGGGAGGTATCAAGTGGGGAACTAGTCTGGAATCTGTACGTCGGCACAAAAGGGCGAAGTCTGACCTTCCTGAATGCTGTTGAACCCTATCGCGTCTGACCCAGGAGCAAACTGGGCAATCTGGGCAGATCCCTGTATTCTAGACACCAGCAATGAAGTAGCTAATTGAACTCTTCAACCGGGAAATCCGGCTGTTCGCCAATGACCACAAGACAGGAGGAGCCCATCTGAGGTCCTCAGACCTTCCAGCTCTCCGGAACAAGATTCACAGACTGGGACCGACATGAAGGGGAAGGGAAGCTCCGGATCTGACCCTGAGCATCCCCAGGAAAGTCGGGGAGGGGTGTGTGTGATCCAGAAAGAGATGGACGAGGCCCTTTCAAAACTAGGCTCTGCTTGGGACACACGCCAGCCACCGGTTAATAACAAAGGAAACCCAAACCTACTGATTCTGAAACATCAAGGCAGGCAAGAGAGAGACACCGGAGACATCAATTTCTGAAGGACAAAATAACGGAGGGTGCACATCGGAATAGGGCCCCTGGGGAAGAGGCCTCCGGGCCAGGCGAGGCTGCTAACCCTTTTGTCCCGGCCTTTATAAATAAGTCTCACATCTAGCTCACAGTGAAAATGCAATTGATACAGAGATCACAGCCAGCTGCCACCATGGGGCACTTTTAGGGGAGTCCGGCGTGTGGCAAAAGGGCTCCCGGGCTCCCTTCTAGTGGCCACAATTGATCACGATGTCGTCATATTCTTCCTAAGGAAAGAAAGAAAGAAAGAAAGAAAGATGGGTCAAATGAGTTGGATGCCTGCAGGACTGAGCCCAAGGGAGGGGTCAAAGGCAGCATCAGTTTTGAGTTGCACCCACAAGAGACCAAATTCTGCTGACCTTTATCTACCACCAATTTGCTTTGACTGTTAGTAGTTTGGATTCTTGTAGAACAGGGGTGTCCAAACTTGGGAACTTTAAGACTTGTGGACTTCAACTCCCAGAATTCCCCAGCCAGCCATGCTTAAAGTTCCCAAGTTTGGACACCCCTGTTGTAGAATGTTAGCATGCAATCCTCCCTCCCTCCTTCTTTTCTTCCTTCTTTCTTCCCTCTCCCCCCATCTGACTCCGTGCTTCCTTCCGCCTTCCCTGCCTTCCTTCGTTTTTCCCATCCTGTCTGACTCCTTCCTCCCTCTTTCCCTGAGACGCCTTCCTTCCTTCCTCCCCTCCCCTCCCCCAGAGGGCCAAGTGTCCCGTCTCACAGCTTATCTCCCTCTTGCGATTATGATCACACTCACCTCGCTGTTACTGTCCACACTTTCTTCGGAATCCCACTCCGGCTCCTCGGAGCCAAATTCCCGTAACAGCTGTGGGATTTTTTGGTCAGGCCGGTGCATGGCGCTGTACATGGGCGTGTAGCCCACATACATGCGTGCCTTCGTGTCAGCTCCGGCACGCAAGAGGTATTCCACCATTTCAGGGCTCTGGGTCTCCACCGCCAGGTGGAGAGGACTCCGGCCACAACTTAGCTCCTGCAAAGGGGGTGGGGAGGCAGGTAAGGCAACATCACCTGAGCTGGGCACTCTGTATACTAAGCAAAATCAAGGCAGAACTGTTTTGACTTTCCTTCTCACCCGTTCTTCTGCCTCTGGATTTTGTCTTATGTCCAGGCCCCTCCCTCATGGCTCCAGGTGGCCTGACATCCCTTCACCGAGGCAGGAGCTTCAGGGGTGCCACCAGATTGCAACATGATCTCCCTGACACAGACCGGGATTCTCGCATTTGCACAAACTCGCCTGACAAACGGGCTGAGTTTGCGCAATCGGCGGGACTAGTTAAAATGGGGCGTGGCCATTCGTGGGCAGGATCTGGGCCTTGTTTAGCCTGTGCAGTAGGCCGGGCTGCCACGTTAAACCTGGAATGTGGTCGATGTCACACCAAGACAACAACTGCCTGTCGACGGCTCAGTTGAAGGCGTCATGCGAAACCCGCTTAGATGCTCCCAGGCAACAAATTAGTGCCATGCGCACAAAATGAGTTTCAAGCTCTCGTGGTTGAGAAATAGTTTCGCAACAATAATGTAGCAGAAGTGGTAGGAACTGTGGGCGGCGTTCAAGGAGGGATCAGCCTATAATCCCGATGTAGGTACTAAGTCCACTTGCGGCCACAGAGAGATTCTAGGCTAAATCCTCTTTTAACACCGCCCCCAGCTTCTGGCAACTCCTTCCCCTACTCGACTGCCCACCTTCTCACCTGACATTCATGTCAGTGGTAAAAACTGACTGATGCTTAATACGGGCAGTCCTCGACTTACGATGGGTTGCTTAACAACCAAAGATACGACAGACCCCAAAAGATACTTATGACTTAGTCCATGCTTTTGATGGCTAACCCATCCCTCATAGTCACTTAACCACATTTCATATGCTGGGCAACTGGCCTGTGTTTATGGCCATTGGCCGCGTCCTATAGTCACATGGCGATGTTTTTGACAAAACCCAGTGTTCACTTCCGGTTTTTGGTAAAAACACCCCCATAGCAAACAAGGGGTTTGTTTAATGTCCATGGATTCACTTAATGATTTGCTTAATGCCTGTTGCCAAATAAGTCATAAAATCAGGTTGGTCACGTGATCACCTGTTTTATGAACAGGCTCCATTACAGTCATAAAGTGAGAACTAGCTGTAATTATTTTTTTTGTACCTGATTTCTCTCCCACTTTTCTATTTGAATTTCTGGCATTTTTCAACCTAACAACGAGGATTGCTTCCTTTAAAATAAAAATGAAATTGATAATAGGGTTTGGGGTGGGGGGTTTTTTTTTGGACACTTCATAAGCTTGGAAAACTAACCTGCTTGTTGAGATCAGATCCTGCAGAGATTAAGAGGCTGACCATGTTCAAATCTTTCCGTAGAATGGCCACATGCAGGGGGATGTAACCTGGTGGAGAGGCAGAGGGTGTTTGAGGAAGAACCCAAAACAGCAAAACAAACAATTTTATGAGGTCAACCTGGGCTACGGGATGGAAAAATGGTAAAAAAACCATGTCATTTCCTTTGACCCACAAACACTGGAATTCAAAAGAAACCCTTCATGCAAAATAAATAACATATTGTTCCAATTTGGTTCAGATCCCTCTGCCAGAATTCTATGCAAACTTGGCAAGGAGGTAAATGTTTAACCACACAGAGCCGTAGAAGTAAACAACCGACATTGAAAAGGAGAGCAAAAATCATATTCTAAGAGGGAGTGGGGGGGAAAAAGGAAGAGACATACATTTTGTTAACCCCAAGGCTTCTCGTTGTAACAAACCACAACGGGACATCGCTTTATGCGTCGTTCATATGGTGCATTTTTAAAATAAGTCATTGTTCTGCTGTTTTATATTTTGATACGCACTTTACATGCTGTTTCTGTGAATTTTATGCTTTCGTGCTGCATTGTGTTACATCATAGAGGTAGTCCCCGACTTACGACCCCAATTGACCTCCAAGTTTCTGTTGCTATGTGAGACACTCGTTAAGTGAAATTTGCCCCGTTTTACGAACTTTCTTGCTACAGTGGTTAAATGAATCCCTGCAGTTATTAAGTTAGCAACACAGCTGTTAAGTGAATCTGACTTCCCTACTGATTTTGATTGTCAGGTCGCAAAAGGGGATCGCGTGACTGAGACATTACAATGGTCACGAATATGAAACCGTGGTCAATCATCTGAATTTTGAAACATGGGACCACGTGGATGCTGCCAATGGTCGTTAAGTGTAAAAACCAGTCATAAGTCACTTTTTTCAGTGCTGTTGTAACTCGGAACGGTCACTAAATGGACTGTTGTAAGTTGAGGACTGTTTGTGCAAAATAAATAAACAACAGGAAACAAGGTGACAAGCCCATCCGCTCATCAATGTATCGTAGAAATTTAAAGTAGCTAAATTTATATTTGTGTGAATTTTGAAGGCATGACAGTGATCTTCCCCGCCCCCGCCCCCCAGCCATGAGGACTAGAAAGTTGTGCTCACAGCTCTCTCTCTCCCTGTTTACAACAGACTTCAAAGAGGACGATTCTACCAAGTTCACACACGCCGCTTACCATCGTAATTGGTGCGATCCAGTTGGGCCTGGAAACGGTTGCCCTGACCGAGCCTTTGGATGGCGAGTGGTGCCAGAAGCTGTTCAGCGCAATCCCGCCATCCCTCTCGGCACGCCAAGTGTAGGGCCGTGTGGCCTCCTTTCTCTTGGACCCCTAGCCCGGCTCCTGCCGACACAAGTTTGCCAACAAAGCTGGATGCCCCGAGGATGACGGCGATGTGCAGTGCAGTCTAAAGGAAAAGAGAAGGAAGGGTGAAACATTTCGCCCGAGACAATTGACGGCTTTTGAAACCAACTGGCTGGTTTCGCAGAGCATGGTTTTCAACTTACGACCGGAATAGGAATTGCCATGACTGATGGGAGTCATTCAGTACAGGGAGGCCTCAACATACAACAGTTCATTTAGTGACCGTTCAAAGTTGCAACAGTATTGAAAAAAGTGACTCATGATGACTGTTCTTCACACTTAGCTTTGGCATTCTCTTAAAATAAGGTATCCAACCTTGGCAACTTGAAGACTAGTGGACTTCAACTCCCAGAATTCCCCAGCCAGAACTTCTGGCAATTAAAGTCCGCAAGATTTTTAGTTTTATGCTGTCTGGGGAATTCTGGGAGTTGGAGGCATCCGATCCACTCAAAATCTACAATCCTCCTTGTTTTATTGTACTCGGCTTTTAACCAGCGCAAATTCTGTTCTCAGTTCTGTCCCAACAGTCTTCCTAGTCTCACTTGTGAATTTTGGGACAGCCAAGACAGCTGAAGTGAAGCAAAGTGCCCTGCGGCCTCACCTGGCCAAGGTCGTTCTGAATATCCAGGTAATCCGTTCCATGGGTGTATTGTAGAATAGAGTCCAGGAAAGCTTCGTGTTCATGGATCACCGCCAGATGAAGAGCTCTGGAACGAGAGGAAAGAGCAAACTTGGCTAAGAAAGGATGAACCCACAAGTCGAAAACATTTCCTGCGGTATAGTTCTCGACTTACAACCATTCGTTTAATGACTGATCAAAAGTTACAACTTTTTGATCAGTCGTTACACAAAGTTACACTTTGAAAAAAGTTGACTTTGGCTCAATTTTACACCAATCGTTTGCAACATGGTCACAGGATCAAAATTTGAATGCTTAGCAACTGATTCCTATTTATGACGGTCGCAGTGTCCCAGGTTCATGCGATCCCTTTTTTGCAACCTCCAGACAAGTGAAGTCGACCGGGAAGCTGGCTTCCCTCAACCGCCGTGTTACTGTTACCGACTTAACAACCACAGGGATTCCCTTAACAGCTGTGGTGAGGAAGGTTGTAAAAAAAAAAGTGGGAGGAGGGGGCAAAACTCACTCAGCAAACGTCTCGCTCAGCAGCCCAAATCTGGGTCTCGATGGCGGTCGTAAACCGAGGACTACCTGTACAGGTAGTTAAATCCTCGACTTAGCATCGCCATCGAACCCAGAAGTTCTGGTTAAGTTGTGCTGGTCGTTAAGCAGGTCCTCAGGTGAGCCCACCCCCCAACTTTCAATGTCAGGGACCCCCAGTTGCCCCTCACCCGAGACAAGGGGTACCTACGTGTCTCCATCCTCGGTGACGAAGCCCAGGACGTGTCGCAGCCAAGCCTCGGGGGCCACCTGGCTCTGGAGGTGGACGCCCCCCACCCCTTCCACCAGGTCACCCACCCCCTCGTCGCCCCCCAGAGCCGAGTCCAGGCGCCCCTCCTCCTCCTCCTCCTCCAGGGACTTCTGGGGGGCTCTGGGGTCAGAGGTCACTGGGCAGACACCAGGCCCCCCCTCGGCGTCTCCACGGCCCCCCAGGCCTCCATCCTCCCGGAGCTGGACCAGCTGCCCTTCGCTGAGCGACCCGAGGCCGCTGTCGCACCACTCCTCGCCCCCAGTCTCCAGCCGCTTGGGCTCCCTGGGGCCGCCCTGGCCGGGCTGCCCCTGCACGAAGGCCATGGCTCGGGACGGGCCTACAGAAGAGCCCCCGCTACGGGCAGCGGAGCCATCACGGAGGCCGGGCCCAGAAGCCCCCGGGGACCGATGGAACTCAAGCGGCCGGCCCGGCCGAGGATGCCATGAAGGGGAATTTCAGCGGCCTGGGGATTCCCCGGCTTGAGCGTCTTATCAGGCGAAGAGGGGCATGCCGGGAGTTGTAGTGACGCCCCTTGCCGTCATTCTGCCCCCCTCCCTCCGCGCCTGCGCTTTAGAAGAAAAGACGGAGGCGCCATATTTCCCCCCTCGAGGTATGATGGGAAATGAAGTCCTGGGAGTGAGGGCGTTTGAGTATCATTGGCGTCTTTTTAAAAGGTGTTTCCCTTCAGAACTTCCTCTCGTTTACGTCACTTATCGTTTAAATTCGTCTCTGTCTAATTTCTTGGCTTTCGAGAAGCTCTAATTTGGAAGGACGGCTTACACTTCATCGACGTCGCGCCCCCAAACTGAGCGCAAAGCCTGAAGGGAAGTGGTAATTTCTTTTATTTGTAATTTCTCTTTCCCCGCCCCCTCGTCTCCAGCTGCGGTTGGGTGAGACATTACGACCATCGGTGACGTCAGGCATTGTTTGTTTGGAAGCTGACCGGCCATTGGCTGCTGTGCCGCGGGGCCTTTCGGGGCTTGTAGTTTTCCCCTCAGGGGGCAACAGTCTGGCTTCTCGGCGGAGCAGCGACACGGTCTTCCATGGCAAGCCGGGAAGGTAACGGTGCCGCTGAGGGAACCGGTGGGCTGAGAAGGCCCGGACCTCCTGCCCAGTCTCCCCTTCTTCCTTCTGTTTCCTTTGTCACAGGCGCTGCCGCCAGTCCCGAAAAGGGCGCCGAAAAGGCCTCCAAGTCCTCGGTGAGGATTTAGGGGGCGAAATTGGGGGGCGTCGCTCCAAATCCCCCCCTTCTGGGGCCTTCTCTCTCTAGGCGGCTCTGCCCCACGGAGGGAAAGGGGGCGCCTGGAGCGCTTTCCATCAGGCGGAAACCCAACCGGTAGAGCTTCCTGAGGGGGAAAGTGGCTCGATTCCCAGAATAAGGACTCTTAAAAGTCATTTTGGGGTAGGTGGGTGGACTTCCAAGCCCATTATCCCCCGCTCAGCTGGATGGGAGTCCGGTGAGAAAAAAGCCCTAAATAAGTCAAAAATATACTTCACACTTGTATTCACTGTGCAATTAATCAAGCCTATCATTTTAAACTATTGCACGTATTACAGACAAATGACAAAATTTGGCCACACTTGAGGAGAAAGTCACATAAGATTGAAGATTGTAAATAAAACTGATCAGAATGAGTGGGGGATTGGATTTAATGTGGAAAAAACAGTGTTTCTCAACCTTGAAAACCTGTGGACATCAACTCCCAGAACTCCCCAGCCAGCAGCAGAATTCTGGGAGTTGAAGTCCACACATCTTCAAGCTGCCCAGATTGAGGAACATTGGTATAAAAAGGTATCTCTCGGCTGTTTCAGAGGCTCATTCACCTTTGGGCATAGTTTAAGCTCAAATGGAATGCCCTTATATCTCTTCTCCAAAAATGCTGATGGGAGAACATTGATCCATGCTGGGGCTAGACTGCCTGGAGAGCCTCTCTGAGCTTGAGGCCAGAAAGCACTGGCAACTGTGGAAAAAATTCAGGAGCCACTTAAAAATACATTTTAGGAAAGGATAGATGGGATTTGGGATGTTCTGGAATTTCACAGTACTTCTTTTTTTTTTTTTTGAATGCTTAACAGGTCTTAACCCTGCTCAGACTTAATATTAACTTAATAAATTCAGCTAATATTAAGGAAATGTAAGAAATGAACTCCCTCCTTCCTTCCTATAGAGTTCAGATTCTGACGAGGAAGGGGGAGCTTCTGGCCAGACAGAAAGTAAGTAACTATCCAGTGGGAGTTCATATTTTACTTTAAATATTGTGAATGTATAAATTGAGCCTATCCCAATGTCTTCCAACTATTCCGTCTCCCTATAGCTAATAAGAAATTATTCATAAAAACCCCTGAATTGTGAAACCCAGGATAAGAACTTCAGTGTTTGCTGTGCACAGTAACTATGTAATCAGGCATTATAATTTCATTCTTTGGCCTGGAATAAGGTAAGGCTGGTCTTAATCCATTGAGCAAAGACACATGACTTCTATCTCTGGGCCACAATTACATATATGTCCATTTATTAGTGAGCTTGTACTTTGTGTCAGCTGCGTCAGGACAAGATGAGCAAATGTTCAGTGGAGACGTAAACGGGAGCTTATTTGTCAAAAATAAGAATGGAATAGGGGAAGTGAGTTCCTAAAACAATAATGCGCCTTTCCTTTCAGAGTTATGCTTCTCTAAAACAAGGAGGGGAATCTTGTTTTTTTGCTTTTCTAACAAATCTTTGAATGAGGCAAAACAAAGTAGAGAAGCCTCAAATTGGATTCCCCAAGGCTGACTGGGGAATTCTGGGAGTTGAAGTCCATCCGGCTGAAAGCTACCAAGATTGAGAAACGCTGTTTGAAGACATGAGCATTATTTTAATAAAAAGCATGGAATAGCTTGCTTTTGAGCTGCAGAAAGATTTTTTTTCCTAAAGTAAGAGTTTAGCACAATATACAGAGCTCTCATGGGGTCCCTGGTGTTTTTTGAGTTTGGTTATTTTCCTGCAGACGTTTTATGACTCAACTAGGTAACATCATCAGTGCTAGAAGGGAGTAGGGTTTGCGGAGAGGAGGTGGCCTGGGGCGTCCTTGGTGGTCTCTGAGCTTAGTGGTTTCCTTGCAGATATTTCATTATCCCTCTAGGTAACTTCATTGGTGTACTGATGATCTATCTGGCACAGATCTCAGCTGTTCAAGGCACATGATAATGTTGCGATTTTTTCCTTTCTTAACAGTGGATTTTTTGCGGAACCTCTTTTCACGGACTTTGGGCTTCGGCAGTGGGAAGCCCGAGAAGGTGCTGGAGGAACTGACGCTGGAAGGCGTGACCAACTTCATGCTGACTGAGAAATGTAAACCAGTTCTTTCTAGAGATGGAAACATTTTGCTCTTTTCTTTTTTCTAACAGCCTCTAAAGTGGATGAAAAAGAAGGAAGGGCAGGGGGGCGGGGAAGAGCTTGTGGTGCAGATCAAAAAGAGGAGGGAGGCTTGGCACCTCTGTGTGTTGTAGTTATACGCTGTTATCAGTATATCTCTGCATGCTTACCTGTAGTCATTGATACGTTTACCGATAGGGACTGCTGTTGACAAAGGTTATTTCCCCAGGGCCACCCAAAGTCAGACTCTTAGCAGAAGAAGTTGAATCCCAGCCTCTGAAATCCTGTGGCTTCTCAGTTGCCAAGGCTTCAATGGCTGGATGCCTATGCCAAACAGTTGATGCTGTTCAGGGTATGAGGGTGGCATGGTGTAATTCAGGGGTCGATATTGAAAGGCAATTTACTGCCCTTTCTCTTGCAGGCAAGAATATAATCTGTATGGTCGGTGCAGGAATCTCAACTAGTAAGTGTCACGATGGCTTTGTTTGTTGTTTGTTTGTTTTGTCCAACTGTAGGAGCAGAATGTGATGCTGGCTGATAAAATTAGAAACTGCCTTTACATAGTTAGGGATCAGAAGAAGTTTTTTTCTACTCATTCTAAAAAGGTGTGCTCTTATCCTGCCACAGAGATTTATTAGTTTTAATTGGGAAACTCCTTTTCTGGGAAAGTAGAGAAAGAAATGTTCACCCTGTTGAATCAAACTTATTTCCCCCCTTTGTTCTAAGCTGGGCTTGAAGTAATGAAGCTGGGAACTTCAAGTACAGTATCTGCTTCTTAGCTCAGACTGTATTGGTGCTCTCTGTAGCATCAGAGTAAACAAGCCCCTCTCCTTAGAATCTATCCTTAGTTAGTTTTCTATTCAGCTGCTTCCAGCTGCCAGTTCGGTCTCAGCGTTTGCCTTTCTGCCTCTCAGGTGCGGGGATCCCTGATTTCCGCTCACCTGGCACGGGGCTATATGCCAATCTGCAGCAATACAATCTACCATACCCCGAAGCCATATTTGAGATTGGCTACTTCAAGGTACTAGGCTGAGTTACTCACTTGCTATTTACTTGGGCTGAATACGGTGCTCACTTGCAGTTTGTTTTCTTTGGCATAACTGATGCGATGTCTGTTTTCATTTAGCAAAACCCAGACCCATTCTTCACCTTGGCTCGGGAGCTCTACCCAGGGCAGTTCAAGGTCAGCTGGCTTTTCATGTTTCCTAGGTGGTGGGCAGGGATTTAAACTTAATCCTAAAATGGTCTTGTAACCTTAGGAGAAGAAATGGCTGTGTCAAAGAGTTCCTAACAAGTGCCCTCCCTGCCCCCTTCACACTCTTGAGAAGCAGGATCTGAAGCCCACCCCTCTTCTAGTTTAGAGAGGTGCTCAAAATCGGGTCTCTTTAAGAGGTTTTAAGTGAGGGGCTTATCCGGCTTTAGAGGAGAAACAGAACTACGTCCTCTGAGTTTTCTCAACAATTTTTAGTGCTTGGGAAGAGGGGCATTTCTTTATCAGACTGGTTGTAAAGTATTCCATCACCAAATGGTATACAATTCTCATACAGTAAAACCTACAATAGAAATAACTGCCCATAAAATAAATAAATACACCCCCCTCCCCCCCCTCCCCCGCAGAACTGCATTCTTCACTTAGAATTAACCCGAGTGACTTGATTTCCCAGAGGGACTACTATCAGGGGCCATCCTGCACTCATCCATGAATTGGGATGAGGTACGACATTTCAGGAGGAGGGACTGCTTTTGTGAACAGCCACTCTGTTGAAATCAAAGTGCCCTTCTCTGGCTTGGTTCCAGAAGATGCCAAGCACCAAATTCTTTTGTTGATTGCTTAGTGTCATCCCCACGTTTTAATGAACTGAAGTGGATGTTTTTTGTGCTGTCGTTAGTTGATTATGGATTAATTTATGCGGTTTACTGTTTCATTTAATCGCTGTGAATGTTTTATTGTTAATTTACAATGGATGTTTTAATGTGATGATGTTGTTAACTGCCAAAGTGTTGGATGAATGAGTAAACATATAAATTAAAACTAGACCTTTGATTTTATTTGTGAAAAGAAATATGACATTTAAGGCTCTGATCCTTTTTAGCCGACAGTCTGTCACTACTTCATTCGCCTTTTGAAGGAGAAAGGGCTGCTGCTACGCTGCTACACTCAGGTAAATAAGTCCTTTTTCCTTTGGGTCTCTTTCTGGTCTTTGGGGCTGGCACTTTAAAACAAAATTTTGTTACATTATTCCGGCCTGCTAAATAAATAAGGGCCATTAGCATTTTCTTGCTTTGAAATGGTGCATTGCAGCAAGTGAATTTTGAACAAGTCTTCTTGACTGTGAGCCAATCAAATGATTTAACGGGTGTGTACAATATGAGTTATTGTAACCATATGCAAGGGATTTTTTAAATGTTGAATTCATGTGTGGTGCTATGTTAATATGTTAACATATTAAAAGTCAATATGCTGGCATTAGATGAAATAACAAGACAAGTTTCAAAGCACATAACATATTGCTTTTCAAGAATAAGAATGAAGACCATTGGTAGTTTACAAGCATTTTAATGAGAATACTGTGTAGGATACTTAACAATTCTGGCTACCACATGATGGATTTCTCTGCAATCCCCGAGAAAACTTGTATAATGACAGAATAAAGAAAATGAAAAATTCATTCATTTATTCATTTATTCGATTTATAAACCGCCCCCTCTCCCCAAGGGGAAAAAGAGAGAACTGATGCAGCTACGATCTCCGGGAGAGTGCAGGAGTTAAAATACATATTCCGTTTAAAAATTATTGCATCGTAGTATAAACGGTTTGAAATGTAGTAATCAGGACTTTATTTCCTCGCAGTTGGCTCAAAGTCACCCAGCTGTTTGTTTGTTTTTTGTTTTTGTTTTTGTTTTTTGTGGTTAAGGTGGGATTAGAATTCACGGTCTCCCACTTTCTAACCTTGTGCCTGAATCACAGGGGTGGGTTCCTACCCGCGCTAGTACCGGTTTGCTTCGTGTGCACTGCGCCTCACAATCAGGAGGCTGTGAGTTCGATCCTACGTAGAGGCAGATATTTCTCTCTTTGGGCACAATGGGAATTTATCTGCTGAATAAAGCTCCGCATTGGTGACAGGAAGGGCAACCGGCCAGTAAACACTCGGCTCCATTCAGTTGCCCAGACTCCACCCCGCAAGGGATTATGGAGTCATTAAAATGAGATGATGATTGATGGCCACTTCAGGTTGGATTTATTTCCAACCTCTTGCCTTCCTCTAGAACATCGACACCTTGGAGCGGGTGGCCGGTCTGGATGCCGAACACTTAGTGGAAGCTCATGGCACCTTTTATACCTCCCATTGCATCAGCTCCACTTGCAGGACGTCCTACAGCCTGGAGTGGATGAAAGGTGAGGGTCAGGCATTGGAAGCAGGGAAGACATTACCAGGGGCCCTCCGGAAGGGAACGAAGGGGTAAAGAAAAATTTTAAAAATCATTCGGAATAAACTCTGGATTATTCCTGCTGCATGATCTTGATAAGCAGTGCTTGTTTCTGAGATGTGTGAATGCTGCTGAGGGGAGAAAACCATCACTTGTGGGATTGAGCCATGGTGGCGCAGTGGTTAGAGTGTAGTACTGCAGGCTACTTCTGCTGGATGCCAGCTGCCTGCAATTTGGCAGTTGCAATCCCACCAGGCTCAAGATTGACTCAGCCTTCCGAGGTGGGTCAAATGAGGACCCAGATTGTTGGGGACAAGAGGATGACTCTGTAAACCGCTTAGAGAGGGCTGTTAACGCACTATAAAGCGGTATATAAGTCTAAGTGCTATTGGTACTGGTATTGCTATTCCAGTGGTACGCTTTGGATTGCCTGGTATGGGTGGGTGCAAGACAGAGGTTAAAAGACTGATTAGAATTAAGGGTTGTAGCTATTTTTATTTATTTATAAAATTGGCTGCCCTTTAACCCCAGAGTAACTCTGGGCAGCTTACAGTTCCAGCTTAATTAAGCCATAAAATGTGAAAATCAAACCTTGCAACCAAAGACACATGCAGACAGCAGTGGGGGAGGGGAAATCTGTTATTAATCAATCAGCCACCTCCATTGTATTGATCCCCCACTGGAGCCCCAAGCCAACTGGCACAGCCATGTCTTTAGGCTCTTCCAAAAAGATAGGGTTGGGGCCAACCTCACATCAGAGAGGGGAGGGGAGAGATGTTCCAGAGGACAGGAGCAATGGCAGAGAAGGCCCTCCTCCTGGACCCTGCCAGCTGGGATACTGGAACTGAGGGGATCTGCAGCATGCCTCCTCTGCCAGCATGGGTGGTACGGGCCAATCCTGGTGAGGTGAGACTATCTCTCAAGGAACCTAGACCTCTGCCATTGATGCCAAATCATGAATTAGCTGCAATCGGAATTGGCTCAGGTGTGTTGCTCTTATTTTCTTTTTCAGAAAAAATATTTGCATCTCTCACCCCCAGGTGTGAAAAATGTCAGAGTGTAGTGAAGCCAGGTGAGCATCCCCACCCAGTCATTCATCAAAGCAAAACATCCTGGGGTCTTGGTGCTTATCGATCAGGTTTCAGGGAAACCTAACCCGAGATTCTGCTTTCTTTTCCTTTGTTCAGACATTGTGTTTTTTGGGGAGAATCTGCCCCCCCGTTTCTTCTCTCTCATGCAGTCGGTAAGCGCTTCAGTCGTTTGTCCTTGGATTGGGAACACTGGCAGCCCCACTTTGGAGGTCTCCCAAGAGCCAGGATTTCTGAATCCTTATTCTAGGAGTGAAAATTTCTCCAGACGAAATGATGTTATTTAGACATGTATGCTAATTGTCAGATGTGATCCATAATTGGTTAGGATGAATGAAATCTAATGAATGGAAATACGGCACAGAAGGAGCTGTGTTTTAGGCTGAAAATAGAGATAATAGGACGCAATGGCTCAGTGGCTAAGATGCTGAGCTTTTGGATCAGAAAAGTCGGCAGTTTGGCGGTTCGAATCCCTAGCACCGCGTAACGGAGTGAGCTCCCATTACTTGTCCCAGCTTCTGCCAAACTAGCAGTTCGAAAGCACGTAAAAAACGCAAGTTAGGACCACTACTGACCTCCGCTCCTTCCGTGTCAAGCTCAAGACCCACCTTTTCCAAATAGCTGGCCTGGCTCAACCATAACTTCGTATCGCTCCTGATGGGTTTTTTAATTTAGTAATTTTATTTAAGGGGATTTTAAATTGTGTTTTTAATTGTCTTTCACTTATAAGTCAACTCTCCTCCATGCACATATGTATATGTCTCTGTTCTTTTTGTATATATGTTTGTCTTATGTGTATTTTTATTTGTTTTGATTGTACGCCGCCCCGAGTCCTTCGGGAGAGGGTTGCGGCTAATCAAATAAAAAATTATTATTATTATTATTATTAAGTAGAAAAACAGGGACCACCTTTGGTGGGAAGGTAACAGCGTTCCGTGCGCCTTTGGTGTATTGACCATAGAGACGTTTTCGGACAGTGCAGGCTCTTTGGCTTTGAAATGGAGATGAGCACTGCCTCCTTTAAGGCTTAAAGTTGCCAAGCTTGGAGACTCCTGGTCTATCATGACCATAATAACATTGGGCAGCAAAGTCTGTCTAGGCCTGAATAAATGAAAGATCAAAGGATCATATCCCAATAACCTGGTTAGAAACTGGGATGCAGTTCTTCGGGTGACCGCTATCCTTTACGCTAACCCTCTGCTTGCAGGATTTCCAGAATGCAGACATGCTTATTATCATGGGCACCTCCCTACAGGTCCAGCCTTTCGCCTCTCTGGTCAGCAGGTCAGTGAACCTGGGCTGTGTAAGGGAGGGCTTGCTTTTCTTTTCTTTTTTTCAAACATTATAAAATACAAAAGTAAATGAAAGAGCAGTGAGGCAGGAGGAGAGAGGGGAAAGAAGTGAGGCAAGCTAGGGAAAAGAAAAGAAAAGCATTAACTTCTGACTCACTCTGTTGCAGTAGAAAAAAGCATTAGCATCAAATCACAGATTTTTGTTTTTCCCTAATAATAAGAACAAGTCATTTCTATAAAGATCGATCAATCTAATCTGTAAAACCCAAAGTCAAAGTTACATTCTTTCCCACCTTAAGCACAAAGTTCAGAAGCAGTTTCCATATGGAAACCAAAGCACTCATATTCTTTTCTGTCATCAGAGGAGTCAGTTTTGCCATTTCAGTCAACTCCCATCAGCTTCTGCAACCAAGGACTGGCTTTCCTGAACCAAGATGCCACAGGCGCCGTTGCTAAACGGTTCCTCCTCTCTGTTTCTTCCAGGGTACCCGCAAACACTCCGCGTCTTCTGATCAATAAGGAGAAGACAGGCGAGGTGAGGTTAGCTTTGCAGCCTGCTTTCTAGGGCCTGCCACAGAGTGGAAGCTCCTGGGAATAGAGGAGGGATGGGGCAACTACGGCAGCTTTTCGAGCAGTGGACTTCAACTCCCAGAATTCCTGAGTTGGCCTGATTCTTCTTACACTTCTGCGAATCAGGAAGGCATCGGCTGGAGTTGCTTCTAAATGCTATCTTGTTGCTCTGGCCTTTTTAAAAAAATGCTTTTCAGCCTAGCCTGCATATCGCCATCCAGGTCATCTTCCCTACTTGACCATAAAAGTATGGCAATTTTACGGCCTGTGGAGTTCAACGTCCAGAATTCCTGAGCCACCTTGTATCATGACAGTTCTCTGCTGATCCCCCATCTGAAAATGGTCACCATTTTGGAGCCCTCCAAGAGAACGTCCTTCCATTTTTGGTCTCGTTTCAGAGTGATCCTTTCATGTCCCTGATGGGCTTAGGCTGCGGGATGGATTTTGATTCCGAGAAGGCATACAGGCAAGTTCACTTCGGGGCGCAGGATTGTGGCAGGGTGGACGCTGAGAGCCTAAGGGTTAACTCATGGGAGGTGGGGTGTTTTCAGTGCTTTGGCGCCAAACAAAAGTCTTAGGTAAGAGACTTCACTGAGGAGTTAAATAAAATCAAGTTTAAGACAATAATTGCTGTTTGTTTCTCTTGATTCTGACATGCTCAGTTCCCTTGGTATATCTAATGCAGCTTTGTGGTTCATATGCTGAGCTCCCCTGGTGGCTTCAGGGAGGCCATTCTTGGTCTTGTCTATGGAGATTCTCAGTCATCCAGGTCATGATTGTCCCAAAGGTGCTTTTTTTTCCCAAGAGGCACTGAACTTTCTGGGAGATTTTTGAACATATTTGCTTCTCATCCAAGAAGCTTCTTCAGCTCTTGGGGGGGGGGGGGGGGGAAGCAGCTTTGGGACACTCTTGGTCTTCATAGCCCAGGTGTGTTAGGGAGATGATCCTGCTAGGGAGATCCACCTGATCATAAGGTGTTTGTAAAGATTGCTGGAAGAAAAGATGCATCTGACTTGGAATGCTTTGTCAGCTCTGTATAAAAACCAATTCATTGGTGTTCTATTATTCACCATTCTTTTGGGGGGCCTTTCCCACCACACTTAATTTTTCAGGGACGTCGCCTGGCTAGGAGACTGCGATGAGGGCTGCCTGGCTTTGGCAGAGCTGTTGGGATGGAAGGTAGGTCTCCCATTTGAAAGCCACAGAGAACAGATGTAGAAATGAACGGGTTCTTTTTGGCTCCCACTGGGGTCTCATTAGGAAGGGGGTGGCTTGTCAACTCTGAGCAAATTAAGTTTGTGTTTATTTCTTGGTTATCTTCCTTACGTGGTTTTCTCTTTTCTCTTCCCCCCTTCTCCCCCCCAGAAAGAGCTGGAGGAACTGGTGAAAAAGGAACACGCTATCATTGAGGCCCAGTCAGGGCAGACAGTGGGTGTCGGAGCAGGCGCTGGTTGGCAACCAGTCAAAAAGCAAGAGCAGAATCCATCTTCGGAGAAAGAAAAGCCAGCTGCAAAGAAAGAAGAATGAAGAGATTAGAGATCAAGGGACCCTATTTTTCTATTATTAAAAAACCCACCTCGACGTGAACGGGGGATGCTTGGGGCCTTCTGTCTTCATTTCCTTAAGGCGAGCTGATGGGGTTTCCATCTTTAGCGGAGGAAATTTCCTACATAATTTTGGGCGAGTCCCTGTCACCCCAAATTGCTATTGGGAGAATAAGTGGAAGGAAGATTCTGTGAGTCGGTTTGCGCTGCCGGAGAAAGGCAGGATATAATTCTAAGAAATAAACTAAGCAAAGGGACTTAGCTGTCTGGCATCAAAGATTTTGGGGGCAGTCATAGAGTTCAGGGCAAAGGTGGAATCCAAAATAGGTCTCACCCAAAGTCATCTCGGGGGACTTTGGACCCGATGGAAGACACTAACAGCTGAAATTATGATTGAATTGAAGTTTTAATTTAGCAGGAGTATTTCTTAGCGATTTCTTTAGAATAGGGATGCCCAACCTGGCAACTTTAAGACTTGTGGACTTCAAATCCCAGAATTCCCCAGCAGCAAGCTGGCTAGAGAACTCTGGGAGTTGAAGTCCATAGGTCTTAAAGTTTCCAAGTTTGGACACCTGCTTTACAGCCTTGCTCTTCTTATTTTAAAGTGTTGGGAGGGTGAATTTGATTAATTTCCAGTTAACTTCAGAATTTTGTTCTAATTGCCTTACAGAGAAAAAAAAAGACAAATTGAGACTTGAGTTTAACTTCTGTCCAGCCCTTATTTATGAGTCTTCCTTCCTTCCTTCCTTCCTTCCTTCCTTCCTTCCTTCCTTCCTTTTTTCTTTCTTTCCTCCCCTTCTTCCCCTTCTTCCCTTTCTTTGTTTCCTTGATCTAACCAATGAAGGCACTTTCAGAGAAGTATAGTTTGAAGTGTTTGATTAAACTGTTGATTTATGCAGAGTACCAGTTTTAAACTACCTTTGATGCTTTTGTTTCCATGATTTACATAAAGCTGTCATCAGTGACAATTAAATATAATCAGCTTGATACCACAAGATAATATGTTGTTGTTGTTTTCTTTTGTGTTCCTGTGTTTGTTTTAAAAAGATTGGGTGTAATTGGTGTACTTAACACTTACCTGTCTTGTAGTGATCCAGATTAGCAAAACAGGTGGTAATTCAGGGGTTGGAGTGTTGGTGCCCTCTCGTGGACACAAAGTGAAACCTGCTTTTACAAAGTTTAATATGGATGCAATCCTTACTCGTTCTCTTGATTTCTGTACTGAGAGGCAGCTATTAACTTTTCCATCAATTTTCTGGGGGGTCATAGGTTACAGCTAAATAGCTTTGGGCACTAGCTGATAATTCCCTGCCATCTATTCCAAGCCTTTTTTAATGCTACAATTAAAATAAATGCCTGTGTTTTTCAGATAGAGGTACTGGAAAAGTATTCTATGATAAAAGCAACTCTTAAATGCTCTAGCACAGGGGTCCCAGACTTTGGCAACTTTAAGCCTGGTGGACTTCAATTCCCAGAATTCCCCAGCCAGCAATTCTGGAAGTCCACCAGGCTTAAAGTTGCCAAGGTTGGAGACCCCTGCTCTAGCATACGTAAGGGCTTCACTTATAAAGAGCTTAGTTTTATGTGCTAGTGCTTACATATTATATACTTTTTTTAAATGGATTATAGAGGAATTTGCAAAATCATTCCCAGTCCATAGTCAACCCTTTTCTTACTTCAACTTAACTGCTGCTAAAAATTATACAAGTTGCTAAGATCTCTAGGAATAGTCATTTGAGAAAAAAAGAAAACGGGAAATTACTGTTTAAGGCACTTTTCACTTCAGAAGCATAACCAAATTCTTCCGCTTTTGAGCTAATAGCCTTGTGCTATTAATATCTTTCGCTAAGTCAGTGTTTCTTTCAGATGTGTGGACTTCAGTTCCGAGAATTCCCCAGTCAGCAGACCCACACAAAGTTTCTGAGACTGGCTTAAGACTGCTCTTAAGTTCTCTACCTGCCTGAGCCTCCTTAACAGCTCCATCGGCTGTCTCAGTTCTACCTCGAGTGTCTGTCTAAACTAATTTTCCCTCTTGCCTTCTGGCTTCACCCAGCAATGACCTTTTCTTCCAGAATACTCTCTCTGTCTTGGTGCATCACGGACCTGTTGATGCACGACTGAAGGTTATGGATGATTCTCCTGGAAGGCTTTGAAAAAAATATATCTTAAATCCAAGAAGGGGAAGGCTTTTGACATGTACTAAGCATGACGGTAGCGTATTACCTCTAGTACCGGAGGCTGTTGCTGAGAGGGGTAAGTGGTGTGTTCTCAGAGCAAGTGGAACCTGGATTAAACGAGGCTTATTTTTTTTCTTCTGATCCAGCATATCTACTCTTAAAAATGTTTTTCTAACGAATGCTTCTCCGCCCAACTTTTGTTTTCTCTTTAGCTGCCTTCCTTTGAAGTGAACGGAGGAGGCCCCAGGACCATGTGAAGGCAGTCGGCGGAGGTGTCAAACCACATCCCTGCCTTTGTCTCCTGAAATTGTCGGTCGTGTCCTAGTGCGTCGGTCCTACCTTTCTTCACTTACCTTTGGCTGATCCATGAGTGGCAGCTGGACCCAAAGATTTCGTAGCTGGCGGTTTCACCTTCTTGCATGCCCATCGCAAGGTAAGATCATCTTTTAACTGTTGATGGGATCAGGTAAACATGGGGACCTTTGGAGCAGGTTTTATTTCTGAACAGGAAGGTCAAGGCAGGGTTTGAGGAGAAAAGATTTACCCATCCCTACAAGCCTCAGGGAGGGAGGTTAACCAAAATCTCCTTACCTATTTCTGGGGAAGGAACGCTGGAATTATTGGGGGGTCCTTGGCGTTCTCTGAGCTTTGCCTGTTTGCTTGTTTTCTTGCAGACGTTTTGTTATCCAAACTAGGTACCCATGTTGATGATGTTACCTAGTTAGGGGAATGAAACATCTGCAAGAAAGCAGCCAAGCTCAGAGAGCCCCAAGGATACCTCCCGTCAACCCTGAGCTACAAAAATATTCTCCCTTCTTGGATTTATTGCCTGCTGCTGAGTGTTTTGGTGGCATCGGCTTGTTTGTTGGAAGCGATCATGCGGTCTAAATATATATATATATTGATGCAGATATTCGAAAGCACCTGGAACTTTGCGTGTAAGTGGGAGGAAGGTCAGAAATGGCCTTTGGCGTGACAGGATAGATGCATTCGGTGATTTGCCGAGCGCTGTTTTTTTTTTTTCTAAGCAGAATGTTCATCTTCCTTTCAGAGCTAAGCATCGACTCCGTCCGCCATTTTGCCTGCTGATAGAAACACGTGGGCTCGGGTCTCCCTTGCAGCCGGCTCTGGGGTGAACTCTGCTAGGGCAGGGATTGAAAAGGAAGAGGCCGTTTGGAAGGGGAAACTTTCTCCTGAAGCACCTTCCCTGGATGCTGCACGTTTTTAATTTAGCCGTAGGTATGTTAAATGTGATTTCTTCTCTGAACGGTGGGAGCTTTCAAGAGTGTTCAGCTTATGGGGCTAATTCCCTGTGGAAGGAGGCATCTATTATCCATTATAATGTATATGGTTAATATTTATTGACAAATACATTGGTAGTTTCAAATAGGATTAAAGGTCCTTGGTGCTCTCTGAACTTGGTTGTTTTCATTTCATTATTAAACTAGTAATAGACCCACTGAGGTTGCCTCGTTGGGATCATGACACATTTGCAAGGAAACAACTAAGCTCAGAGAGCACCAAAGGCCTCCCATTTCAATCCCTCCAGGATTAACGTTGTCCCTTTTTAGGGTCTTCAGCAGAAAAATTTGGGCAATAGGATCGGAGCCTCAGTTCCTTTGCACCGCTCCACCATGACGTCACTGCCGAAACTTTTGATCAGTAGACTTCTTCAGTCACACCAGATGGACTTGGGGAGAACTGGCTCCTTTCCCAGGGGTAGCAAATTTTACTGAATCCCACGATAGCAAATTATTTATTTACTTGTCCCATGCATATAGCAGCCCATCTCCCAAATAAGTCACGCCTTCCTCAGGACACTGTTTAGTCTACCTGGGCCACGGATACGTCTTTTGCTCTTGCTATCGTTTCTCCACCTGGGGCTCAGATTCATCTGTCCAATGTCTTCTGTTTCTCCAAGAGAACGTTCAGAGACCACCCCCCCGAAAGAAAAACAGTTTGGAAAGTTTGATCGGGAGAAGAGGGCTTGGGGATTAACTGGAGTCTCATGGGAATGAGCAATGACGGAGATCATGGTTGATGCCAGCAAGGAGCGCAAGGGACCAGGGTCTCGGTAAGGAGAGGGTCTGCGTGTCTGGGTTAAGAAAGAGGAATGCCTGTTTGCCCAGTTGGTTATGTGAAGAGCATCTAATCCAAACCTCAACAGCTTTTTGACATGTATGCATTTCAACTCCCAGAATTCCTAGGAGATAAGGAGGAATGCTGGGAGTTGAAGTCCATACAATGCTGAAGTTGGGAAACATGGCAGGACATCCAAGGAAGCTCTTGTGCCACTTTTAGACCTACCACGTTCGATCTTGTGTAGTGCCTAACAGCTGATTGGCTAAACAACTGCTCTGATCTCAGTGCAGGAGTAAATTTTGGCTGGACTCTTCACCCATTGAGGGCTAGGCAGTTCTGCCGAAAGCCATTTGTCTATCCCAGGAAAATGCCAAATCGCATATTGGGTTGACTTCCTTTGCTGCATTGGATTTATTTATTGGAAAATTTATATTGCTGCCTATTCGCTCACAGTGGCTTACAGGACATAAAAACACAATATAAAAGAAATAAAAATGATAAAATAAAAAATGATAAAATAATTGTGGTTTGTTTACAACCGTTTGTCTGAAGCGGTATAGGGTTTCCTGCCTGAGCAAGGGGTTGGACTAGTAGACCTCCAAGGTCCCTTCCAGCTCTTTGATTCCATTCTTCTGTTTCGTTGAATAAAGAACAGCTGGCTGCCTCCCACAACCAGCTGAGCCATAAACTCTGCTTTTGCAATGGCAGGAGCTGGGCTCATTTAATAAAACTAACCCATGCTAAGACTTGGGACCTTGTGTGAATCCCACCTCGTGGTCGAAACGTGTTTATTTATTTATTTATTGAATTTATAGGCTGTCCTTTCTACTCCGTATATTATATTAACATTGGCACACAAGACTGGAAGGGTTTTTTGACAGGCACAAAATCCAATTGGCCTCTTTCGTTTGCGTCTTCTCTTCTGTAGGTTGCAGGAAACAGCGGGGCGAAAACCTAGCAGTCGCATCCCACTACTGAACAGGCTCTCGGCCACGAGGGGCGTTTGGGAGCTTCTGGATGTCCAGCTGGAGCAAGTCAAAAGGCTGCTCTCGTCACACCAACCAGGGGTGACTAACTAACCCTTTTTAGAAGGACTAAAATTTTTCTTTCCTGCAAAACGGATATACACATCTCTTGAGATTGGATCAATTGGGGAAGAGCCTTAAACCTGGTTCTGCTGGCTGGCCTCGCACCCTGATAGGGACACCTTAGGCCTGGGTAGCCTACGGGGTATAGAGAAGATAACATCCCCGTGCCACCCGTTCTTTTGTTTTTTAGTTTCCTGTTTAATCCTCTCAATTTTAATCACGCATTACGTTTTGATTCCACTGTAAGCCCCCCAGAGTGGCTGTCACAGGGAGATGGGTTGCATCAAAATTCCATCCTACCAAAAGGGTTCTTTATAGAAATGGCTTGTTTATACTATTATGGAAAAGCAAAAAGTTGTGATTTGATGTTAATGCCTTATTTTACTGTAACAGAGAGAGTTGGAAGTCAATCCTTCTTTTTCTCCTCCCTTCCCCCGCTATCTTTCCTCACTTTTCTTCCCCCTTTCTCCTCTTCCCCCTCACTGCTCTTCTATTTACTTTTGTATTTTGTATTTTATAATACGCTACGGTTTAAAAGGGTAAGAGAAGCGGGTGTTTAGGAGGTGGTGATGGTTTTGCTTTGGGATGTGATTTCCCAGCAACCCTGCCGTCTCCATTTTTCACCACTTTCAGGCATTCATCGTTGCTAGAAATGGGAATGACGATGCCAAGACCCTTTTCCTCCGGTTACCTGAAAGTGACAATAAGGTTGTTGACCTTTTCCCTCTTGAAGACAATCCAGGTGAGTTGGTTTGGTACTGGAGCTTTCTGTCCCTGGGAGGTAAACAGGGGACACCTGGCCATGTCATGGAACAATCCAACATTAAGCGGTATTTTCAAACCAGTGCTAAAAATGCCTTCAGACAGTCTTAACATTAGAAGAGAATTAAAAGTCTACGGAGATTCTACATCCTCCAGGGTAGGCTTCTCCCAAAGGTTCTTCTTCAGGAGGCAACTGGACTTCCTTGTTTTTTTCTTTTGAAGACCTTTCGAAACAAAATTGCAGGCTACAGGAATCATTTGCATGACTCAGGTGACCCTGAGGTCACAGATAGACCTCCAAGCACCTCCAATGACTCCCTAAACGGATGCAAATGACCAGCTGTCTGCAAGGAATATCAATCCTTCCCATTCCCCACCATCCTGTCAGAGCCAAAGAAGTTTCTTGGATGAGAAGCAAAACCTCTTCAAAAGAAAAAATAAGAAAGTCCAATTGCCTCCTGAAAAAAAAAAAAACTTTTGGGTTAGAAGAGAATGTTTTCAGCTCAGGGCTAAACTGTGGGGTCCTTGATGCTTTCTGAGGTGGGTAGTTTTCTTGTGGATGTTTCATTACCAAACTAAGTGATGTCACGACACTGATGATGTTTCCTAGTTTGGCAATGAAAGGTCTGCAACAACACCCAATTGGCCCAATTGTAATCATAAGTAACATTCATTACTGACCTTCCTGGATGGCATTTTAAATTTTGGGGTTTTAATTGGTTTTAGATTGTTTTTAACTATAAATTAGTTTGGGTTAATATACAGACTGTATGTCTACGTTGGTTGTCTGGGTTTTCGTGTTGTGCTTTGTTGTTTTTATATATGTGATGTCTGTACACCGCCCCGAGTCCCTGTGGGGAGAGGGGGCGGTTTATAAATTTAATAAACTCAAACTCAAACTCAAAACACCAAGCTCAGAAAGCACCGAGGCCCCCACAGTCTTCACATTTATGATGGAAAGGTGTTTGCTTCTCTTTCCCACGAGGAGGCTGCATAAATGAATGTCTAAGCTTTCGGGGTTGTAGAGCTATACATGTAGAGGAGAAGCCGGGAGCGTGGACCTCTTCCTTTGCCTCCTCTGGCAGCCCCCCAAAATTTCACCTCCTTTGCTCAGTCTTATGATGAGAACCAGAAGTGTGGGAAATAAGAAATGTCCAGGCTTTGAGCTACCGTTCCTCACTTCCTTGCGCTAACCAGTTGCTGGACCTGAACACTCATCGTGTTTCTTCTGGGGAATTTCAAAACCTCATTTCCTTGTACTTAAAAGAGGAAGTTGTTTGGAGAAGCGCAGAAGGACAGTAGTCACAGGCTGCACGCTCGCTGTGTTAACTGGCAACCTCCTTAAATTCTTGACGGAAGAGACGGGCTGTTCTGTCTTTTTCCGGCTCTTGTTCTTTTCTCATCTTGCTTCCCCTGAATTTGGTCTTCCCCGTCTCTGAACAGGTGAGGAATTCTTCCTTGTGTTAAATAGGTGTTTTTAATCCTACCTTGCTTCTAGGCAAAACAGCGCGATGTAAACGAATGGTCTCCCTCTCTCTCCCTCTCTCTCTCTCTCTCTCTCTCTCTCTCTCTCTCTCCCTCTCCTTCCTTCCCTCCCTCCAATCTTGGTAACTTTGAAGACTTGTGGACTTCAATTCTGGGAAATTGGAGAGTTGAAGTCCACAAGCCTTCGAAGTTGCCAAGATTGGATACCTCTGCATAATAACTGGGAAAAATTGGTATAGCTTCCAGTTTTTTCTTGCAGAATTACCTGAAACTTGGAAAACCCAGGGGTCGGAGTGATGCCAAGGGGGCAGCTCTCTGTCTTTGGGCACCTGGTTTTCTTGCTTTTCAAAATGCTGCTAATTTATCTCAAATTTGTTTCTTTAAGCTATAGCCATATTTATTTGTGTGCATCCCGGCTCCAGTATGTTTTTACAAATAATTCAAGGCGGCCAGCATATCCCACCCCTCTTCTTCCTCCTTTTCCCACAATAACAACCCTGTGAAATGGCTGCGTTTACTTCTACTTGCCATACCTCAAAAAGGATACACAACAGCAGAGCCAGTAAAGATTTGGAGAAGGGGCAACTGAGAAGGGTCAAGGGGCTGGCTTTCTTGTGAGGAAAGGTTGCAATGTTAAGGGCTTTGTAGTTTTTAAAGGAGGCCAAGGAGAGGGAGCAGGATGGAGGTATACAAAACTCTGATGTGGATAAATTGCATAAGGAGACTAGGTTCCCCTTTAAATACAGGGGGTTCATTTAGCAACCATTCAAAGTTACAACAGCCCTAAAAAGCGACATAACCTTTTTTCACACTTATAAGGTGTGTAGCATTCTCACGATCATGTGATTAAAAGTCAGACAGTTTACCAACTGTCTCATTTATGACCGTTAAGTGCCCTGGGGTCGTGGGATCATCCTTTTGTGACCTTCCGACAAGCCAAATCAACCGGGAAACCAGAGTCACCTAACAATTGTGTCACTGACTTAACAATTTGCAGTGCTTCACCTAACAAGTGTGGTAAGAAAGGTCATAAATGAGGCAAAAGGATGTCTGGCTTAGCGACAGAAATTTTGGGCTCAGTTGAGGTTGTAAGTCAAGGATGGCCTCTGGTTTCCCCCTCTCTAATAGTAGAAATTAAAGTCAGAGATCTTTTGAAAAACAAAATTCAGGATCCTTATCCTTGCTGTCAAGGAAGGAAGTACATAGAGAACATACACAGAACCACAGAATCAGAATCCTAGGGACCTTAGAGGTCTTCTCATCCAACCCCCTGCCCAAGGCAGGAGTCACTTATTTCATCCCGGACAAATGGCTGTGCCATCTTTTCTTGAAAACGTCCAGTGATGAAACACCCACAACTTCTGAAGGAAAGCTCTCCCATCGACTAATCATTCTCACTGTCTGGAAATGTCTCCTTAATTCCAGGCTGCATCTCCTTCTGACCCAACCTACCCATCCCACTTGGTTCAGTACATTTTTTCCTGCTGGTTGATTCCTTCTTCTTCCTGAGATGCTCCTGGCCCTGAGATCTTTTTTTCAGCCCAGAATTGTCAGTAGTTGAATTTCAGACTTCCTCCTGCCCTTCAGATGTTCTCTTGTGAACTACGGATATGTACCAATCTGCTGACGGAACCGTTGAGTCAGGTTATTGGGGCATCAGGCTAGTCATTAATTTCCAGACTCTTTTTCTTTTTTCCACTTCGCCTGCAGTTGGAAATTGTGAAAAAAGTGGGAAGAAATTGTTCTGATAATAAAGCAAGGGCTTAACTAGTAAGCACTGGCCAAGGACGGACGCTTTCTCCCCTCTTCCCCTCCCCCCCCCACGGCAATCATCTACAGGTAGTCTTGACTTACGACCACAATTCAGCCCAAAGTTTCTGTGGCTAAGCGAGACAGTTGTGGAGTGAATTTTGCCCCATTGTATGAATTTCTTGCCATCATTCTTAAGTGAATCACTGCAGTTGTTAAGTTAGTAATATGATTGTTAAGTGAATCTGGCTTCCCCATTGATGTTGTGTGTCGGAAGGTCCCAAAAGGGGATCACGTGATCCTGGGATGCTGTGACCGTCATAAATATGAGTCAGTTATGCCAAGCGTCTGAATTTTGATCACAAGACCATGGGGATGCTGCAACGGTCGTAAGTGTCAAAAGCAGTCATAGGTACATGCCAGTTGCCAATCATTTGAATTTTGATTATATGACCATATAGATAAGTCATTTTTTTCGATGCTGTTTTAACTTTCAACATCCTCTCTCTCTCTCTTTTCTCTCTCTCTCTCTCATCTGCAGCCCTTCATCTCAAAGGTTCTCAGTTGTATTTCAGAAACCTTTTGGAACTGCTTGGCTTTCACTTTGTGAGCAGGTAAGGACCAGGAAGAGGCAGGGTTGTGGTGTTGAAGTGGGCTGGGAGGAACTTATGGGTGCTGAATGTGACTTTAATTAATCCGGTAAGTGCCAGATATTTCTGAGATTAAAGGGCAGGCTCCTAGCCTCTGCCCTTTCCCAAATATTTTACTTCCTTGGAAGACCTTCTCAGTCCTAAGAGGAGATTGGGCAAGCTTTGGGGAAAGAGGTGTAGGAAAGATATCTCAGACCACATGCCCTGTATATGCTAGGAGCACCCACTTTAAAACAGCCTCCATGGTACAAACTTTTACTCTTGGTACATTTTAATCTTTTAGTCCCTTAACTATTTTTAACTTGTTTCTATAATTTGTAAGCCACCCAGAGTTGCCTTGCAGTGGAGAGGGTCAGCATGGAAATGTAATAAATAACTAAGTAATAAATACAGGGGGGAAAGGTAGCACAGAAGGCCTACAAGGAGCCAATTATGGGTATCATTTTTGTCCTTCCAGGGATATCCTGCCCTGTTTGCTCAGGATCCCCCACGCCTTTCACCTTCCTGGCAGAGCTGATTTAGATGCAGTTGCCACCTTGAGCCCAAGTGAGTGAGATATTCTGCTTTGGAATTTGGGGAGAGTTTGCCTAACCGGGTAGCTTAATATCTGTAGTCTGTGGAATTTTGCAACGTGGTTTTTCATTCGAACAAGTGCATGCAGTTATTGAGAAAGTGGAAGGTTTCATTTTATTCGGAAATAAGGGAGATCTTTTCTTTCCACTCTAGACCTACAACAGGATTCCAGTAGAAGAGAATCTTTGTAGCTCAGGTTTGAACTGGGGGGTGGGGGTGGGGGCACTGTGAGCTTGCTTGTTTTCTTGCAGATGTTTCACTACCCAACTAAGTAATATCATCAGTGCTAGAAGGGAGTGTCATTTATTGAGAAGAGGAGGAGGACAGGGGAGAGGAGATGTCTGGGCCTCTCTGAACTTGGTTATTTGCTTGCAGACCTTTCACTACCTGACTTGGTAACATCATCAGTGCATTGAAGATGTTGCTTAGTTGGGTAATGAAACATTTGATGTCACAGAACAGCTTTGAAGCCCCTCCCCGCAAAGGTTCCTTTCCTCCATTTCCTGTTTTTCCCCCCTCCTCAGCGTTCTGGCCGATGCCTCTTCAACCTACCAACGGCCTGGCCTCAGACGACGCAGAAGCCGGCTGCATGGAACCCAACGGGGACCTGCTGAAAACCAAGCAGCCCTCATGCTCCATCCGCGTGACGTCCGAGGACCCCGCCCTGTGCATTGTGAACCCCCTCTTTTTTTCCGTGCACAGCGACATCGAATGGCTCGACTTGGCCCCCGGCCTCTACCACTCGATACGCAGGCGGGGATCCCAGCGGCTCGCCAATGGCTCAGCGAGGCAAGAAGCCCCAGTTAGTGTGGAACATCTCAAATCTCTGGAAGAGAAAGAGAAGACGGGGAAAGGTAAGACACAGGCAGCTCTTGGGGGTGTTATGGGTTTAAATGTCTTGCCCCCCAGTTCTCCTGTTCCTGAGGAGCACGGTTTACCAATAGAAGAGAATCTTCATAGCTCAGGGATGAACGGTGGGGTCCTTGGTGCACTCTGAGCTTGGTGGTTTTCTTGCAGACGTTTCATTACCAAACTAGGTAACATCATCAGTGCTAACAATAGCATTGATGATGATATCTAGTTTGGTAATGAAACATTTTCAAGAAAACCCCCAAGCTCAGGGAGCACTAAAGACACCATAGTCTCCCCCCCCTCCCCTCCACAAACTCCTCTCCCTTCTAGCATTGAGGCCCCAATGAGGCCGTTGAAATGATGTCCCGGTGTTTGGAGGCCGTACGGGTCTGGATGGATGACAACCGACTAAAACTCAACCCTTCCAAGACGGAGTGGCTGTGGCTCCCGGCCTCCCGGTTCAACCAGTTGCTTCCATCTCTGGCCATCGGGGGCGTGCAACTGGCCCCCATGGAACAGGTGCGCAATTTGGGCGTCCTCCTAGATGCCCGGCTGTCCATGGATGACCATGTAACAGCCGTGGCAAGGGGGGCGTTCCATCAGGTTCGCCTGATGTGCCAATTGCGCCCCTTATTGGACCGGGATGCCCTACGCACAGTCACCCATGCGCTAGTGACGTCTCGCCTGGACTACTGCAATGCTCTCTACATGGGGCTTCCCTTGAGATGCACTCGGAGACTGCAGTTGGTCCAGAACGCGGCCGCGCGGGTGATTATGGGGAGGACTAGATACTCCCCTGTAACACCTCTCCTGCGCGAGCTGCACTGGCTTCCTGTAGTCTACCGAGTGCGTTTCAAGGTTTTGATTATGATCTTTAAAGCGCTTCATGGCACAGGGCCTAGTTACATGCAGGATCGCATCCTGCCCCATACATCCCTACGACCAATCCGCTCACACAGAGAGGGACTTCTACGGGTGCCGTCCGCCAAACAGTGTCGGGGGGCGACACCCAGGAGCAGAGCCTTCTCTGTGATGGGCCCAGCCCTGTGGAATGACCTCCCCCGTGACATCAGGACTACTTCCGATCTCCGCTCCTTCCGTGTACAGCTGAAGACCCACCTCTTTCAATTATCTGGCCTGGCTCAACCGTAAATTTTTCTTACTCCTCCTGACAGTTCTTTTAAATTTTAAAATTTTAAATTTTAAATTGTGTTTTACAATTGGGGTATTTTAATGGTGACTTTTAATTGTCCAATGTGATGTAATTTGTTACCTCCTCCGTGCATGTTATGTCCTGTATATATGTATGTTTATGTGTTGTATATGTTTTATATGCTCCATTGTACGCCGCCCCGAGTCCTGTCTGGAAAGGGAGCGGCTAATAAATTTAAATTTATTATTATTATTATTATTATTATTGAGCATGCTACCTAGGTGGGTTATGAAATGTCTGCAAGAAATCCCCCAAGCTCAGAGAACACCGAGGACCCCACAGTCCTCCTTCACTCCACTCCACAAACCCCACTCCTTACTAGGACTGATGATGTTACCTAGCTGGGTCATGGAACATCCGCAAGAAAAGCCCCAATGCCCCCACAGTTCAACCCTGAGCTACAAAGATTCCCTTCTATTAGTAGATGCTACTGTGTAATATCACCAGTTGCATTCTAGATGGTAGACAGAATAACACAGATTGGCTAATATGCCACTTGCCGTTTTCTTCTCCGCAGACTCTCCGCCCTGCTTAGCCTCTGCGCAAGGGGATTTCCTTCCTTGCACACCATCCTGGAAGAGTTCGGAAACCGCGGCCCAGCCTCTGTGGTCTCCCACGGTATCCCAAAAGGAGACCCGCTCTCCCCACCGTGTTTCCTGGGTGGAAGGGATCTCGGCCGATCCTTTTCCCTGCTTGAAAAAGGCCCGTTCCGAATCCTTGTTGTTGAACGACTCCATGTTGCTGCCTCTCATCCCAGAATTGGATTCGCTCTCCATCAGCAGCGTGGAGGACGAGGGTGACGTTCCTCCTACCACCCCTTCACCGCAGAAGAGACGGCGCCCCTCCTCCATCACCTTCACCCACAAGATGCTCCACCGTCTCTCGGCCGTGGGCAGTGCCCTGACCGGTTTCCTTTCCCTCGAGCGCCGGGTCGCCAAGCGGGTGCAAGAGCTGGTCCAGGAGCCCATGTCGGACGTGGGAGGCCTGGTGCAGAACTTCGTGGAGCACATCCAGCAAGGAGCTGGGTCCCGGCATCCCACCAGCACCGACATGCTGCAGGAGATACGGCATATGATCAGCAACCTGAAGGGCTATCTGGGCGAAAGTTCGGATCTGCGCGCCGCCTACTGCGAATACAGTGACGCCGAGGAACTGGATCTCGGTATGGAACGGGGTCTTCTGAGAGATTTGGGGGTGGGGAGGAGTCCGAAAATGATTCCTTTTGGGTAGCGGTGACGGCTGCACAGCAGAGACGCCTCAGTAACAGCTGGCAGGATTGGGCTGTTTCTGCCCTGTGGGCACCAAGGACCCCACAGTTCGACTCTGAGCTACAAATATTCTCTTTGGTGCTAGAAGGGAGTAGGGTTTGTGGAGTGGAGGAGAAGTAGGGGGAATATGGGGCCCTCGGGGCTCTCTGAACTTGGTGGTTTCCTTGCAGATGTTTCAGGACCCAACTAGGTAACATCATCAGTTTTGGAAGAGAGAGGGGCTTGCAGAGAGGAGGAGGAGGAAGAGAAGGAGGACTGTGGGGTCCTCGGTGAGCTTGGAGATTTCCTTGCAGATGTTTCAGTACTAAACTGAGTAACGTCATCGGTGCTAGATTCAGCCAATCCGGTTCTACAGGGGTTGAACCCTGAGCTTCAAATAATCTCTCGGTAGAGCAAAGTTTCGCTCGCGAGTCTCCTCTGTCTGCAATGACTCCCAAGGAGGACACCCCTCCAGTCTGTTTCCCAGAAGACGGATCATAAACACCTCTTGCCCTATCTCCGAACAACTGAAAATATTTCTGCGGTTTCCCATTCTGGGCTCTAGGCAGGTTTACGACAGTGTCTGCTGATATGAACGTCGACAGCTTAGGAAATCAACCTGGTCTGTGGTCGGGGCTGTGATGCAAGCAGCGCCGTGTGCGGCTTTGACAGTTGGAGGAGAGGTTTGTGACAGGGATGGGGGGAAAACCAGAAACCAATAAAAGAGACTATTTGTAGCTCAGGGTTGAAATGAGGGGCCCTTTGGGCTCTCAGAGCTTGCTTGCTTCCTCGCAGGCATTCTATTACCCAGCTAGGTAACATCTACAGTAAAAAAGACCAAACCTCACTCCCTACTAGCACTGATGGTGTTACCTAGCTGGGTAATGAAACGTCTGCAAGGAAACAAGCAAGTTCAGAGAGTCCCAAGGACCCCACAGCCCTCCTCCTCCTCCTCCACTCCTAACACTGAAGAGAATCTTTGTAGCTCAGGGTTGAACTGTGGGGTCCTTGGTGCTCTCTGAACTTGGGGGTTTTCTTGCAGGTGTTTCATGACCCAACTAGGGAACATCATCAGTGCCAGAAGACAAGCAGTCAAATAATCAGAGTAAACAACAGCTCAATTAAGGAACCACCACCAACACTGACAGAGCAAGCCAGTTGAATATAAATAGACAGCAAGCCCTTCTAGCACTGATGACATTACCTAGTTGGGTCATGAAATGTCTGCAAGAAAACAACCAAGCTCAGAGAGAACCAAGGACCCAAGAGAGCTACCTTCAACAGATAATTAAAAAAAGGGGAACCCTTTGAGCTCACCTGCACATCCTTTTGTGCAAAATTTGGAAGAAGCTTTGGCTGAAAATTAAATTCCAGCTTTAAGATCTTTTTCTAAGGACAGATAATCCCCGGTGGTGTCCTGTGTTAGTTTCCCACAAGGTTTTCAGGTCATGTTTACCCAAATGTGTTAATCTTCTGGTAAGTCTCCAAAGCAGCTGGACAAAGGTGGGAAAGCTTTCTTAACTTGGCAGCCTTTGAACCCAGTTGTGGCACGAAGAAGGTTGTAGGTTCAGTCTCGGCCCTTGCAGCTCAAAAGAGGCAGGTTGACAGATGATGGAGCATCTCTGCATAAGCCATGATTGGTTTGACTGGCGATGTCTTGAAGACACATTGGTGTTTGGGTTCCCACTTGGCCCCAAGCTAAAATCTGTGATTTGAAAATCGAATTAACACTGAAGAGGGATGGACTTCAACTCCCAGAATTCCCCAGCCAGCTAAAGTTGACAAGGCTGAGAAATCCTGGACTACACTATACCAAGGCAATCTGGGCAATCTGTAGTTGGTGAAAGGATATAAGAACGGCAGTGAAGAACATAAAATATACCAACATTGGAAAAGCAAAACATCTTACCCAAAATACTGGAATTTTTAGTCCTACCTACAGATGCCAAGTGGCCTTATCCACTTCGTTGCTCTCGACCTTTCTGAGGTGTTAACTGCTACCTTTGTAGGCCAAAAGGTTGCTACATCTTGGACAATATGAGCTAAAGAAGTGAAGCTGGATTGCATCCACTGCCTGAGATACTAGTCCCTAAGACCAAAGGATCCACCTCTTGGCTCCAATGTCATTCTCTTGACCTTGGGGGACTGGAGGCTAAAACATATGAAGGAATTGGGTATATCTAGTTTCATTAAAAGAAGGACTAGGGGGGACATGACTGCAGTCTTCCAATATTTGAGAGGCTGCCACAAAAGGGGGGGGGGGGTCAGCCTATCCTCCAAAGCACCTGAAGGCAGGACAAGAATGGATGGAAACTAATGAAGGAGAAAAGCAACTTAGAACTAAGGAGAAATTTCCTGGCAGTGAGGATAATTAAATCAGTGGAACAAGTGGCCACCAGAAGTTGTGGATACTCCAACACTGGAGATTTAAGAAGAGTTTGAACAACTATTTGTCTGAAGTGGAATAGGGTTTCTTGCTTGAGTAGGGGGTTGGACTAGAAGACCTCCAAAGGTCCCTTCCAATTCGGTTGTTCTTCTTTTGGGCCAGGTTCCGTGATGGAAGATGCCCTCTACAAATGCATCCTGAAGCCACTGAGAGATACGATTTATGCCCAGTTGCTGGACTTCCACACCAGGGACGGGTCTCTGAACCGTTTGCGTGAGAATCAGCTGACCTTGAGCCAGCAAAGCCTGGAAGAGCTTGGCGTGGCAGCCGGGGTGCCCGATGGGGCTTGCCTGGAGCGTATCCAGTCCAAGCTGAGTCTCCTGCACCAGGCCTACTCGCCCAAGAAGAAGGAGACTCAGATGCTGAAGATCTGCAAGATGCTTTACGAGGCCATGAACCACCATTGCGAGAAGACAGGTAGGAGGCTTCTGGGCGGGTTATTTTTCAGTTCTGATACGTCTATTTCTGTGATCATGGAAGACATTTGTAGGGGAAAGTTACAAAACAGGTAGTCCTCAACGTACGACCCCCAATTGAGCCCAGAATTTCTGTTGCTAAGCGAGACACTTGCTAGGTGAGCTTTGCCAGGTTTTACAACATGGCATGCCACAGTTGTTAAGTGATTGCTATACTTGTAAAGTTCGCAACATGGTTGTTAAGTGAATCTGGCTCCCCCCTCCTCCCCCCGACTTTGATGGTCAGAAGGTCGCCAAAGGGGATCACATGACCCCAGGACACTGCAACCGTCACAAACATGAGCCAGGTGCCAAGCATCTGAATGTAAGTCTCGTGACCCTGCAACAGTCGTAAGTGTGAAAAATGGTTATAAGTCGCTTTCTTCAGTGTTGTAACTAAAAAAACTTATAAGTCGAGGACTAGCTGTAATAAAGGTGCAAAATTAATTAATAAATAGAAATATATATATATATATTGCCAAGCAGCCTCAGCCCCTTCCTTCCTCCCCGAACTCCTTCAGACGCCTGCTGGGCCTCCCCATAATATGCCTTTTCTTTCTATTTTTGGAAGAGCCGTTTGGTGCCGATGACTTCCTGCCCGTCCTCATCTACATGCTGGTGCGCTGCGATGTGGTGTCCGTACAGTTGGATGTGGAGTACATGATGGAACTGATGGATCCCAGTCAGATGCAGGGAGAAGGTAGAATGGTTTGCTGGGTTCAAGCTGGATCTTTTCCCAAGGAAGAGTTTTCTTCCACCAGCCGTTAGGAGATTCATCTTAAGACTCAGAGGTTCTTCTACATGTGGAATGAAAGTCCTGGTCAATCACCAGGAGGCGGTGAATTCTAGTCCTGCCTTAAGCTGAAAATCGGCTGGGCCGATCATCAGGAGAGAGGGAGTTCTAGTCCTGTCTTAGGCACGAAAGCTGGCTGGGCAATTTTGGGCCAATCACCAGGAGGCAGTTCTAGTTCTCCCATGGTGGTACGAAAGCTGGCTGGGTGACTTTGGGCCAGCCCCTCAGTTCCTCAGCCAAACCTACAGGTTGGTTGTTGTGGGGAAAATAGGAGGGTAATCGCCTCTTCAATAATTGTCCCTTCAATTATTTAAAATAATCAAAATGGGTTAAAATTGAACAATAAAATAAAGATTGTACTTTCTGTACTAGAAGCCTTCGGGTTCCTCAAAGTGCCCTGTGGTTACCTGTTGTTGCCTTGACAGATGAGAGGGAAGAACAAGAAACTCACAAGACTGGCTTGAAGTTGGCTTGCGGGGCTTAACTTGACTCTGAGGCATTTAGCTGGGACTTGGAAAGGGTCCCTCAGAAACCTTCGAAGTGTCACTCCAAGATTTTTTCCTGTGCTCCTATCCTCCCTTCCCCTCCTCCTGCATTCTAGGGGGCTACTACCTCACCACCTGGTTCGGGGCGCTCTACCACATCGAAAACGTCCAAGCAGCTTTTACCCTCACCAGGCAGATCAGCGTGGAGGCCCAGCGCTCCATCCATCAGTGGCATCGACGCCGCACCATCCATCACCACCATCGCCGCAATGTGCAGGTGAGCGTGGAAGGCAGGCAAAAAGAGAACATTAAAGTGGAAAACATCCTTCCAGACCAGCGTTTCTCAGCCGTGGCAACGTTAAGAGAGGTGGACTTCAATGCCCAGAATCGAAAATTTCTGTTGCTAAATAAGACATTCGTTAAGTGGATTTCGCCCCATTTTACGACTTCTTTGCAACAGCTGTTAAGTGAACCATTGCAGTTCTTAAGTTAATGACACGGTGGTTAAGTGAACCTGGCTTCCCCAATGACTTTGCTCATCAGAAGGTCGCAAAAGGGGATCACATGACCTCAGGACACGGCAACCGTTATAAATATGAGTCAGTTGCAAAGCATCTGTGACCATGGAGATGCGGCAACGGTTCTAAGTGTGAACACTGGTCCTAAGTTACTTTTTTTCAGTGCAGTTGTAACCTTGAACAGTCACTAAACGAACTGTTGTAAGTTGAGGTCTTCCTGTACTGGGACAACATTTTTCTGTCCAATGTGACGAGTTTTGAAGCAGTTGAGTACTGAGGTGCCACAGCAGATAGATGTCCTCCCTCTATGATCACCAGCGGGAAGGACAGGGTCCTTCCATCTCCTGCTCTCCTTCTCTTTCTGTACACCATTCGTGGCATTTGAACTTTTCTGTTCTGCCCTAGGCTTCCCCCCAAAAAACACGAAGCAGATTCCTGGTCCCAAGAAAACCTCTTTTATTAAACGAATGTGAATTCCTCTCATTCCCATTCAGCAAAGGCCTGGCAAACAGTCTTTCAAAGGAGTATTTAGGATTATAGACCTTATCTATCTTGGAAAGCTGCCATGTATATATTTTCCAAATGAGGTGCTGTGCAAGGAAAGGCTGGGCACTGAATCTCTGAGATTCACAGAGAGATCTTCACACCCCTGAAACGAATGAACGAACAAACAAATTGTTTCCTGCAAAAGCCCTCTACCCTTTCCATTCCTCTTTTATTTCCTATGGGAGGGACCATTTACCGTCCACCTATGACTTTTCTCCCAAGTCTGCCCTGATTTCTTAGCTGTTCTTTTCCTCTGGCAGCTCTGCACATGCGCACACTGGGAACAGGCTCCAGCTGTTCCTCTGCCTCACTGCTGTCTAGCTCGGTAGGCACCTGATCACTGCCAGATGGCCTCGGCCCCGTCTCTACCTCCCACGCAGGATCCTTGTCTGAGCCTTCCCCAGCTTCCAGGACTGGCCCCTGCTCCTCCCCAACCTCCTCACTGTCTGACTCTGCTTCCAGCTCTGCTGGCCCCTGGCGGGCAGCAACACTTTCCCCCAGAGCTTGGTGGGTTCCTGGTGGGTATGAGCCCATTGTTGTGATGCTATGATCTCCGTGGTCATTGGTTCTCTTCCTTCTTTTCAGCACATCCTCTACGTCTCCTTCCACGAACCCTTCAATAACCAGAAGACCATCTCCGTTCCTCCCGACATGACCACGGCGTTGGTCTGCGCAGCTTGTGCGGTGAAGTATGGCATCTCTGACGCTGACGCCTATGGTCTTTTTTTGGTATCGGACAACTCCACTCAACTCTTAACAGAGGACAGCTGCCCCCAGAAGATCCGTGGAGATCTTCTGCAAAGGGAGGGCAGTGTCAATTTTGTTTACAAGCCCAAAAATAGCCCCCTGACTGCCTCTGGTTCCGGTCTGCTTCAGGAGGCTGAGACCAACAAGCCTCTCGAAAAGGTGGGGATGGAGCAGTTGGACGGGGATTGACTGTGGCCCATGCACCTTCCTTGTCTTCTCTGGGTTGGAAGAAGTTTCCAAGTTGGCCTAAATCCAGGAAAAGGCTGCGTTTCTAGGGATTAGATTAGACTAAGACTGGCTTAATGTCAGACCTCCCTCAGCTTGAGTCTCTAAGAAAGAACATTCCTTAATTATTATTATTTTTTACAAAGGTATAGTTAACTAGATGTCAAGTGAAGTGCAAGCATTGCAAAGCCAGAACTGAAAATCGCGCACCAAAATCCCCAAGTCTAACTTTCCTTTCTTTAGATACCTCCCCATGCTGACTCCCTCCCCCCTCCCCCCCCCAGTATCCAATCAAATTCAAAGGAGGTGTTTTCAGAACGGTCGCTTTGATATGCAGCTGTATTCCATTCCCCAGCCGGTTGACCTTGAAACCTGGGGAGATGCAGTCAACTTTTTGTTCTCCTTGAATCCTCCCCCCTCCCATGCAGCCCCCCTGCTCCGCTCCCAGAGTTCATGGCAGTCTGGCACCGAGTGATAGCAAAAGGCAAGCCTGAAGTGGCAGCTGACATGAGGACTACAGAGAAGAAATCTCTTGAGCAGAGGATCTTGAAGTGCTAAAGTGCTCACCTTGGCAGTGACTTTCGTCATCCCTAAAACTAGTAACGGACAGGAATGAGCCGTTGTTAAAGTTGTTCTAACTGTCTTCCTTCTGGTTCCCACCCACCCAAAAGGGGAGGAGCCAGCCTAACACAAACCGGTCCAGAAGAACTGGGAGAAAACTACAAGCTCCAGGCTGTGAAGGTCTCCTGCTTTCAGACATAGCTTCCTTCTCTCCCCTTTTACTCAGCCCTCTCACTGCCTTCTCTGATCAGCTTCTGCAGAGTTGGCCCCGTGTCTCCAATCGTAGAAACCGAGTACATTTCGCTACACTCTCCGAGGGGCTCTCTGGAAGGCTTTTTCGCCCACCCAAGACAGACTTGTCAAGTGGATTCTGGAAATGTCAATTAAACGTACTGGTTCAATTTTACATGTCACCTTTTTAAATATGTCCTTTTCTGACCTTGGGATCTGGTGTTTCCTCCTTCCCTGTCCTAATTGGAGCCATATCTATAGCAATAGCCCTTAGCCCTTAGACTTATATACCGCTTCGCAGTGTTTTACAGCCCTCTCCCAGCAGTTTGCAGAGTCAGCATATTTCCCACCAACAGTCTGGGTCCTCATTTTACCCACCTCGGAAGGATGGAAGGCTGCGTCAACCTGGAGCCTGGTGTGAGATTCAGACTGTCAAGTTGCAGGCAGCTGGTGATCAGCAGAAGAAGCCTGCAGGACTGCACTCTGACCACTGCACCACCGTGGTTATAAATTTGATGCAGGCCTAGTAGTTTGATTTAAGTCCTTTGCAGTTTTTTAAAGATGCCCAGATGAAGTATCCCCCCTTGATGAAGGCTACATCCTCTTAGGGCTGTTCTGTGGATAAGAGTGGCTACAAAGGAATTATTTGAAGTGTCAAATCCCCTTTTTTCCCAATGCTATTAATATCTATTTACAACCAGGGCCTTGCGGTGTTGAGTTATATATACTGAAACGGGTGTTTTTGAGGTGGATCTGTTAACTGATTTCTACAATTCGTTTAGTGACTGAAGCTCCAGTGTTCCCCTTCTCAGGCAGGAAACCCTGCACCATTTCAGACAAGTGTCTGTCCAGTCTCTTCTTAAAAGCCTGCAGTGATGGAGAACCCACAACGTCTGGAGGGAATGGATTAATTGTTCTCACTGTCGAGATATTTCTCTTAATCCCAGGTTGCTTCTCTCCTTGATTAGCTTCGATCCGTTGCTTTTTGTCCTGCCTTCAGGTGCTTTGGAGAAGAGTTTGACCTCCTCCTCTTCGTGGCAACCCCTTAGTTATTGGAACACTGTTACGTCACTCCTAATCCTTCTTTTCATTAAATTAGACATACCCAATTCCAGCCACCGTTTGATCCCGGTGCAATTTCTATCCAGCAGAGAGCAGTGGCTGTTTCCAAAGTCACCATACGCTCAGTTTTACCCCTTGCTCAATAAACCTGCCCCGTTCGAGGCTCGAATCCAGAATGCCTACAATTTGGGTCAGCAGCTGGTGCTCCGAAGGGTCACTTCAGGAGGAGCTGTGGATTCAATGGTTAAAGCTTAACCCACGCTCGGACACTAAAGGGGCTGTCGCAGCACATTTTGTTCTCCCAAATATCCCTGCCCCAACCTGAGCTGCCATGTGTGTGTGTCTCTCTCTCCCTTCCTCCTCCCTGTTTGCTCCTCCCTGGCGTGTAACCGAACTGCAACGAGTAAGAGGCGGTGTCAACGGGAGCGGAGGTGGCTGCTTGGGGGTGTTGAGAAGAGAGATGGGGCAAGGAGGGAAGATGTGAACACGCTTGTGGTTTCTTGGAGGGAACAGCAGCTGCAAAATGGGATGTTCCTCCAGTGTTTCACAACCTTTAGTAACTTTAGAGGTGTGGACTTCAACGCCCAGAATTACTGTGGCACCGAAAAAGTGACTTATGACCGTTTTTCACACTTAAGGACCGTTGCAGCATCCCCAGGGTCACGTGATTTACACTCAGATGCTTAACAACTGACTCATATATATGATGGTGGCAGTGCCCCAGGGGTCACGCGATCCCCTTTTGTGACCTGACAAGCAAAGTCCACAGGAACCCAGATTCCCTTCAACAACCTTGTTACTAACTTGTCAACTTGCAGCGATTCACTTACCAACCGTGGCAAGAAAGTCATAAAATGGAACAAATAAACTCAATAAAGTTACATTCGCTCAGCCACAAAAATTAACTGAGTTTCCCTTAGCCACAAAGATTGGGGGGCTCCCTTGTTGTGAGCCTCCTCTAAGGACTACCTGTGCTCCTTTAAGCCCTCTGGAGTTGGGCCAGGCCTTTGCAAAATTGCCAGAGGCAAATTTTCTGATTTAATCAATCAGAATAGAGCTGGAAGGGACCTTGGAAGTCTTCTAGTCCAGCCCCCTGCTCAAGCAAGAGACCCTCTACCATTTTAGGTAAGTGACTCTTAAAAACCTCCAGTGAGGAAATCTACCCACAGCCGACTACAAATGCGACCTGGTTCTCTGTGTGATAGCCTCCCTCTGGCCCAACTTCAGCCTCCCATCTGGAAAAGGGGTGGGGGGTGGGTGGGAGTCTCCCCTCCCTGAGGGGGCGTGGCTTCTCCTCCAGCTGTTGGTGTCCCACGTGCTTTGAACACCTTGGAGAAGAGTGCAGTGACCGGCAGGGAAGGGCGGGGAAGAGCTGGTGGGCTCTCAGGGGGGCCTTATAACTCGGCAGGCGGTGACTCAGCTGCACCCAGTCTGTGTCCCCTTCGTCCTGCTTTTTTTGTGGTAGGGGGCTGCAGAAACCTCCGTGGAAGATTGAAGGGGCTGCAACACCATGCCTCCTGCACTTTGGCAGCTGCTCTTTCTGCTACAACTGACAGCATCTTTTCGGTCTCCGGTAAGAAAACGTGGAAGCGATTTAAAAAAAAAAATACAGGGGGCGAAAGTGTGAGTGACACAGCGGCAAAAATTGTGGTGGGGAGAAACTCAACAATACTGCTTCCCATCGGAAGCCCCTGAAATCTGAGGGAGACCCCCAGAAACATTTCTCTCTTTTTAAAACAACCAATGTGAAATTGGAAGCATAAAGAGAGAGGGGTCTGTGCAGTTGTTTTGGGGAAGGGCTGCTAAATGGGGCACACCGATTCTCTGATCCTGAATGGGATAGACCCCCCCTTTTAAAAAAAACTTCTTCTCTTTCTGGATCTTTGTAATGGGTATACTATGAATTCATAAATGTTTGAACGCCGCCTCGCATGGCAAGCGAAATACATGTGTGTGCGTGTGACTTTAATCCTCTAGATATTGAAAACTTTTTTTTTTCTAAAAGAGATCAATATTTGGCAAAGAAAAGTTATTTCCTTTGACGGTGTGCAAAGTTAAAACTCTAAAAGCAGAGCGTTTGGGAGTCGGTTGTCTTATTTTTCATACAAAGTCAGAGAGAATCCAAGCTAATATTTGGGGCTGTTCCCGGCTCCACTCACCCTCTTTTTTTCCAAACCTGGGGAAATTGTCACAGTTTTATTTAAAATCAGGCTCGGGCACCAACCCAGCAAAATTTGTGGGTTTCTCTCTCTCTGTTTCTTTCTGTTTATTTAAACATTGTGGATGTGTGCAATCTGCCCTAATGTGGAATGGGTTTGTGATGGTAGGTTAACTGAATTTTAATTGGATTTCGATTATCAGGGCATAATCTTTTCTTGGAAACTTGCATCATAGTTTAAGGTAAAGAGGATTGTAAAGTTTGGTTGATACAGTTTAGTTCTCGACTTACGACAGTTTTTTTTAGTGACCGTTCAAAGGTACTGGAAAAAGTGACATGACCGTTTTTCACAGTGACCACCTTTTCATCATCAAAATCCAGATGCTTGGCAACTGTTTCATACTTATGACCATTGCTGTATCCCGGGGTCATGTGATCCTAGTTTGCAACCTTCTGTCAAGCAAAGTCAATGGAGAAGCCAGATTCATTTAACAACCGGGGTACTAACTTATCAACTGCAGTGATTCACTTAACAACGGAGGCAAGAAAGGTCATAAATTGGGCCAAGCTCACTTATTAACTTTCTCGTCTAGCAAGAGCAGTTTTGGGCTCCATTGTGGCCATAAGGCAAGCATTTCAGAGTTTGGTAACATGTAAAACCTTGGTAACATTAAGATGCGTGGACTTCAACTCCCATGCTGGCTGGGGAATTCTGGGAGCTGAAGTCCATGCATCTTAACATGATCAAAGTTATTACTGTATACATTAATTGAGCCTCTAACTGCCCTCCCAATGACACTCAAAGCACATTTTGCCTTCCATTCTTGCAAATAAGAAAATATGCTTCCTTGGATTGAGTAAAGAGAAGATTTTTTAAAAAGTAAATTTTGTAAGTTTAATGTTCAAGTCATGCCACAATCTATTATCCGTCTTCACGTAAAGTCATTTTGATTTTGTGATGGTCCCTGGGTAACTTCACTTTATTTCGTTGGCTCTCCATAGGCCCAGGTGGAAAATTACGGTGAGCAACGGAACTTCCAGGTTTGCAGATGTTTTTTAAAAAAAGAGGCACAGTGACATTTATGTCACCATGTGCCAAGGTTGATGGATAGCTGTAAACAAGGAAATCTCTAATCTTACTTTGTCTGTTGTAAACCTCTTTTGCAAAGCTCTTAGTGCTTATCTTAGCTTACGGAATAGATGAGTTCTTGCTAACATTTTGGTGTAGTGTTTTTCCTAGAATTCCTTCACCTTCATGGTCCTAGAATTACCCTGAGATAACATGGGCAGCCTATAAATTTTATAAATCAAGGACATGTTTTCTTCCCAAACCTCCCATTGTTCACACCTTTTGGCTTAATCCTCTTACTTACCTCTTAAGTCCAAATGGATATACCTACAGTAACTCTACCAATATGCATCTTTCCACCATTCCCACCCTCCCTGCTCAGGGTTGTTAAATTGTAAGGGTTAACACTCTGAGAAGAGGACCTTCCTGCTTAGACAGTTGTGGGTTGCGTCTCATTCTTCTACACGATGAGTCAGGATCGTGGCATTTGGGACTTGAGGTGGGATGTTGGACCTTGGCTCTAGAGTCCTGCCTGGAAGGTTTTTTCCGCTGGTCCCCATCCTTGGTCACCCTTTTGAATTATATATTATAAGCTCTTTCTTTGGGCAAAGAACTTCCTCTGACTCTCTTTTTCTTGTGCAAACTGCTCAAGAAATAATTCAGGAATGTGCTTGCAGTGCTCAGTCAGTGTGCATCCTCTCCAATTCCTTTTTGGCTGGGAAAGAGTTTTGCTGGTTTCTTGTTTGGCTTCACGCTATAGTAGAAAAGGTTAAATGCAGGCAGACTTCGACTTACAACTATTTGCTTAGTGACTATTTGGAGTAACAACAACACTGAAAAAGTGACTTATGACCATTATTCACACTTACGACCCTTGCAGCATCTCCATGGTCATGTGATCAAAATTCAGACGTTTGGCAACTGACTCATATTTATGACAGTCGCAGTGTCCCGAGGACGACTGATTACGGGGCTACTTGTGTGATTCTGGGAAGCGGGGTTGGCAGGAGAGAACTCATAATTAGATTTTATTCTGGATTTCTGGGGACTGCTGTTCTTTGCCTCCAGCTGGAAGATGGCTCTGTAGTTCCTTCCCCAAGAACGAGGGGCTTGAGCCGGGTGCTCCCTTCTTTCTACCCAGCAATAGGCGAGGCTTTCACATCTCCCGAGTCACAAAGAGCATTGCCAAATTGGGAAGGGTTGAAATCCATATTTAGTTCCCAACGTGTCACTTGCGGGAGCTAATTTTAACCTGCTCTTGGGAGGCCGAGTCTGTTCGGAGTGAGGTCATCTCTTCTGTGGGCCCGTGACTAAGTTCACCAGCTAGAAACGCCACCTGTGAGGTCTTCTCCTAGATGGGGACCAAGCAGAAGAACGTGCCCATTTGTTGGCCAAGGGTGAGCTGTCTAGGGAGACTCTCCGTCATCCAGATCATGGTTGTCCCAAAGGTGCTTTTTTCCCCCAAGAGGCAACTGGACTTTCTGGTTTTTCTTTGAAGAGGTTTCGCTTCTCATCCGAGAAGCTTCTTCCGCTCTGACTGAAGAATTCCATTCCCCACCAATCAGTCAGAGTTGAAGAAGCTTCTCGGAGGCTCCAGCCACCTCCTCCTCTCCACAAATCCCACTCCCTTCTAGATAGCTGACGATGCTATCTAGTTGGGTAGTGAAATGTTTGCAAGAAAAATAATCCATCTTAGAGAGCACCCACAGTCGATCTCCTCCCGCTCCTCTTCCTCCTCCTCTCCAGTCCACTCCCTTCTAGATAGCTGATGATGGTACCTAGATGGGTAGTGAAACATCTGCAAGAAAACCACCCCATAGTCCTCCTCCTCCTCCTCTTGGCTCCCCTCCTTGCCTCCCCCCCTGTCAAATAAGGCCCCCTTCATAAGCCACTTGCTAACCAAGGGTGCTTGTCATCTGGGGGGAGCGGGGGGGGGAGAGCACGGAGGGCAGCCGCCCTACAATGCAGCTTTGAATCTGGCGAAGGGAAGAGCGTTTCTGCAAAGTTCCTCTTGCCTGTTTGCTGGAGGCTCTAACAAATTCTGACAGCTGACAGCTGAAAGAGCCGTGTGTGCTCTGGCACGGCAGTGCACAGGCCACCGAAACCACAAAGGCTTGGCCACTCCAAAGCCCAGATGCCAAAGCAGCGGGGAGAAAGAGAGAGAGCAGAGCTACCTGGTCCTCCAAACTGTTTGCAGAAAGGGAAGAGTGGGTTTTGCGCCTTCCATTTCATCCCCAGGGGGTAGTCCTCGAGTTACGATCACAATTCTTCCCCCACTTCAGGTGGCTGAGTGAGACATTGGTTAAGTGAGTTTTGCTCCATTTTGCAACCTTTCTTGCCACCGTTGTTAAGGGAATGACTGCAGCTGTTAACTTAGTCGCACGGTTGTTAAGGGAATCTGGCTTCCCCAATGATTTTGCGTGTTGCAAAAGGGGATCATGTGATCCTACGACACGACAACCGTCATAAATATGAGTCAGTTGCCGAGCGTCTTAATTTTGATCAAGTGACCACAGGGACGCTGCAACGGTCGTAAGTGTGGAAAACAGTCCTAAGTCACTTTTTTCAGTGCCTTTGAATGGTCACTAAACGAAAGGAAGACAACAGGCTAAAGATCTTGAACCTCCCCGAAGGAATCGATGGCAGCTGAAGAGTTAATCAAGGGGGAAGGGCCACACACCTGGATTGGCCCACATCTGGGCCAGCATTCAGAACCTGACCAAATGGGAGCAGGGTCCCCAAAGAACATGGATTTTAAAGAGTATAGATTAGCTGTATGGATGATGTTCCCTAGTAGGGTCATGAAACGTCTGCAAGAAAACAGCTCAGCTCAGAGAACACGAAGGACCACAGTTCTCCTTCTCCTCCTCTTTCTCCTCGCCACTCCACGAACCCCACTCTCTTGTGGTCTGATGATGCTACCTAGTTGGGTCGTGAAATGTCTGCAAGGAAAATAACCCATCGTAGAGAGCTTCAAGGACTCCATAGTCATCCTCCACTTCCTCCTCTTCCTCCTCCTCCTCTCCACAAATCCCACTTCCTTCTAGATAGCTGATGATGTTACCTAGTTGGGTAGTGGAATGTCTGCAAGGAAACCACCAAGCTCAGAGAGCATCAAGTACCCCATAGTCGTCGTCGTCCTCCTCCTCCTCCTCCTCTTCCTCCTCCTCCTCCTCCTCCTCCTCCCTCCTCTCCACAAATCCCACTCCCTTCTAGATGGGTAGTGAAAATAACCCATCTTAGAGAGCACCCACAGGCGTTCTCCTCCTCTTCCTCCTCCCCAGTCCACAAACCCCACTTCCTTCTAGATAGCTGATGATATTACCTACTTGGGTAGTAAAACGTCTTCAAGAAAACATTCAAGCTCAGAAAGATCCCCAAGGGATCCTTAGATTTCATAGATCTTAGCTGAGCATGGAAAGCAGGGGTGTCCAAACTTGGGAACTTTAAGACTTGTGGACTTCAACTCCCAGAATTCCCCAGCCAGCCATGGGAACTTTAAGACCTGGGAACTTTAAGACTTGTGGACTTCAACTCTTAAAGAGTTGAAGTCCACAAGTCTTAAAGTTCCCAGGTTTGGGCACCCCTGATGTAAAGACATTAAATTTGGGCAGGGAAGTAGATAAGGACAGCATTGGGGGGGGGGGGGTTCATTTGGGAGCATCAGGCTGTCCCAGCATACTTTCCTCAATGTAATCTACAAGTGGCACCTTCAAAGCGTGTTTTTTTTCTTTGAAATTAACACACAGAGACACCCCGGGGAGTCTGTTCCTGGCATCTCCCAGCTAAGGGAGCTAAGAAAAAAGTCCCAGTTTCCAATATTTATTCTTGGTCTCCAACCCAGTGCCCCCCAAGACTGAAGGCCGGGGTTGTTCACAGCCAATGCAGCGTCTCTTTTCCCTTGGAGTTGCCTCTTAACCCAGCCGTATTGGCTGACGGGCGTTTGCGTTGCCTGCAGCCAGTAGCACACACAGATGCTCACACCTGTCCAGGCGTGGGCCCCGGGTTTGTTGATCCTGGCTGAGCTTCAGGGCACGTCTGTTCGGTCCCCGATGTCTCAGCGGGAGAAGGCACGCTTCGGACAAGCCTAAATACACCCCATGGGCTGGGCTTTCTGGAATCCCCCACAAGGCCCGTCTCCCTTGGCAAGGCTTCGAAAACAGGCTGCAAAATGCAAATGGGGAGAATTTGGATCCGAAGCCCTCTCTTGAATTGGGTTGTTGTTGTTTTTTAAACAACATTGATCCGATGAAGTGGTGGCTTTTAGGAAGGTGGAAAGCTACTTTAGACAACAAAGGTCCATTTAGAAGCCCCTTGATTGATGTGGAGAGGAGCTGATCTCCATAGACTCCTGGCAGAGATTTCCCCAGCCGTTCCTCAGGGAGCCATTGCGGTATTTTTTTAAAAAAATGTTTATTTATTTGCACGCAAAGCACATAATCGGCCAACAAGCCATTACCCTTCCCTAAATCCGCCCTTCTGACGAGCAGTCAATGAGGAAGCCAGATTCACTTAACGACCGGGTTACTAACTTAATAACTGCAGAGATTCACTTAACAATGGTGGCGAGAAAGGTCGTAAAACAGGGCAGAACTCACTTAACAAACTTCTTGCTTCACAACAGAAATGTTGGGCTCAATTGTGGTCGTAAGTTGAGGACTACCTGTAGACTGTCGAGAAAACCCCCAAAGGACACAGGGACTATTCAGTGAAATAATTTCTCATCACTTTGCTGAATTTTCTCGCTGCAGGGAGACGGTTCTTCCTTCCCATGGGGTAGAGCAGGGGCATCCAATCTTACCCACTTTTCTTGTAAAATTTAAGGAATTCTATGTTTTCCTATATATTGTATTATATTGATGAATTAAATAAGAGAAAATAACTTAGTTTAAAATTGATGGCTTGTGTCCATCCATCTTAAAGCACGCTGGCTGGCTGGGGAATTCTGGGAGAGAAAGTCCACCCATCTTAAAGCATGAGGACTTGGGAATTTTGGGAGTGGAGGTCCATCCATCTCAAAGCATCCTGGCTGAGGTATTCCGAGGGCTGAAGTGCACCTCTAGTATCTTAAAACATGTCGGTTGGGGAATTCTGAGAGTTGAGGTCCATCCATCTTAAAGTTTACCAGGTTGAGGACAATTGCTTCAGAACTACCCTGCACCCCAAGAAGACTTCTCCTTGCCCTCCCTGCTCTTTCAACTCTTCCCCCTCTCCAAATTCCTAAAGACCCCCCTAAAGACACACACACACATCCCTGAGCATCGCCCAGCATCTTGGATGCTGACGGAGGACACAGAATGGGGAGTTGTAATGGGCAGACCTGCCTATCAAATTCTGTTGACGCAGCCCTCACATTTTCCTGGCTGCAGCTCCTGCGGTTACGGGCAGCGTGCAAGGAGCCAAGGTAAGCTGCGAGGCACTTGGGCTGCTCACCACATACACACATATACACACACGCACACAGACACAAAGAGACAGGGAATCTGTTCAGGCGGCAGGCGGCTATGTCTACGGCTGGCTTGTCCATCAAGATTGAAGTGCTTAGAAGGCAGCTGCCTCTTTGGGGAGAGCGGCGTGCAACAGATGCAGCTTTTTACACACACAAACGGCACTCTACCTTTGGCATTGAGACCCCTATGGTATTTGCACCCCTAATCCTGACCTGTTTGTTGGGCAGAGAGGTTTAGAGTCTTTCCTGCAAATCCAGATCTCAAACCACTTCACCCTCACCACTGAACTCCATCCTAAGTCATAGGGCAGAGGTCTCCAACCGTGGCAACGTTAAGACTTGTGGACTTCAACTCCCAGTAACTGAACTGAGGGATAGAATCAAGATCACGTGAAGGGTTAATACCACTTTATAATGCCTTGGTAAGGCCACACTTGGAATCCTGCATTCAGTTTTGGTCACCATGATGTAGAAAAGATGTGGAGACTCTAGAAAGAGTGCAGAGAAGAGCAAGAAAGAGGATTAGGGGACTGGAAGCTAAAACATATGAAGAACGGTTGCAGGAACTGGGTATGTTTAGCTTAAGAGAAAGAAGGAGTAGGGGAGACACGATAGCAGTCTTCCAATATCTCAGGGGTTGCCACAAAGAAGAGGGAGTCAAACTATTCTCCAAGGCACCTGAGGGTAGAACAAGAAGCAATGGGTGGAAACTAATCAAGGAGAGAAGCAGCTTAGAACTAAGGAGAAATTTCCTGACAGTTAGAACAATTAATCAGTGGAACAGAAGTTGCCTCCAGAAGTTGTGAATGCCCCAACACTGGAAGTCTTTAAGAAGATGTTGGATAGCCATTTGTCTGAAACGGTATAGGGTTTCCTGCCTAGGCAGGGGTTGGACTAGAAGACCTCCAAGGTCCCTTCCCACTCTGCTATTGTATTGTATTGTATTGTATTGTATTGTATTGTATTGTATTGTATTGTATTGTAACTCTGGGAGTTGAAGTCCACAAGTCTTAAAGTTGCCAAGGTTGGAGACCCCTGTCGTTGTTGTTAGTTGCGAAGTCGTGCCTGACCCATCGCGGCCCCCATCCAAACGTTCCTCCAGGCCTTCCTGTCCTCTACCATCCCCCGGAGTATATTTAAGCTCACGCCGGCTGCTTTGGTGACTCCATCTCAGTGTGTAAAACGCCCCTGGGTTTGTCCAGGCAGCACCCCTAGAGAATGCCCCCCCTATTTTTCATCCTGGGAGACTTTGAGGGAGCCATGCGATGTTAGACCCACCCTTCCTTTGGGGTGGGCTGCGTTCCAGGGTCCGTCAATGTCAAATCCCAAAGAATGGCAGCCTTTTTCGCGTCCAACCCAGCCGACGTGCGCCCAGGAGCATCCAGGCCCCCCAAAGCATCCTGTGTTGTGTTTGGAACCGATTTATGACCCACAATGTTTTCCAACTGCATCACCCACCAAAACAACCAGGCCTCCCCTCCGGGCTGAATTATGAGATAAATTATCTACTGCAAAATAAACAACTATCCCCACCCGTAACAGACTTTTTCGTAATGTGCGCTAATATTTGTGTTGGGAGCCAGCGGAGATGCGATTTGGCATCCCGGCCAGGCTGTCCAGGAGTGCGTGTTGTGTTTGTCAACGTTAAGTAGTGACTTTGCAGAGGGAAAAGGACACGTAAAATAAGGCGACGGGACACGGTGTCGTCTTTCAGTCCTGGAGCGAAAGGAAAAATCTCACGGTGAGCCGACTTGAAGTCTGTTTCTGGATGAGGGACTCTCCCTGCCAATTGTTTAAAATCACTCATACGGATCAGTATGAATACATTGCACCTAAAAACCAGGTGGAGCTTTGATCCCACTGTCGGGGGTCCCATCTTGACCACAAAAGGGACAAAAAAGGACAGCCCTCAGGAGCTGCAATAAGCACGATGAATGCTGAGTTTATATTAGGGTGAGCCGGCTGGGTGACTTTGAGCCAATCACCAGGAGACAGGGAGTTCTAGTTCCACCTTAGGTAGGTGAGGCCAGGTGAGTGACTTTGGGCCAATCACCAGGAGATGGTGAGTTCTAGTTTCAGTTTAACCATGAAAGCCAGCTGGGTGACTTTGGGCCAATCACCATGAGACAGAGAGTTCTACTTCTACTTTACGTATGAAAGCTGACTGGGTGACTTTGGGCCAAACTAAAATTCACTTTCTCCTAGTGATTGGCGCAAAGCCACCCAACTAGCTGTCGTGCCTAAGGCAGGACTAGAACTCCCAGCCTCCTGATGATTGGCTAAAGTCACCCTGTCTGACTTTCATGCCTAAGGCAGAACTAGAACTCTCATCTCCTGGCGATTGGCCCACCACCCATCCCTCCACATATCCAGAAGAGTCCTATATTTTTCCCGCAGATAATTTATTGCTGTAAAAATCCCGATTGCCCTTGAGAATGATTTAAAGGTTGATATTGGGGGCTCAGAAGGACCAAAGTCTTGAAAGACCCTTTACAGAAGCAGTGCCCCCCCCCCGCAACCGAGGGCAGCCGAGATGTGGGAGACTCTTTGGGGGGCGGGGGGGGGGAGTCTGTGTCTACACAGTCCAGGAAGGGCTGTCCGAATTGGAGACCTGGCTCTCCTCGAAGACACAGGAGCGCCTGTCAGGGTTGATGGGTGACCTCATGTCTGCATGATGAGGGCAACATTCAAAGACCCCTTTTATAGAACAAAGACGCGTTTCTCAAACTTGGGCCACTTGAAGACTTGGGGGTGGCTGGGTGGGTGGGTGGGGGACTTCAGCTCCCAGAATTCCCCAGCCCCGGCTGTCATGTCGAAAGATTAATCCAACAGGTGCCTCAAACACCAACCCAGGAGAATTGAGCTGGCAAAGCCTTTTGTTTGGCATGTTTTCTGGGCCAGCCCTGCTTTGAAACCTAGATTTAACCGTGGTTAATTGTTGGCGGGCTGTGGGACTGCCTATCCTGGATGGTGCAGACTCCAGGTAGACCCTCAATAGATAGGATAGAATAGAATAGAATATAGAATATTATAGAGCATAGAATATGACGCATAGCATAGAGAAAATATAGAGTAGAATAGAGAATAGAATAAAAAATGGAATGGAATGAGATGGAATGGAATGGAATAGAATAGAATATTATAGAGCATAGAATATGGAGCATAGAATAGAGGAAATATAGAGTAGAACAGATAATAGAATTAAAAATGGAATGGAATAGAATAGAATAGAATTCTTTATTGGCCAAGTGTGATTGGACACACAAGGAATTTTGTCTTTGGCGCAGATGCTCTCAGTGTACATAGAAAGAGACAAGATACATTCGTCAAGAATCATAAGGCACAACACTTAATGATAGTCACAGGGTACAAATAAGCAATCAGGAAACAACATCAATACAAATCGTAAGGATACAAGCCATAAAGTTACAATCCTGCAGTCATAAGTGGGAGGAGACGGGTGATAGGAACGATGAGAAGACTAATAGTAATACTACGTAACGCAGCCTTAAGTGAATAGTTTGACAGTGGGGAGGGAAGGATTTGTTTAGCAGAGTGATGGCATTCAGGAAAAAGCTGTCCTTGTGTCATCAGGCACCTCTGCCTCTTTTGCAGTTCCTCATCTCGGAGGGGGGCCAGGAGTGGCTGCCATGCCCAGCCGAGTGCCCCCCGCATGAACATGGCCGCCCCCTGTGTGCCTCTGACGGGAAGTTTTACCTGTCGCCCTGCGCCTTCCAGGAAGCCAGGTGTGAACGTCCAAACCTGCAGGTATGGCCCCGCTTCCGCTGCCGAGGAGCTGCCCAGCAGGATAACAACAGTAAGGAGACCAAGAGGAGGGGGGGAATCGGGGGGTGGGTGGGCGGGAGATGGCATGGGTCAAGGGGGGACGGATGTGGGAGACAATTTGGGGGGGAAGGGTGGCTTTTCCCAGGTGGACGTAGCTGTGAAATTGGCGCTGTGGTGAGGATTGATTGATTGATTGATTGATTAGCAAATGGCTTATAGGTACTCCTTGACCTACAACCACAATTCTCCAGACCTCTAAAGGACTGGCTCCTAACTGTGAAATTGGGCTGCAGTGTTGATTGATTGATTGATTACCAAATTGCTTATTGATATTCAACTTATGACCGCAATTCTCCAGACCTTCAAGGGACTGGCCCCGATGGCCATAGCTGTGAAACCAGACAGCGGTGTGAATTGATTGATTGGGAAATTGTTGATAAGTAGGAGTTGACATCCACCCTCTGAAAGTCGCCCAGGTTCAGAAGCTCGGGTTCAGTGTCCGATCTTGACTTGTGTCTTCCTCCCATTTCTTCCATAGGGGCCAATTTGACTCGGTGCCAAGAAGACCGAGCGGCTGCCCTCGCCAGATCCTGGCGCCAGACCCACGCCCTGTACGTGCCCGAATGTAGTGAAAACGGCGCCTTTCTGGAGGTGAAGCTCTTTCTACGTCTTCCTTAGGGCCCCGGGGGAACTTGAGTCGCTCTCGAGAGCAAGACGGGCAGCAAATACATTTAATCTATACAGTATATATAAAAATGGCTCTCTGTGTGTGGGATGCTGCCATGGTCATTAAGTATGAAAAACGGCCCTAAGTCTTTTTTTTTGTTGCCAATGTAACTTTGAACGGTTACTAAATGAACTGCCGTAAGGCAAGGATTACCAGCCGGTGACTATAAGGATGCTGCAATGGCCATGTGTCATAAGTCACGTTTTTATGGCTATTGTAACTTTACTGGCCGGATGCGCTTCCTGTCGCCAATGCGGAGTTACATTCAGAGGAGGTATTCTCAACATGCCCAGAGAGAGAAATATCTGCCGCTACCTAGGATCGAACTAGCAGCCTCCTGATTTTGAGGAGAGAGCTCCACCTCCAGGCCACTGCACCACCCGGAGAAAATGATTGATAATTAAATTAAATATATTAATTAATACATTTAATAATAGTTTAATAGTTTAATCAATATCCAAAGTGACTTATGACACAAGGCCATTGCAGCATCCTTACAGTCACCTGCTGGTAATGGTCACCTGCAGTCACTAAATGAATGGTCATAAGTTGAGGACTTACCTGTATCTCTTTCCTGGGCACATCCCCTCACCCCTTCTCTCTCTCTCTCCTGGCTGCCCAGGTCCAGTGCCATAAACAAACCGGCTATTGTTGGTGCTCCACCCCGGAAGGAAAGCCCATCGCAGGGACGTCTGCCCTGAACCAAGCGCCCAATTGCACAGGTAAGGCCTTCCTGCCATCCTCTCACCTCCAGCCAGGCTCCTGGGGGCTGATGGGGGGCATGGGGCGTGGGTGGATTTAATTACTTTTTTTGGTCTTTTAATGACCCCTTGCATTGGGGTGCAACTGAATGGAGCCGAACGTTTACTGGCCGGATGCCCTTCCTGTCGCCAATGCGGAGTTATATTCAGAGGAGGTATTCTCAACATGCCCAGAGAGAGAAATATCTGACTCTACCTAGGATCGAACTAGCAGCCTCACTGCACCACCCGGAGAAAATAATTGATAATTACATATATCAATTAATAAATTTAATAATAATTTATTTATACATTAATCAATATCCAAGCAAGCTCCTGGGCGTCCTAATAAAAGATCAAGAACAGCTAGAAATCCAGATTAGACTGGTGTTTTTTCAAACCTGGCAACTATAAGACAGGTGGACTCCAACTCCCAGAATTCCCCAGCCCAGCGCACCTTGCTGGGAGTTCCAATCACAACAGTGCTTACAAGTCGAGGACTTAACCCTTTTCTTCCTTCTGTTTCTTTTGCTTCCGCCCCAAACCAGGAATGGATTCCACGGGAACCTCATGGCAAGATGCCCATTCTTCTAAGCGAGGTAAGTCGCCCTCTGCTTGCTGTGACGCCCAGCGACTGTGCATGATGTGCCTAACTTGGTTAGGGATTTAACCTGCATTCACACCATGCACTGACTGAGGTTCAAACTAACCCGGTTTAGCATGTCGTGGGGATGTAGCCTCTAGAGAAGTGTGTCCCAGCATTAGCCACTTTAAGATGGGTGGACTTCAACTCCCAGAATTCCTTAGCCAGGTTCAGGAATTCTGGGACTTGAAGTCCACCCACCTAAAAATGGATAAGGAATTCTGGGACTTGAAGTCCACCCACCTAAAAATGGATAAGGAATTCTGGGACTTGAAGTCCACCCACCTAAAAATGGATAAGGAATTCTGGGACTTGAAGTCCACCCACCTAAAAGCTGTCCAGGTTGAGAAATGCTGATTTATAGCTACCTTACAGAAAGTTACAGGAAGGGGCCTTCTGGAGAAAAACGAAAGTCGTTTTCTGCATTCCTCCCTTTAATGCCTGGGGGTGGGGGGTTACTTAAGCAGGCAGAAGTTCAACCGATTGAGCTTCTTCTGTCTTAGGAAAGCCTACCCCTGTCGGGTTTCGGGTTGGTCCCCTCCCTCAGTTTGTGTCCAATGTAGAACCCTGATGAGCCTTCGTCATCGACTTGAGGCGCCCCCTGTAGCTCTAAAAATCAGGGGTCCCCAAACTTGGCAACTTTAAGACTTGTGGACTTCAAGTCCCAAAGCTGCCAAGTTTGAAGACCTCTGCTCTAAATTCTCTCCCTCTTTGGACAGAGAAGATGACATTAAACCCTCTGTAATAGCTGCCTTCCACCTCTTTTCCTCCCTGAACGCAGAAGAAGGTGTCGCCCCCCGGCCTACTCAGCCAAGCCCCGTGCCCCGCAAGCAGCCAGGTAGGTTGAGCCCTTCCTTCTCCCCACTGGTCCTTACCACCACCCAGGCCACCCCCCTAGGTTTTGAGGTGGGAGGGGGGGGATGAGCTGCTTGGACTCGCTAGAATCGGACTGTTGTTGCACGAGTGTGTTTGCAGTGCTAGGCAACAATTGCACAATGCATGCGTGAAATGGAGACACCGAATGTGGACTTTTATACCATGCCTGAGTCACCCTGTTCTCTTCCTTCCTTCCTTCCTTCCTTCCTTCCTTCTCTTTCTTTCTTTCTTTCTTTCTTTCTTTCTTTCTTTCTTCTTTCTTTCTTTCTTTTCTTCCTTCTTTCTTTCTCACTCGTTCTTCCTTTCCCCCCTTCCTCCCTCTCTCTCTCTTCTTTCTTTCTTTCTTTCTTTCTTTCTCTCTTTCTTCCTTCTTTCTTTCTTTTCTTCCTTCTTTCTTTCTCACTCGTTCTTCCTTTCCCCCCTTCCTCCCTCTCTCCCTCTCTCCTCTCTCTCTTTCTTTCTTTCTTTTCTTCCTTCTTTCTCACTCGTTCTTCCTTTCCCCCCCTTCCCCCTCTCTCTCTCTCTCTCTCCTCCACCTTCACTATTTTTATCAAGAAACTAACAAACGTATCTAATTCTCCTTCCTCCTTTTCTTCCCACAAGAACAACAATCCAGTGAGGTGGGCTGGGCTGAAAAAGAGAAGGGCTTGCCTAAAAGTCATTCAGCCGGCTTTCTTGCTTAAGGCAGGACTAGAACTCCCAGTCTCCTGGCGATTGGCCCAAAGTCACCCAGTTGGCTTTCGGGCCTAAGGCAGGACTAGAACTCATCACTGTCTCACACCAGCAATGAATTTAACTATACATGAAAGTGAATATAAAGCAGTGGCAGTCCCCGTCAGCTAAGTGGGCAACTCAGCTGTATGGGTGGTGGTGGCACAGCTGCCCTTAGTTGGGGTGGGGCGCCCTGCCCTGTTCTGCGAGAGGTGCCCTCTCCATGTGGAAGCCTGGCAGGGTTAAAGACGGACTAGGAGACCCTTTGGATGTGGCAGGATGGGCTGGGGTGAGGGGCGGGGGGCAAGAGAAAAACCAGAAGAGCCATTGAGCCTCCAAAGAGTTGGGTGGGATAAGAGGGTTTCCAGGTGCCACATTATTGCTCTAACCCCCTCGGCTTCTGTTTCCTGCCAATTACTCTGCCTTCCTGCCCATCACGGATCCCTCGCTGCTCCTCCGTAACCCAGAAGGCACCACCTTGCCTTTCCTGATCCCCATCATCCTTCCGGATTTCAAGACCAACCACACGGCTAAACCGGCCCCAGGTGAGCCCTGTCTTTTCTTACTAATGCATTTATTAAATTTATATGCTGCTCGTGTCACTCTAAAAAGCCACTCTGGATAGCTGGCCATTAAAGTTACACAAGTTATTTCTGTCCAGTGCCAGATCTGTCCAGAGTCCGGATTTAGGAATTGACTCTCGGACTCTTGGCAATTGACTCCTATTTATGACGGTGGCAGTGTCCCGGGGTCACGTGATCCCCCTTTGCGACCTTAACAGTTAACAACTGTCTTGCTTAGCAACAAAAATTTTGGGGTCAATTGTGGTCATACGCCGAGGACTATCTGCACCATCCCAGTCAAGTGGTTCTCCAGTCTATTTTGGGATAATCATTTTAGCATTTGATAAGGAAAATCTGCTGCATCCTCCTGGAAGGTGGGATCAAACGTGCCGTCAGTTCAGAATCCTTGCGTTCCCACAAGAGAAACGAGCCCAGCCCTCCCATGAATTCTGTTGATTCTTATCTGGGATCAACTGGGCTTGGCACTTAGTAGATCAGATTCTTGCGTAGAGTTAGAATGGGATGAACTTCTAGCCCTGCTGTGAACTCAACTCCTGTTCCTGGTTTCTCTTGCGCCCGGCGCTCCTTCCGTGCAGAATACCCGCCGTCATGCGAGCAGGAACGGCGGGAAGCCATCCACGAGGCCCGTCAGCACCAGCAGGAGGGCACCTTCATCCCGGAGTGCGAAGGCGATGGCACCTACAAGGAGGTGCAGTGTCACCAAGCCACGGGCTACTGCTGGTGCGTGCGAGTGGTCAGCGGACGCCCCATCCCAGGGACCTCTACCCGGTCAGTGCCATACCTGTCCTGAACCCAGAGTTTGAAACTGATTGAGCCCCTTTCTCCTCCCCTGTGTTCAGTGACGCCCCCTAATTTTGGGGTCTCCAAACTTAGCAACTTTGTGGACTTTAACTCCCAGAATTCCTCAGCCAGCGTAGCTGAGAGTCGAAGTCCACTAGTCATGAAGTTGCCAAGGTCCGAGACTCCTCCATTAAGCCACCTGTCTGGGTGTTTCCTGGGACTGTAACTCCCAGCATTCCTATCGACAACTGAGGAATTCTGGGAATTGCAGTCCCAACACAGCCGATAGCCCCAAGGCTGGGAGAGGTTGTCAGGAGCAGTGTGTACAGAAGACAGGAAAATTTGGGAGAGACCCAAATCTGGACTGCAATTTTTTTCCAGTTCCTAACATCCCCCTAAAAAAGAGGGCTCCCCTGGGAAAGACGGAGAGATTTGCTGCCCCCAAACAGCCTTCTGTTAATTTCTCCCCGTCCTTTTCCAGAAACTTTCCCCCGGACTGTGAAGCTGATACAGTAACCAAGAGCACGGAAATCGGGTCCTTGTTCCGAGATCGGGTCCTGCCAGGTAAGTCCAAGCTGCTTCCCTCCGTTTAAAAATGGTGAGAAGACGACGCGTTTATTTTCAACAAGGATACGTTTATTTTCAGCAGTTTTCCATCAGAAAGATTCCTGTTTTTTTAATCTTCCCAACCAGGCTGTCCCGGGTCAAAGAAAACACAATTCCTCACCCAACTGATCAAGGCGTTGAGTTCCCACATGCTGCAATCAAGGCTGATGACCATTCCGTACCGCAGGTAAGTTCAGCTCGCCCGTCACGAGAAAGGAAGCGCCTTCGGTCGGTGAACTGCACAATCCAAAGATATTGTGCGTCACGTTTCTCAACTTTACGGTCTCTGGATTTCAACTTCCACGGTTCCCCAGCTAGCATTTTGAACTTGAAGATGGGTGGACTTATGGTGGCTAGGGGATTCTGGGAGTTGGAGTCCACACCCCTTAAAGCTGCCGAGATCGAGAAACATGGCGTTAGAGTGAAGGTGAAGTGGGTGAAGGGAGCGCCGTATGCCAAACTCAGGTTTTGGGACCTGGTTCATTTTAGAGATTTTGGTAGCGTGTCTCCAGTTGATATATAGGAACCCTGTAGATACCGTAGATAAATTACTGTCTGGAGGATCCTGGAGACCCAGACCCACTCAGCTAGCCAGAGTTGGGGGGGAGAGGAAGGTAGAAAGGGGTGGGTGGGAAGGAAAGAGGGAAGGGGGAGGAAGAAATGGAGGGAGGTAAAAGGGAGAGGGAGGGAGGGAGAGAGGGGGAAGAGAAGGGAGACAGAGAGGGAAAGAGGGAGAGAGCAAAGGGGAGGGAGAGGAAGAGAAAAAGACAGGGAGGGAGGGAAGGGAAGGAGGGGGAAGAGAGGGAGAGAGAGAAGAAAGGGAAGAGAGGAAGGGAGGGAGAGGGAGGGACGGAAAGAGGGGGAGGAAAGAGAGGGAGAGAGAGAAAAAGACAGGGAGAGAGGGAAGGCAAGAGAGAGAGAGGCAGAGAGAGAGAAAGCTTCAGGGCCATGAGTTCAAGTTCGGCCTTAACCATGAAAGCTGGCTGGATAACTTTGGGCCAATCACCAAGAGACGGTGAATTCTAATCCCGCTTTAGGCATGAAAGCCGGCTGGGTGATTTGGGGCCAATCACCAGGAGGTGATGAGTTCTAGTCCCACCTGAGGGTTTTGGGGTGAGTTGCTCCCCCTCCCCCCAACCTACCTCCCAGGGTTGTTGTTGGAGCATTACCCCGGCCATCTTGACTTGCACCGACAATTAAACTACATTAAAAAAACAAGCCACGCTCTCGGCAGGTTTCCGGATTCCTTGGCGGCCCCCAGCCTGGAGGACCGGGCCGTGCGCTGGCAGTTCACCCACCTGGACCGCGACTTCAGCAACGGCGTGAGCGAGAGGGAGCTGCGTCCCTTCAAGCTGTACATGAAGCAAAACGCCCGGCCCAAACGTTGCGTCCGGAAGTTCCTGGATTACTGCGATCTCAGCGGCAACAGGTTGATCTCGCTGCCCGAATTCAGAGGCTGTTTGGGGCTCAGCTAACCGTCTGGTGGGTATTTTGGGGCCGTGGGCTTTTGCAGACCCCCTCCCCTTTTCTACTTGCAGCTCCAGGGAAGTGACGGTGGGTACAGGAGAGTCCCCCCCCCCCCCCAATGTAGTTCCTGGGACTCAAAGAAGACTTGCACAAGATCACCCCGAGAGGGTTTGGACACAGCACTCTGCGTGTCTCCCAGGAACGTCTTATAGCTGGTCCTCGACTTACGACCGTTCATTGACTGACCAAAGTTATTACAACAGCACTAGAAAAAGGGTCTTCTGACCCTTTTTCACACTTACGACCGTGCAGCCTCCCCATGGTCAAAAGCCAGCCACTTGGCCATCGACATATTTATGACGGTGGTGGCAGCGTCCTGGGGTCACGGAATCCTCCTTTTGTGACCCACAGTTGCCGAGCGCCACAGTCACGTGACTGTGAAGGTGGAACGACCGTTGTAAATCTGAGAACCGGCCGTAAGTTACTTTCTCGAGACCGCTGTAAATATAAACCGTCGTGAGACGGATGGCGGTACATTAAGGAGGTCCTCTATTTGGTTCTGCCAAGAAAATTGGGAGCAAGGCCTGGAACAAAATTAATTAGTGCTTTTTTTAAAAAAAAAACCTCCTTTGTCCCTTAATAAATTCATCCCAACATCACTACCCCCATTTTATTCTGCCAATACTCCTGACAAAAAGGCGTTGAGACAGCAGATTAAATCTGAATTAACTTTCCGCGCTGTCTCCTTCCAGATGGGTTAAGTTGGCATTTCTTCTTTTGTGAAAACGACCGAAGAGTCACCTGAAACCTTGAAAAGAAATGGGGACAAATGGATTATTTCTGGGTTTTTTGGCGCTCCGAGAAATTCAAAACCTGCTTCCTTGATTAAAGACGTCAATTCCAAACGCAGGAGACAAAACGCCCTTGGCACCGTTGAATGTTATGCCGGTTGTTTCGTTCATTGTTTAATTCTATCGGAGGCGTTTTGGCTGATCCTTGCCTCGATTAAGTCCGATTCGCGATCGATGACACGGTTTGTTGCCAAAAGTCAGATTAAGAACGAGAAAAAGTTGCCTTTTTAGGAGGAAGATGTGAAAAGAAAGAGAGGGAGGAAAAATAGGAAACTTAAGAAAATGTTATTGAGGATGGGAGATGCTGGAAGAAGACATGTTCCCAATTATTGGCTTCCTTTTTCAAAAACAGTTTAAAGCAGGGGTCTCCAACCTTGGCGACTTTAAAACTTGTGGACTTCAACTCCCAGAATTCCTCAGTCAATCACGGCTACTTTAAGACTGGTGGGCTTCAAGTCTTAAAGTTGCCAAGGTTGGAGACCCCTGCTTTGAAGTGTTACTAATAGTTGACGTGGGACCACTTTATAAAACCTGGAATCCTGCATCCAGTTTTGGTCGCCATGTTATTAAAAAAGATGAGATTTTGGGAAAAAAATGCAAAGAAGAGCAACTAAGATGATCAAAGTCCTGGAGACTAAAACCTATGAATAACAGTTGCAGGAACTGGGCATGGCTGGTCTAGTGAAGAGAAGGACTGGGGGGGGGGGGGGGGGGAGGATTGCAGCCTTCCAGTATTTGAGGGGCTGCCGCAAAGAAGAGGGAGTCCAATTATTTTCCAAAACACCAAAAGGCAGGATAAGAAACAACAGATGGAGATTAATCAAGGAGAGAAGCAACCTGGAATTAAGGAGAAACTTCCTAACAGTGAGGACAATTAACCAGTGGAACAACTCGCCACCAGAAGTTGTGCGTGCTCCATCACTGCAGGTGTTTAAGAAGAGACGGGACAGCCAAGGACCGCCTGTACTGAGGCATACTCCAACCTCGCATTTCATTAATATTTTTCTCCTTTCTATTCAAAGGTTTTCCCCCCCCAAAAAAATGGCCTGCAATTTCTGTATCTCCAAGTTCCTGCCTTCGGTTGCTGATTGACCCTCTGCACTTTAAAAAGGTGGACTGGATTTCCTGCCAAGAATTATGAGGATGGTTCGGGGGAAGAACGAGCGGAATTAGTGACTTCAAAGCCCACCCACTCGTTTTTTCTCAGGGTTTTGGCTTCCTTTCGCTTTAAAAATGTAGATTAAAAAAGGGCTGCGGTAATCCCGTCTTCCTAGATTTTGTTAATAATGGTGATATTTTAATCCTCGCTTTACGGTGTCCTTGGAAAGGGAAAAATCTGACCGAGGATGGCTTTTTTTCTGAGCGTTTTTTAAAAAGATGTATGTTTTTTTAAAAAATAAAAGGGCAATTCGCCTTCTAGGTCCCTGGTGCAGGGGAAAAAATAAGTCGAATTTTAGAACCAACTTTAGTCTTATCTGCGTGGGCTCTTTGAATCAATAAATTATATATACAAGGAAGGATTTGATGCTTTTTTTAAATAAAAAAATGATTTCTGGTTTCCTTAATGGTTTTATTCTGCCTTCCACAATATGGGCTCTGTAGTCCAGGGGTGTCCAAACTTGGCAACTTTAAGACTTGTGCAGAGCTGGCTGGGGAATTCTGGGAGTTGAAGTCCACAAGTCTTAAAGTTGCCAAGTTTGGACACCCCTGCTGTAGTCTCTCACGATACAGGCAGTCCTCGACTTACGACCACAATGGAGCCCAAGCTGCAAAAGGGGATTTATTACAAATCAATTCCATTCTTGTTAAGAAGCAATGAGTTATTAACCCAAATTGCGGCCGATTCAGGAATCTTTTCTTCAATCCACTGGAGGTGGAACAGCCCGGATTCCCAGTCTTCTGGAGTGGCCCGCCCTCTACTGGCGGATCTGCGCATTTCAGCGCAGTGAAGGTTTCCCCCCCCCCCCCCGTGAATTATTTTAGTTATTTATTTATTTAGCGTATAGTATAGAGTACACGGATAACAGCAAGAAGCGTGTATAAAAGGAGCGCGTAATAATACTAGGGTACACGCGTGATGGAAATAGGTAGTCAGTTTTCTCGTCTTGCTGGAAAAAGCGACTCGATTGCGGCTTTTCCTCTCGTTGCATGACGTTGCAAACCTTCCAGTTCAGACAAAGTTTACAGACTTCGGAACCCGAGTTTCCTGGGTTCCCAAGCCAGTTTTTTGCTGCCTCGAAAACTGCAATGCAAACCGGCCGCTTCACAGGCACACACACGCGCGCGATCCCGTCGTACAGCGGACCCAGCCTGTAACCGGGCCTAAAAGGAGGTACTGTAAACGTGGGAACTGAAAGACACGGGAGTCACGAGTAGGGAACGAGAGTTGGCAATGCGAAGATCTGGATGCGGCCAACCACCAAATTTCGGCTGTTGAAAATAGGCACAGCCGCTTTTGAACAGGCAACCCCCGCCTCCCCGCAATAAACCGAATACAAAAACCCAACATCTTGTATTCTGTTCGTTTAGCGCTCGCTTAGCGTTTCACCCAACCTCGTTTCTTTAACTCGCTCAGAAATGATTTTAAAAAAAAGTCTGGTCCTTGGATTCCAAGGGCGGACCGAGCCCCCTCCCCAGTGGGTCGCCAGCTGCGATCTGCTCTGGGCTTTTCCTTCATCTGATCAGAGCAGAAGAGGCTTCTTGGATGAGAAGCGAAACGTCTTCAAAAGGAAAAAAAACCCCAAGGAAGTCCAGTTGCCTCCCGGGAAGGAAAAAAATAAATGCGAAGCAGGACGAGGAAGGAGACACGGGAGTGGGGAGGGGTGTCATTTTAAGCCCGAGGTCTTCAAACTTGGCAACTTTGAAGACTTGTGGACTTCAACTCCCAGAATTCTCCAGCCAGCAGAGCTGAAGTCCACAAGTCTTCAAGTTGCCAAGTTTGAAGACCCCCCCCCCTTTTAAGAAATCCTTTCAGTTGCCTTCATCTTGAACCGACTTCGCATCTCTTCCTTCGCAGCATCAGCTCTCCATCTCCTTTCCGCTCCGCCGTCCTACCTTGTCGGGCTGTTGTTCCCCCAGCAAAGCAGCCCCGTCTCTGCAGCGCTTTCTCTTCCAAATGTGTCAAAGGGCAGCTCCGCCCGGGTGGGAAGGAAGGAAGGAAGGAAGGAAGGAAGGAAGGAAGGAAGGAAGGAAGGAAGGAAGGAAGGGAGAAGAAGGGTACCTCCTCCCACCCCTTCTCTTCCATCCTCATCCTCCTCTTTCTCCTCCTTCAAGGCGCTCGCCCTTTAAGAGGAGGCGAGCATGCGCGCTGACGCCAGCCGTTGAACGAGGCGGGGGGAGGCTCCCTTGCTGCGTCCGCGCCCTTTCCTATTCCGGGACCCACGAGCTGCCAACGGCCGCCGATCCCACGCGCCCAGGGACTAGTTCACAGCCTCCACCCGCCGGGGAAGTGCTAAGCGGCGGCGGGCTGCGCCGGAGCTCCCCGGGACCGGGCTGGGAAGGGCGAGCGGGCGAGCGGGCGAGCGGCGGAGGGGAAGCCGCGGATGACTTGGCAGCCGGCGGAAGGGGCAGCGGCGGTGGCGGCGGCGCCCAGCGGGGGGTTCCGCGTGGAACGTTGAGGGCCGCTTCCCTTTGTGACACCGCTGCGGAAAGTTTCCCAACGTTCCAAAGGCGCCTTTGATCTCCCCTGGCCGCGCGCGCCGGCAGAAAGTCCGCCGGCTTGGGACCCCCGCCCTCGGCTCCTCCGTCGGGTGGCGCCCCTGCCGCCTCCTCCTCCTCCTCTCTTCCCAGGTGAGTGGGGGGCCGGGGGGCGTGCTGAATGCCTTTGCCTGCTGGGGGGACCCTGGGAAGAGAAGGGAGGGGTCCTTTTAAGGCGTGGCCCCCTGGTTTCTCTACCCCAGGGGTCCTTTTGCCTGATCTCTCACCCGCCTCTTAAGTCTGCCCGGGGGCGCCGCCCTTGAAACCTTACAGGTTTCTGCTCTGAAAGCAAGACTCGTGTCAGCCGGGTCGTGCGAGCGCAGCTTGGTTGGCGGGGCGCGGCCGGCAATGTACGGGAAGGGGAGAGAGAGAGAGGAGGATGAGGGGCAGAGGGAGCGGGAGGGAGGGGTGGGGGGGCAGTTGGAGAGAGAGGGAAGGGGAGAGGAAAGGAAAGGAGAGAGGGATGGGGGGCAGAGGCAGGGAGGGATGGGGGAGAGAGGGCCAGCCCACCATTTTTCTCCTTGCAGACCCCTCCCCATCCCTAGTTCAACCGAGAGGGCGCCTCTGCGGGGATCCTCCCCCCCCCCCAAAGCAGGGCGGGGGGAGCGTGTGAAGGCTCTTGGAAAAAGTTGGAGGTCAAAGGCAGGACTGGGGGGGGGGAGCGAGATAGCAAAGCGGGTCCCTCGCTCCGCCCTCGGGTGAGAAGACGCGTCCGCAGCCTCTCCGGGGGTGGGCAAACTTGGGGAGGGGAAGATCTACCACCCACCCACCCACTCCGGGCACCGCCTTCCCGAGTGGAGCTTTGGGTGGGATCTCGGGTTTGAATTAAAACTGCCGTTCCGCTCGGCGCTGGCAGGCAGGCAGGCAGGCGAGGGCTGAAGCGGCAGACACGTGTTCGGATCCGGAAGCGCGGTGCGTCCTTGTCCCGCGCGTGGAAAGTGTGTGTGTGTCGGGGAGGGGAACTGGCTGAGAAAGGCCTTTGGGGAGGGGGAGGGGAGATGGGCGGGGGGCATTTGCGGTCTGTGGGGCGGAGGAGCCCCGAACTTCCCCTCCCAGGACTTCCTTTCTTGGAAACAACGTTGCACTTTCTTCTTTTGCTTTTCTTCTTCTTCTTCTTCCCCCTATTCTTTTTTTTGGGGGGGGCGAAGTTCGTTTCGGGGGGGTCTGGAGGGGTGGGGGTATTTTTCTCAGGTTGTGTGTTGCAAAAATCTCTTTTAAATCTCTTTTTTTTCTGGAGCAAAATCTTTTTTCCCTCTCCCCCCCCCCCCTTTGGAAGTGCAGTAACAAACTTCCTCCAAAGCCTCTCTGGGCCTTCCTTTTGGGTAGGGGGGGGGCATAAATCAGGGCTCCTGTCCTGGGTCATTTCCCTCTGGCTCAAGGACAGGCTGGCAGTGACCCTTTAAAGCCCAGGACTGAGATTTCCTTGGGGGGGGGCAGTCAGAACGCCCTTTGGTCGCCCCCCCCCCCATTTGAAAAGTCTGTCCAGCGCTTTCCTTCAGCCAAAGCCAGGGGGCGGAGGGAGTTTTTTTTTCCTTTTTTCCCTAAAACAACCAAAAAGAAAAAAGTTTGCAGGCCTTCCCTGGGACTTCGCCTACTTCCTCCCTGCCAGGCTGCCCAAGAGGAAGGAGAAACCTGGGCAGGTGTCAGACAACCTGGAAGGAAGGCTGCTATTTGGGGAAGGTGGAGAAAGTTGGCAAGACTTTTTAAAAGTTGGGTGTTTCCTCTTGAAAATGGTTGGGTGCTCTGATTTTTTGTTTCTCTTTTCTTTCTTCCTCCCCAGCTTCAGAAAGGTGAAGAAACACTCTGTGTGTGTGTGTGTGTGTGTGTGTGTGTGTGTGAGAGAGAGAGAGAGAGAGAGAGAGAGAGAGAGAGAGAGAGAGAGAGAGAGAGAATGTGTGATGAAGGAGACTTTGCCCAGCTGGCCCTCCATTTAGCCTTCCCTCCCTTTTTTTCTCCTTTTCTTCCCTTTCTTTCTCCCCTCCTTCTCTTTCCCTCCTTCCTCTCCTCCCTTCCTTTTCCCTTTCCTTTTTTCCCTTTCCTTGTTCCTTCCCTCCCTCCTTCCTTCCCTCCCTCCCTATTCCCTTCTTTTCACTCCCTCCCTCCTTTGTCCCTCCCTCCTTCCTTCCTTCTCTATTCCTTTCCTTCTTTTCCCTCCCTCCCTCTTTTCAGTCTTTTAAACATGGGGGTTGAAATAGCAAAACCAATTGGGGGGGGGGGAAGGCCGGAGGAACAGAAAGGAGGATGACTTGGGGAGTTTTGGAACCTGTGAAACTGGGTGGGTGAGCTGGCCTGGAGGAGGAGGAGGAGGAGGAGGAGGAGGAGGAGGAGGAGGAGGAGGAGGAGGAGGAGGAGGAGGAGGAGGAGGAGGTGGTGGTGTGGGGGGAGGTGGGACACTCCCCATGGGAAAATGAGGGTGTCGGAAGGATGACGACAACTTCAGCGACGCATAAATTGAAATGAACCCCGGGTGAAATGAGCTTCCAGGTGGAAATGGGGGCTGGGAAGCTCCTTTCCGTTCACCTCTTTGCTCTCCCCGTGGATTTGGGCCTTAGCCGACAGGTGATCGGGGAATTAGACCAGGAAGGTCATTGAGTCTCATTGGTGGTTCTTCTACCTGGGGCTGAAAAACAGGAGGGGGGGGCAAGTTTAGCCAAGACGTTTTGGGAGAACTTCCAAAGGAGAGCCGTCCCAACCGTCCCGCAGAGTACGGCTCTCAGTTAGTAGGAAGGCCATCCTCGCTGAGATCTAGTAGGATGAAGAGGCAGGTCTTGTTTTTTTTTTTGGCCAAGGTGGGCTCTTTGCTCACCTGTAGAACAAGGCTGGTCTTCCCCTCCCCCCTTTCTCCAACCTAACCCCCTTGCAAGGTGACTAACCCTGCAGACTCTGGAAGTGGGCTGGGCTGAGCAGTGCCTGTCATTGTGGTTTTGGTGTCTTTTGCTTCTAAAAATGTGACCTTGGTCTGTGTGCGCCCTGAACATAACTTCCTGCCTGTGTGACTTTCTCTGCGCACAGAGACTGGGAGGCCAGCGAACTTGGCACGGGCGAAAGGAGAACGATTTGGGTGCCAGGGAGGAGTGTACAGGCAGTCCTCGACTTACGACAGTTCATTTAGCGACCGTGCAAAGTTACGCCACTGAAAAAAGTGACGCGCCTGTTTCTCACACGTACGATCTTGGTGGCATCCCCGTGATCAAAATTCAGACGCTGGGCAACGGGTTCATGCTTACGACCGTTGCAGCGTCCTGGGGTCCTGTGATTCCCTTTTGCGACCGTCTGTCGAGCAAAGTCACTGGGGAAATCTGGTCCACTCGACAACCGGTTTACTAACTTAAAAATCCTGGCAACTGACTCCTCTTTATGACCGTCGCTGTGTCCCAAGATCACGTGATTTCCCCCCCTTTACAACCTTGTCTCCCGGGGGAAGCCAGATTCACTCAGCCACCGGGGTTACTAGCTAATCAACTGCAGGGATTCACTTAACGACCGTGGCCAGAAAAGTCGTAAAACGGGGGCAAAACTCACTTAACAAATGCCTCGCTTTGCAACGGTCCATTTCATTTTGGGCTCCGTGCTGGTTGTAGGTGGAGGACTTCCCTGTAGAAGTAACTTTGCAAGATTTGTGCTGGGAGAGCGGGAGATAATTCGTGCCTTTCCAAATTCCGCGTCCCGCCCTTTGACTCACAGGAGGAGAACTAATTGCAGAACATGACTAATTGCAATGCAAATACGCAGGTGTTGCCAGAGTTGCAATGCCTGGGAAAAACTGGTCTGCAGACTTTTGGGGAAAAGGGGGTTGGAAAACCCAGAGACACGGGATGGGCTGTTTCTTTTCCTGCCTGCAAAAGGAAATCTCCACGTTCGTTTTTAAAGGCCGGAGGGATAGGCAGTCCTCGACTTAACGCCCACAATTGAGCCCAGAGTTTACGTTGCTAAGCGAGAAATCTGTGAAGTGAGCCCATTTTTCTCGCCACGTTTGTTAAGCGAAGTAGTTTGGTTTATGGATCGGCCTGCAGAGTTCCAAACCCAAGCCATGACTAAAAATCCTATCAAAACCATTTAAAATGCAACTGGAAGAAAATGCAATAATTTGAATAAAGATATAAATCGAAGGAGATGAAATTGAAACGGTCATAGGTCACCTTTTTCAGTCGTGTTGTAACTTCGGTCACTAAACGAACCGTTACGAGTCAAGGACTACCTGCTAACACCGTTGTTAAGTGAATCAGGTTTCCCTTATTAGATTTTATTCGTCAGAAGGTTGCAAAAAGAGATCACGTGACTCTGGGACACTGCAAGCGTCATAAATACGAATTTTGATCACCTGGCTATGGGGATAATGCAACGGTTGTAAGTGTGAAAAAGAGTCCGACGTCACTATTTTTCGGTAACTTTGAAACGGCCATTAATTGAACTGTTGTAAATTGAGGACTAGCTTTATTTCTTTTTCCAGGTTGCTTTCCTGGAGGAGGGTATGCATTTATTGTGGCCGTGCTTTGCTGCTTGATCGTTTGATGGATGAAGAGTGGGAAATACAGCTAGTCCTCGACTTACGACCGCTTGTTTAGTGATCAAAGTTGCGGCACCACTGGAAAAAGTGACTTATGACCGTTTTTCATACTTAACGACTGTTTCAGCAGCCCCACGGTCAGATGACCAAAATTCAGGCGCTTGGCTGGTTCATATTTATGACAGTTGCAGTGTCCTGGGGGTCATGCGATCCTCTTTTTGTGACCTTCTAAACAAGCACACTCCATGAGGAAACCCGATGGCCTCCACAACCGGTTTTACTAGCTGAGCAATGGTGGTGATTTGCTTAACGGCAGGGGCGAGAAAGGTTGTAAAATGGGGCAAAACCCAATGTCTTGCTTAGTGATGGAAATTTGGGGGTTCATTGAGGCCATAAGTTGAGGGCCACCTGTATTCTTTTTAGAAGTAAAATGAAGTTGGTTTAAATCCTCCAATCCCCTCTCTTTCGAGTTTGGGAGTGATGAGTTCCGAATTGTGGAGCACAAGTGTAAAAAGAATCTGATCATCATATAATAATATAATATAATAAGCCATACCAGCTGGATGGAGCCTTGGCATCTCCCTGAATGTTGTGGGCATTCATTCATTCATTCATTCATTCATTCATTCATTCATTCATTCCTGGTCTGCTGCCTTCCCTTTAGCATCATTGGCAGAATAACAAGAGTTGGAAGGGACCTTTAAAGGTCTTCTAGTCCAACCCCCTGCTCACTTCAGACCAACGCTGGTCCAATCTCTTCTTAAATTATCTGGCCGAATGAGGTTGGCAGGAAGAACCAACTTTTCCAGTCCACAGGAAGGGAACGCCTCCCTTGTTGCCTGGAAAAATTAAAGAAATATTCTGCTCGCCGGAGGAGAACATGCGTTGCTCAGTTTTACTTGGGAACTGCCACCTGCTGTGGCTCTGCTCAGGTGAGGACAGGGAAGTGACTCGGTAAGGGGCAGGGGAGATTTGGCCAGGGGTAGGACAGAGGATTTTATTAACAGAGTTGGGAGAGACCTTAGAGATCTTCTAGCCCAACCCCCCTACTAAGGGGTCTCCGACCTTGGGCACTTTTAAGAGTTGTGGACTTCAACTCCCAGCTGACTGAGGAACTCTGGGAGTTGAAGTCCACAACTCTTGACGTGGCCAAGGTTGGCTGAGGAACTCTGGGAGTTGAAGTCCACAAAGGCTTAAAGTGGCCAAGGTTGGCTGAGGAACTCTGGGAGTTGAAGTCCACAAAGTCTTGACGTGGCCAAGGTTGGAGACCGCTGCACTAGACCATTTCAGACAAACGACTGTCCAATTTCTTAGAATCCTCCAGGATTGGAGCACTCACAACATCTGGTGGCAGGTTGTTCCACCGGCTAATGGTTCTACCTTGGCTAAGGAGGACCCTGGAGAAGGCCGTAACAACACGACCAGGAGAAATGTAAATTAGGTGTGCTTCTGCTGTCCTTACCACGGGTGTTTTCAATCATCTTTCTCTCTCTCTCTCCTCTTCCTTCCCTTCCCCTCCAGCCTTGCATGGACTGTGTAGTCCTTGCCTGCAGCCATGGGGAAGATGCTATCCAAGATCTTTGGTAACAAGGAGATGCGGATTTTGATGCTGGGCTTGGATGCCGCCGGGAAGACCACCATCCTCTACAAGCTGAAGTTGGGCCAGCCCGTCACCACCATCCCCACCGTGGGCTTCAACGTGGAGACGGTGACCTACAAGAACGTCAAGTTCAACGTTTGGGACGTGGGGGGTCAGGACAAGATCCGTCCCCTCTGGAGACACTACTACACCGGCACCCAAGGGTTGATCTTTGTGGTGGACTGCGCCGATCGGGATCGGATCGACGAAGGCCGGCAGGAGCTCCACCGCATCATCAACGACCGCGAGATGCGGGACGCCATCATCCTGGTCTTCGCCAACAAGCAGGACCTCCCGGACGCCATGAAACCTCACGAGATCCAGGAGAAACTGGGCCTCACGCGCATTAGGGACAGGAATTGGTACGTCCAGCCGTCGTGCGCGACGTCGGGAGAAGGACTCTATGAAGGCTTAATGTGGCTGACTTCTAACTACAAGTCGTAATTCTGGAGCCGGAGAGCTAACTCGAGAACGGACGCACGCAACCTCCCTAACCGACGAGTTCTTCAAACCTTCCTTCTATTCCGACTGTTCCCCTCCATCTCTTCAACTCTTCCCCCAACTCCTGGCAGAGGCCTCACCATCCAAGGTGGAGGCCTTGGAAGATCTCTCTCTCTTTCTCTCTCTCTCCCTCTCTCTCTCCCTCTCCCTCAATTTCTGTGGATGGAACAGTGGATGGGAGGGTGGTCCTTTGGCCCCCACCCCATTGATCCATAGCTACCTACCTGCACCCCTTTGGAACATTCCCCTCCCCCCCAGCCCTCCGAACTCGGGTGTCTTCCGAATGAGTCGAATCTAAGCCAAAGGGAAGACCCTCGTGAAGAGCGTTGGCTGGGACCAATTCCAGGAGCTCTTGGGTTCACTCGGGGGGGGGTGTCGTGGCCCCCCCTCCCCGCCCACCTCTTAAAGGTGGGGAAGCTTGGCACTTCCCAGGAACTTGAGTTTGCTCCGCCACGGCCTCTTGGAAGCCGTCCTCCCGCTTGGGCGCACCAGGCTGGCAGAGTAGACCCGCCGAGCTTCAGAAGGTGCTGCGTTGGCTTTTGGTGGGGAGGGGAAGTCCCGGTGAGACGGTTGGCTTCCTCAGGTTGCCTCTCCAGTGTCTCTGTGGGAACGCCCTGCCCTCGCCTTGTCTCGCCTCCTTCCTGACCTGTTCTACCTGCTTGGGGGAGACAAGGGCAGGCATGCCTAGCGCCCGACCGAACCCGTTTGCCCGCTGCCGGGAGGGAGTGGAGTGGAAGCCGCCATGCTTTTCGGCGACTATCTCGTCCCCAAATTCCTGCCTACGGATGTTGGGAGATCTGTCCCTCCCCTCCCGTAAAGGTGGGACGTTTGCAACTCCAGTGGGACCACAACGGGGGTGTCTGTCACATTCCTTGAGCGTCTCTTTCACGAATCCAGACTCCGCTCCCATATCGGAGAGAACGGCCCCTCTTCTGCCAATCCTCCTGCGATGGCTGTCTTCGGTCCTTAAGATGCCACCCTGTTTCCAGAGCTTGGGCTCAACCGGGTGAATTGGAACAAAGGCCCATCCTGGGAAATATACCTCTCTTTGCCCGAGGGACGTGTGGGAGCTACGTCTTGTTCACACACCCACAGCCAGGTGTGTGCGGGACGTCATTTCTTGAGAACAAAATGTGCTTTTATGGTTCAGTTCCAAGCAGTGGCTATAAATCCTCTCTTTTTTAAAAAAAGAAATAATTGTACTGATATGATCCATTGTGGAGGGGGGAGAGGCGCATAGGTCTCATTTCCAGCACCTTAGATTGTGTGGCCTTCAGCACAGATCAGTGGTTGGTCTCCCCCCCTCCCCCCCCAACCTTGGGCCCTTTAAGATGGGTGGACTTCAACTCCCAGAATTCCGGGAGGTTCTGTGAATCCTGGGAGTTGAAGTCCACCTGTTTTAAAGGGGCCACGGCTGAGAAACACTGGCATAGACCAAAGAGGTTTTTGTCAGGAGGCTCTAAGGGGACTTATATCCCCCGCCCTCCTCTGATTTCAGCCCTGTCCGCTTGCTAAACCCCACCCACCCACCCAATTCCTCCTGCTTGCTCGCTCGCTCTTTTAAATCCTATTTTCTGGATGATAAGCAGTGGCCCATTTGAAATGCTAGGCCCATCTGGCTGAATCTCCTCTCCTGAAGCAGTTTTTTTCCCTTAAAAAAAAAACCAACAACGCTCTGTTTTAAAACGAGGGCTTCATGGACCCCCCCCAAATGAGCCCACCGAGGAATTGGGGAGCATCGCAGGTGGGCTGCGACACGGAGAGATTCAGTTTCCCACCCCCTCCTCCAGTTTTCAAGCACCTCTTGATGCATGGAAGGAGGCTTGCAACTTCTCTTTTTAATGCCACCCCTGCATTTAATCCAGATCTTCTCGGTCCCCCGTCCTCCCCACCAGTCCTGGAAATGGTAAGATGCACGATTCTCATCCGGATCCTTGAAATTTGAATTTGGACCTGCTTGGAATGGGAGTGAAATTCTGGAATGAGAAAAGTGGGAGAGAATTTATTTTCTCTTCTACTAGAGCAGGGGGATTCTGGGAGTTGAGGTCCACACGTCTTAAAGTGGCTAAGGTTGGAGACCCCTGTGTTAGAGAACCGTAGCTGGGCTAACCCGGAAGGGGGGGGGGAGGTTGGGAAATCAGATTGCACTTTCTGTCTGCAGTTTCCACTGCGGCTTGCACTCTGGGTGTGATCTGGATCAGCTGTGACTCAGCGGCTGCTGGAGGAGTGTCCGGGGGTTGAGCCTCTCGGTTGCGCTGAGCCAGCGTAAAATGTTCTTTCCAGCCGTCTCCCTGTCCCTCCGCTGAGCGCTTTCTGGATTTCAAACCGCCCGGATGCCTCGTGGCTTACGGTAAAAAAAAAAACACAACCCAAAAAGTCTAGATGGAAGCCAGAATAGTGTGATCTAAGCTCCATCTGGGGGTTGTTTTTCCCTATATGTATTTTAAAAATTGTAATATTAAAATTAAAAAATATATTTTAAAAAATTTAAAAATGGATTTAAAAAACACAGGCCGAATTTTGATTGTGTTGTTCAAGAGGCCATTTTGACTTTTTTGACCTGCAGAGGCTCCTGAAAGCTGGAATTGTTTCTCTGCCCCCTCCCCCTTGTCCAACATTTGGAGAGAGTGTGTGTGAAGGAGTTCTTTTCTGATTGTTTCCTTCCCAATCTCACAATTCCACCCGCAGGCTGGGAATATTCAGAAATATCTGATTTAGAGAATCTGTGCAGAGTTGTGGTTAAAGTTATGTGCGTGCAATGCAAAGCCCTTCAAAATGCTTTTTGGGTGTTTCTTTTCCTTGGCGACTGGAAGATATAGGTGGAATTTCGACTCCCAGAATTTCCCGGCCAACATGGCCAGCAGGGGAATTCTGGGAGTTGAAGTTCTACCTATATCTTCAAGCTGATTTATGTGACCCAGAGAGTTGGTAGGGCAGGATATTCAGCCTGGAGAGATTTATTGGGTAGGGGAGACCCCGGCTTCTGCTCCTCCTTCCCCTTCCTTCTGTTGATGCGGGGGTGGGTGGGTGGGTGGTCCCTCCCCAGCTCTTTTTGTCCAGCTTTCTTCCAAAAATAAGCTTCCATGCCATGATGCCATCTTCCGCAGCTTTCATACCCATGGTGCATGTCAATATTTTGGAAATAAGATCTTTGAGCCTCTAGACATGCATCATGTACATTGCCTTAAGGCTCCAGGACTACCCTCCCCATCATTCCCCATGTGGCAGTGGAACAGATGGGATTCATAGTCGTTGCCCCCTCCCTCCAACTCTCTAGGGTGCCCAGAAAGGCGAGGTTGGGGGGGATCCAAATTTAAGGGAAGGGGCTATGTCCTACTTTAATGTGTGCTCCCCCCCAAACTCCGTATGTACCACCATAGTTTGGGGTGCGGGAACCGTCTTTGTCTGAAAATAGGGCGTCCTCCTACCAGTGTCCTTCCTTGGCTGGGAACGCTGGGTCTTGTAGTCCTAACCTGTCTGACAGATTGGGAGCGGTTGTGGGATATTCTCTTCTGAAGGCACTTAAATCCTCAACCCTGCCTTGAAATGCTTAGTGGCCTTTTCCCCCTTCATTGCTTGTCATTTTTTTCCTGTCTTCTTGGAATCATCCCAAAAAAAAAATAATCACTCATCAAACCCAGAGACGGGGTGATGGTTATTATTCCACTCCCCCCCCCCCCCAGGAGAAAACAACAACCCTGGTGATGGTCAGAGAACGATCTGTGTGAAAATAACTCCCTTTTTATTTTCCTTCCACCCACCCCCAGGCCTTCCACCATAAAGGCTGTCACTTAAAGGAAGAACAAGGTACTTTTTCTGCAACTTAAAGCTGCAGCTGGAGAACTTGAATACGCTGATCTGTTTCGAGGGTTTAACATAAAATTAAGGGTGGTGCTTTTTTTTTCTTCATTCCCCTGAATTAAAAAGGAAGGGTGTGTTTATTGGATGCAAAGCTGCACATACACAAATGTACTGTACATTTATTGCTGGAATTTCTTTAGAATCTGGGTTTGTTTGGGGGGGGTTGGGGGGGGCTAGGGTGCGGGAAAGGCGATATTCACACGTTCCTCGTGGCTATCAGTGCCTGGGGTGGGAATCCCCTATTTACAAAGAAGGGCTCACTGTTTCTTTTTTTAAAATAATAATAATAATACCGTAAATAAATAAAACGATTTTCAAATCTTCCATGAAAATGACACGTGTCTTTTTTGGAAAAACTCAGCATCTCCCTGTGATCGGTCAGTCACCAGCTTGCCGTTCCCATAATATCCATGGCAATGCCAAAGGAAAATCATTGGGGTTTAGATAGATAAGAGAAATATTGGCTGTTCCCCTAGAACGGGGGTCTCCAACCTTGGCAACTTTAAGAATTCTGGGAGTTGAAGTCCACAAAGTCTTAGTGGCCAAGGTTGGCTGAGGGATTCTGGGAGTTGAAGTCCACAAAGTCTTAAGTAGCCAACGTTGGGAACCCCTGATTTAGACCCATGACTTAATCCTCCTGCACCACTAGCGCCCCCCCATTCCCCGGGCCACAAAGAATCATATGACTCCACATTGCCAGTTTGGTGAGGGAATTTCAGAGGTGTGATCTCTTGCAGGGCATGGGACAGCACTTGTGGTTTTGGCCCTTTCCGTTTAGTTCCTCTTTTCATTCTGACTCGAAATGCAGCTGTGATTGATGTCAGTAGATCACAAGCCCTTCTGGCATGAAGAAGTTTCCTTTCCTTAGTTCCGCCTGCTATTACTGGGAACGGCAGTGCTCACGTCCTTTGGTGCTGAGAACCTCTCGGTTTTAGGAAAGGGGAAAGCGTATTGAGAGCATTTGGTATTTAACAGATTAACAGAGTTGGAAGGGACCTTGTAGGTCATCTAGTCCAACCCCCCCATCCCAAAGGGAGGCCTTTTCTGACAGATGTCAGCCTTGCAGTAAATGAAACCGGATGTAGCTGTGAGTCAGGCCCACGGGTGGGGGAATGCCATTTTCTATCCTTGCCTGAAGCCCATCCTTGGGCTGAGATGTCCCCCCATCATTTCGATTCTTCCAGTTGTGTGAGTTTGTGGGTGTCCTTTGTGGTAGAAGTGAAACGCCCAACCGCCTCTTGTTCGGTGCACACACATTTCCCTCGGATTAATCTGGAACATCCTGTTCCTTAAAGCAAGAACAAGGTGATTACCGGTTGTTGTTGTTTTAAAAAGGGCAGTTGAGTTTTTTAAAACACTTATTAAACAGTTGGTCACCACACTATAAAAAAGATGCTGAGACTCTAGAAAGAGTGCAGAGAAGATCAACCAGGATGATGAGGGGACTGGAGGCTCAAACATAGAAAGAACAGGTGCAGGAACTGGGCCTGGCTAGCCTAGTGAAGAGTGGAGACAGGATAGTATCTTCCAATATTTGAGGAGCTGCCCCAGAGGGGACGGGGGTCATCTGGAGATCCCCTCCTTCTCGGAGGCAGTGCGAACAGGCTACGGCAATGCTTGTGAGCCGGAAGTGCATGTGAATGACAGGCAGGAAGTGGAATCGAGAAGAATGCAGTGAAGCTGGATTGCAGCTCTGCCAAACCTCGGAGGAATGTTTGCTGCTGGTCGCAGGAAGCGATGAGGCAATGAGTCACACCACCAATGCTCCTGGTTGCTCCCTGGCTGGATTGGGACCGAATGATACGAAGCAAGCAATGTACAGTTGCACCATGGCGCATTGCTCATCGTTGCACTCTTACAGTAAGGCTAACATGTTGCATGAACCTAGCTTGGGAAGATAGATCAGTGTGTTCTTTTGCAAACAGGCAGATCCCAGAATTCCTCAACAGGGTTGAGTTTAAGTCCAAATTTGGGAAAATGCTGTGTTAATGCCATAACTGTGGTTGGTTTAAAGCAGGCTTAGCCTAGGCCATTGTGAACTGTCATCCACAGTTTATAAATTAGCATTCTGACTCCAGCCAATCTCATCTCACCCCCAAAAATTCCAATTCTGTGTTACTTGAGTGGACAATATCAAATTTTAGAAGTACAAGGAAGGAATATAAGGTTGGTTTACATGACCAAGGTTAAAATAGATGTAGTTATTTCTGCCAAGCCTTACTGGGCTTTTGCTAACACGGGGATTGAAATGATAATACTTTATGGTTTATATAGATAAGAGATAAGATATGGGGAAAAGATCATTGTTGCAATTTAAGAGGAGGTGAAAATTATTAAAATTGCTTACACTTATTGTGATGAAGGTCAGAAGTTATTTATTTTTCTTTGCTATATCTTTCCTTCCCTCCCTCCCTCTCTCCTACCTTCCTTCTTTCTCTCATTTTTCCTATTGCAATTATAATATTTCATGACATTATTTAAAAGGAAACTGAGCACCCTCCTGGATTAATCCCTGGTGCTTTTGAGAAAGTGGGGCAGAGGGCAGTCGGGCTGGATGTTTGCTCCCCCACCTGTTGACATGTGACAGGTTGAAAGCTCGTTCCCTTGTCAAGCCTGGGCAGCTTTTAAAAAACAGCCAAACAGGTTAACTCCTGCATGGTTAATATTCCACCTTTGTTCAAAGCCCGTCCTGCCATTGAGTTTGCTTTGTCGGCTAACCTTGCAACTTGCAGAAGGGGCTGCCGGGGGTGGGTGGGGGTGGGGAATGATTGACCCATGGTGGAATGCTGAAGTTGGGCAAAATGAAACACGCCTCCACCCCAGCAGCTCTTCAAGAGTTTAGCAGTCATTGTACTGCGTGGGACATTTTTTTGCAAACAACAGCTGAACTTGCAAAGGGTAACACTGGACTGGCCCCTGACTTTTTTATCTTTATCTTGCCAACCTCTTGCTGATGTTCTGGGTTTGCCAGTCCAACATTTAGGTCAGTGTTTCTCAACCGGAGCCACTTTCAAAAAGTGTGTGGACTTCAACCCCCAGAATTCCCCAGCTGGCATGCCAATGAATTTTTAAAACGTGTAAGACTTCAAGTCCCAGAATTCCCCAACCAGCGTGGCATTAGGCATATCAGATATTTCAATCACGTATTTTCTACCTGCTTGGAAGCCCAGGTAGGTCAGTGTGACCTGGGCTGAAATGTCAAAGCTTTGCTTGTCGGTCTGGGTAGGTGGGAGAGAATCTCCAGGAAACATTTTTGGGATCTAACAATGGGCAGTGGCTCTCATTATCCTTCCAAAAAGATGAGGAAGGGAGAGAAATACAGACACAGGATCCAATCTGAGTTACTTACTGGGACCAAAAGTTTATTCTTCGGAGCTGGTACCAGAGCCCATCTTCAGATAACTTTCCTCTCTTCGGAACCTGTGTGAGAAAGAGAATTCTGGAGAAAGAGAGAGAGAATCTAGAAGAATAAACTTTTAATCCCAGTGACCGACCCAGATTGGATCCAGATTATCCAGGGACGTGTATATTTGCCTTCATTCACAAACACCGACCCAGTTTGCTGTCCCAAATGTATTTGTTCCTTAACCAGCCTAAGATGCTAAAGAATATTCAGGCAGCTGCAAGATTTTCTGTCTCAATTCTAGAAGAGAGGGGCAGGAAGCAGCTCCCTCCCCACTTGGCCATCCCTAAATCCTGCGCTAGAGAAAAAAAAAGGCAGAATCAGAGCAAGTGGAAAATTTGACGCAAAAGTCAAATAATAGTAAGGGGGGAAGCTTCCAGTTTCTGAATTCCCTCCCCCCTTCAACGCGAGGCCAGCAGGATCCGGATTTTAACAACTAGACAGCCCAAGCTGTCTGCAGCTGTTCCCCCGCCCCATACGCACAGCTTCCTTCCAGAATTGGGGGGCTTCCTTGCCTCAGTTAATATTTTGATTTTGTTTTTAATTGCAGAGCCTGAATTTGCCATCCCCTTGAAAAAGGAGAGTGAAAAAAGGGGATTGAAATGGAGAAAAACACATATTATTTTGACCTCCCAGTGTCCGGGCATCTCTAAAGAAAATGTGCAGTCCGATGTTAGAGATGTAAAATAGTCTGGACCACAAATCCAGTGGGAGACACAGGTAGTCCTCGACTTACAAACAGTTGGTTTAGTGACCGTCTGAAGTTAAACAACATCCCAAAAATTAATTTATGCCCGTTTTTCACACAACCATTGCAGCATCCCCACGGTCGCACAATCAGACCTCAGGCACTTGGCAACTGACTTGTGGGCTCCATTGTGGCTGTACGTCGAGGACTACCAAGGATTTCAAGTTCTGTCCTGCTCCGGGTCAATACATAAAGAAGGGAGATAGGAATGTTAGGACTAAGGAGTTGCTTTGCTTCTTTCAGATGTGACCTTTGCCTCCAACCTCTGGACCAGATGAATTCCATTTTCTGGGTTTTCTCATGACACCAGACATCAAATGGCCTCACACAATATGGATAGGCACATCAAGACCTGAAACCAACGAGCATGTTGGGAAAATGCAGCATGTGCATTTTTAACGGATCTGGTTAAGAACACTGCATTGTCCGCCTTCTTCGTAGCCTTGGACATATCAGTGTGAGGACTTTGGTGCTCTCCAAGGTTGGTGGTTTTCTTACAGACGTTTCATGACCCAACTAAGTAACATCATCAGTGGTAGAAGGGAGTGAGCTTTACAAACAGAGCAAATCCTAATCCATATAAGCATGAGTGATGTTACTTAGTTGGGTCATGAAACATCTGCAAGAAAACCACCAAGCTCAGAGAGCATCAAGGACCCCATAGTCCTCTTCCACCTCCTCCTCTTCCTCCCCTTCATCATTCTCCTCCTCCCCTCCTCTTCCCCACAGCCCCCTCTCTTCTAGCACTGATGATGTTACCTAGTTGGGTCATGAAAGGTCTGCAAGAAAAACACCAAGCTCAGAGAGCAGCAAGGACCCCTCATTTCAATGCTGAGCTAGAGGTAATTCTCTTTTATCCATATCAGTGTGACTTTTGTTCATTTTCCCATCTACAAAATGGATGTAAGGATTGCAGTTGAGTTGACCAATTCCTGACACTGCAGGAATTGCAGTGCATTTGCAATGCATCTGAAGAGCTCGACCAAATAGTCACTTCGCTGTAATCTTTGCTTATTTATTTCTTCCATTTCTATGGCTACCCAGCTCAGCCAGAGGCTCCACGTGGCTCACAATCTGGGCGGTTTACTTAATTCCTACTCTAGTTTTACAATTTCTGCATCCTCAGACCCAAACGCCCACCTTGCCCAAAATCTACTCCCTTCCCCCCTTCCAACCAGTTGCTTCTTGAAAACCACTAGAACTGCACAAAATACAATCATTCTGTCCAGATGATTGGGAAAAGCGACAGCAGAAATTGGACTTAAATTTGGATTGCTAAGTGTTTTTTCCAACCAGCTCTGATTCCAACTGGGTAATGCTTTTAGATTTAGATTTTTTAAAAAGGTAAGCATTTTTTTTCCTTTCCGGAGAGGAAGATCAAAGTAATAAGCTGAAGCTGAAGAGCTGGCTAGCTGGCCTTCTTTTGCTGAGCAAACGGTTGCCTGCCCAAGCATCTCAGGGTTATTAATTGCTGAGCAACATAAATCCTGATTTGACACTCAGGAATGTTGTTGACAGCCGTGGGTGCAAATGATAACCTTGTCCTCTTTTTCCTTTCCTGCCCCATGAAGGAGCAAGGTCCTCTTCAGTAGCCTTCCCTGTGTTTGAAAGTCTGTAGAGATTCTCCGTCATCCAGGTCACGGTTGTCCCAAAGGTGCTATTTTTTCAGGAGGCAACTGGACTTCCTTGTTTTTTCTTTGAAGACGTTTCGCTTCTTATCCAAGCAGCTTCTTCAGCTCTGATAGGATAGTGGGGAATGGAAATATAGATCCTTCTATTCTTCACTATCCTGTCAGAGCTGAAGAAGCTTCTTGGATGAGAAGCGAAATGTTTTCAAAGAAAAAAAACCAGAAAGTCCAGTTGCCTCCTGAAAAATCACCTTGGGGACTTCACTGCGTTTTTTGGGCTCTTCTGCCCCATCAATCAATCTGAATACAAGTAGTCCTCGACTTACAACAATTCATTCAGTGACCAAAGTTATAACACCCCTGAAAAAAGTAACTTATGACCATTTTTCACACTTAAGGACCGTTCCAGCTTCCCCATGTTCACTTGATTTCCTGACTCACATCTACGATGGTTGCAGTGTCCCCGGGGTCATGTGACTCCCCCTTTTGACAAGCCTAGTCATTGGGCAAGCCTGATTCACTGAACACCAGCGTTACTCAGTTTAAGAACTGCAGTGATTCACTTAACAACGGCAGTGAGAAAAGCTGCAAAATGGGGCAAAGCTGCCTTAATAGATTTCTCACTTAGCAATATATGTTTTGGGCTCCATTGTGGACGCTCAGTTGAGGACTCCATACATTCAGTGTCTTCTTTTCATTTGACTCAACTCTTTGGTGGGCCGTGATTCAGGGACGATGAGATTTGGGGTGCCACTTGCAACCACCTTCTCCCGTTGCTTTTCTTTCCCAGCCTCGGCCCAAAAGCTGGGATGGAGCCCAGCACATTCCAGCAGCAGCAGCAGCAGCAGCACCACCACCAAGCCAGGGGATCCCCAAGGGTGCTTTTTTCAAGAGGCAACTGGACTTTTTGGTTTTTCTTTGAAGAGGTTTCACTTCTCATCTGAGAAGCTTCTTCTGCTCTGACTGAAGGATTCCATTCCCCACGTTTCAGTCAGAGCGGAAGAAGCTTCTTGGATGAGAAGCAAAATGTCTTCAAAAGAAAAAACCAGAAAGTCCAGTTGCTTCTTGAAAAAAAAGCCCCTTTGGGACAACCATTGGCCTGGAGGGCTGAGAATCTCCCTAGACAAGCCAGGGGAAGCTGTCGGGAGCGGAAACAGGCCCTGGGGGGGCACGTCTCCCACTCCTAAGCCCCTGCAATTAGGTGTAAAGCAATAGAGAGGCAAGGTGGAATCACACAACCCCTGGGCCAGCATGGGATTAACAGTTAACAGGATGGTTCTAGTGTTGCATTGACCCAGTTCATGTGGCTAACTTATGGTTAGTGCATTGCATGAAGTCCATAAGCCATCTTTTAACCAGCATTGCCTTGCATGCAACTCCTTGGCCAAAATTCAAGACAGCTCCCATGATCCTTTGCGGCCCAGGCGTCCTTTGACCAATCCCCGTGCAGGGTTGGCTCAGGACCAGGCCTTTCCCATGAGCCTTTGCTTCTCTACCGTCTCTACGTTAAAGGAGGGAGGGCGGGGCTTCTCTTGGTTGAACGTTCAAGATGACCGTTGGAGAATCTCCCCCCTCCCTTTTCTATTCTGGAACTGAGATTCTCATTGGTTCATAACAAGAAGAGGGGCAGGGTTGGGACCGAAGTCACGTCTACCAATTAAAATAAAGCTCGAGCGTTGCCGGTCCAATGGGTTTCCAGAGAGAAGAGTGACGGGCATAAAAATCTGCCAATACGTTTAACTCCTTGGGGCGAACGCGTCTCCTTTATGGGACCCAATCAGGGCGTCCGTTTCAGATTTGGCGCAATCCGGTTTCGAACGGCTGAGATTGACCCTTCCTTGAGCCAATGGGATTTCAGGGTGAAACCGTAGCTTTTCAGGGGTCCCGACGGTTTTAATGAAGAAGAAGGAGGGAAGTTCACGAGGAGCAATGTGGTGGGGCGGGATGCCGCGAGGAGAGACGTCGCCTTGAGCCAATGAGTTTGAAGGAAGAGGAGACGGATGTTACTGCTGGCCAACGGAAAAGGCCAAGACCTTTGATAAACGGATGCGAGAGCGAATCATATCGGCAGGCGGGAGACAGTCGACCCTATGGCGGCGGAGGGCGGGACAAGGGTAGGTAAGGCATCGCCTCGACCCAATGAGAGCCCGGGCGGCCTTGAGCGACGTCGGGCCAGCCCAATAGAGGCGTGCCTGAGGTGGGAGCGAGGGTGGGCTGGTGTAGTGTGGGCGCCATGTCGCGGCGGAGGTGGCGAGGTTCGCAGAGCGGCGAAGGCGGCGGCGGCGGCTCGGGACGCGGAGGGGACATGGTGAAGATGGCTGGTGGCGGTGGCGGCGGCTCCGGACGTTATTACGGGGGCGGCCCTGAAGGCGGGCGCGCCCCGAAGCGCCAGAAAACGGAGAACGCGGACCACGGGCCGGGGGGAGCGGCCGGCGGAGGCGGGGTGAGAGAGCGGCCGCCGGGCTGAGAGGGAAAAAAGAGAAGAAAAGGTGCCGGGGCGTGGGGGGAGAAGGGCGGCGTTTCCGGGCCGAGACGTCTCAGAGGCCTTTCAAACGCGCTTGGCGCTGGACTACAACTCCCATCGTCCCTCATATAAAGGGCGGGCTGTTGAGTTCGGCGGACTGCGTGGTGGCTTGGAAAGATGGGAGTTGTAGCCATGACGCACGGGACGACGGGCAGGAGTGGAACCTCCACAGGTAGGCGCAGTCTACCGTTAGACTCCCGCCCCTTCGGCCGCCTGTGTGGGAGGGGCCAAATAGGGGACGTCCCCCAAGGGTGGGGTTGGTCCTCAAGTTACGACCGCAACGGAGCCCAACATTGGTCCCAGTGAGCTTTGCCCCGTTTTACGACCTTTCTTGCCACGGTTATTGAGGGAATCCCCGCGGTTTAGTAGCACAGTTGTTAAGTGAATCGGGTCCCGTCCCGTTCCCCCCCTTGACTGTGCTGGTCGGAAGGTCGCAAAAGGGGGAAATCACGTGACCTTGGGACCACTGTGACCGTCATAAAGATGAACCACTTGCCAGGTGTCTGGATTTTGAATCATGCGACCCTGGGAGGATGCTGTTTAGTCTGAAGAAATTGTCCTCTGTTACGTTTAGTGCTTTTGTAACTTCAGTCACTAAATGAACTGTTGTAAGTCGAGGACTTCCTGCAGAGCTTTCTCTTGACAGAAGCAGTCTACCAGCCTGCTGTGAGGAAGAACGATGGCCTGTTTTGCTGATCCTTTCTTTGCTGTGATGCCTTAACATGGGTGGGCACCTAAGGCCCCTTTATGACCTTGGGGACTTAGACTCCCAGAATTCCAGGAAGGGATTCTGAGCCAGGAATTCTGGGAGTTGAAGTCCCCTGATCGGTGGCCATCCCTACCTTAACATGACCACATTGAGCGGTCCTTTGAAAGAGGGGCAGACTTTGCCCCGGGTTCGAGTCAGGACCGGAAGGCTCATAAGGAAGGGGTGGCCTTGACTAGCAGAGCCTTATGGATCCACAAAGACGCCTCTGAGGCTCAGCCCACGCAAGCCATTACTTTCCCTGCTGCAAATGCGAACAGAAAGGCGGGCGTATTTACCTTGTGAACAAAGCAGCTTAGATTTGGGAGGAGTGGTTTGTTTGTGTGCTTAGTTATGATTTATCACACTCTGGTTCTGGTGCCCAAATTAAGGGCCAGGATCAGGATCAAAGCAGCTCATTCTGCAGCATCCAATTCTGTCTGCAGGGAGAGTCGTCTAATCTTGTTTAAGGGTTGGGATGTATGGCCGAGCCCTTTTTCCTTTTGGGGAGAAAATTGTTTCTTAACTGCCTTTTTCACCCCAGTTTGGGTGTGTGCATCTTGCGGGGTTTTGGTAGCGGTTTCCTGGGTAGCGTGGTTTAACTGTAAAGCAAGAGTCGCTTTGCATAATGAGATGGGTCGTGTATAAATTCAATAAAGCAATTACTGAATTTAACTGGATCCCAGAACATCTAGATTGTGGGGTCAAATTTACTGGAACAATCAAAGGATATGTGGGATATATTTCGCTCTTGAACAAGAAGCATTTGCATAGATTTAGGAGGGGATTTTGAGCATGAATTGGCCAAAGAAATGTAACGTGCTCTTTTAACATAAGCTGGGAGCAGAAGAGCTGTGGTGGATTCAACCAATGGCTGCTTCTGTTGCTTCCCATCAACGTATAAAATAAGCCACAGTAGCCAAGGATGATCTTTTCCTGGTTAATTTTCCTAGTCCCACTAGAAAAATAACAATAGCTTAATTACTTCTGATGACGGGGAATTCCATTTGAACTGCATCCTGCCTAATAGAATCCTTTTGGGCTGCTTAGCATTGCCTCAGGTGTTCCAGTCTGCAGTCCCCCAGAAACACCTTTGGTGAAAGACTTCATTCACTTGCTTTTGCACTAGAATCTTCCCAGGGAAGTGTCACATGACCTCCTCTTCTCTCGCAGGAGAACTATGATGATCCGCACAAGCCGGCAGCTTCTCCTGTGGTCCATATCCGGGGTCTGATTGATGGTGTGGTGGAAGCTGATCTGGTGGAGGCCTTGCAAGAATTTGGCCCTATCAGGTGAGGAAGGGGCAGCCAGAACATCCAGAGGGGTGGATCTCCTGACAGTTCGTGCAGGTTCAGTGACTTAGTTCTTGTCTCTCTCTCTCCCCCCAACACCCAAGCTATGTGGTGGTGATGCCCAAAAAGAGGCAGGCTCTAGTAGAGTTTGAGGACATACTCGGAGCATGCAATGCTGTGAATTATGCAGCGGACAATCAGATCTACATTGCTGGGCATCCGGCCTTCGTCAACTATTCTACCAGCCAGAAGATTTCACGACCCGGGGACTCGGATGATTCGCGAGGAGTAAACAACGTCTTGCTCTTCACCATTCTGAACCCCATCTACTCCATTACGACGGTGCGTTTACGATGCTGCTTTATTGTGGGGGACCAAAATCTAGGGCACGGTGGTCCTGGCTTTCCTTGGGCCTCCAAGCATGCTTTGGACCAGGCAGGAAGGGCAGACCGAGGGTTAAGATAATGTCTGAATGGTTTGCGGGTCTGCCTCCTTGTCTCAATAAACTGGGCATTGAAGTCTGTGGCAGGCAGGGCTGCTAAGAGACTCGCAGGGGCCGTTCTTGTGAGGCCCTGTTGGCTTTACGGTCTTTGTCTTGTAGGATGTCCTGTATACCATCTGCAACCCGTGTGGTCCAGTCCAGCGCATTGTTATCTTTAGAAAAAATGGGGTCCAAGCTATGGTGGAATATCCTTTCTTTTTGATAGCTGAGAAGAGCGAAGCAGAACTGTCTGCCTCAGCATGGGCTGTGGGAGATGGAGGACTTTTTGGGTGGCTAGAAATCTCCTGGTGTAAAGGGAAAAGGAAGGCTCGTAGCCTGGAGAGCATTGACTAAGAAACACCCAGCCAAGGTTTCCTTAATTCTGCAAACATTTGACTCTGTGCAAAGTGCTCAGAGAGCAAAAGCTTCTTTGAACGGGGCCGACATTTACTCTGGCTGCTGTACGCTGAAGATTGAATATGCCAAGGTGAGTGGGGGGGTTGCAGAAGAGAGGGCGGGGCCCTGGGTTGCACAGGAGGGTCTGCAGCCTCCCCCTCCCCCCCAAAGTCAGCAAATGCTACTTTTCTGAATCAGAAGGGATTTACAAACCGCCCCAACGAAATTGCTTCACACAGATTCCCCCTAATTAGCTACATAACCTTGTCCCGAAGGTTACTGGCTCTTCCCAACTGTAGTCCTGATACCAAAGAACCTTCTGACATGGCACAATTGTAGCTGTTTGGCGTTACTCCTTTGCGTAAGATAACCCTGCGAGTAGAAAAAAGGCATCTGGTATGGGTTGAAAAATTGGTCTGGCATTTCCTCTCTGTTAAGTTACAGAATGGCAGGAATTCCTACCAGTAGGGCAGCTAATCTGTAAAATACAGCTAGTCCTCAGTTAATGGGGATAATTGAGCCGGCCAGGTCCAGTTGTAAGTCTTCCCAGTTGGGTCATTACGTGACCAACCTGATTTGACAATCTTTGGTGCAGTAGTTGTTAAGCAAACTCCAGGACTTCTGGTTGCCAGCAAAAATGTAAATGAGATGTTACGAAAGTTGTAAGTCCAGCATCCTTAATAGGAAGCGGTTTCAGACTGAGCCCGTAGATTAATTTACTTCTGCTTTAATAACAGTTGTGCTAACTGTCATACATTATGGGCTAAACTGGAACAGATAATGAGGTATCTATGGTCATAAGCCCGTTAGGTCACTGTTTTGTGACCGCTCCGCAGGCCCCTATAATCACACAGTGTGGCCTTGTTGCTCTCTTTCTCCAGCTCCCTCTCTTGATCTCCCTGTATTGTTTTTTGAACATTTGTGCTCTGTTTTAGCCGACTCGCCTGAATGTCTTCAAGAACGACCAGGATACCTGGGACTATACCAACCCCAACCTCAGCGGGCAAGGTAACCTTGATATCCTGCTCTCAAGCTAGACACAGACCCTTTCTTTTCCTGTTGAAGAGCACACTTCCTCCAGCTGAATTGTGTGATGTAATGCCATTTGCCTGCTGTCCAACATGGGGCCCGATTTGGGGAAGCCTGGAGGGCAGGGCAGCCGCATCCCGGCTTCAGCACAGGGGGCTTCCCGAGTCTCCTGACTGGAGGTGCAGTGGGGGTGGGTGGGTCGAGAATAGCCGCGAGGGAATTGGGGCAGCTCCGTCTCCCTGGTTGCATCTGGTCAGGTATTCCCCCCTCCCAGTATTGCATCTCTAGGTTATGTGTGTATTGCAGCTACTAGGAAGGTTGGGAATGTAGTAGCGGAGAGAGGAGTCACAAAGCAGGCTGCGCTCTGATTTTACGTTCTGGGGGATCCCACAATGGATGCTAGGGAGCTTTAACTCCTGGAAGGTCCAGAGATGACAATTCCCGTCGGTCTTAGGCCTTGTACAGCCTTTGGCCCTGGCGCTAATCTAGCCACCTCCCTTGTGGGTCTGGAGCATATATTGCCTTTCTTATTCCCTCTCATGGCTGGAGGGTGGTGGGCAGAGGGAAAAGCGCTTCGCTCTTGTTCAAGGAAAACGTTTTCTGCATGCAGACTCTTGGGCTTGGGGGCTAAAGGGGGTCTCCAATGCCATTTCCTTGAGGGGGACTGAGGAGGGGGGGTCGCCATCTGCGTCAGTTCAGTCTAAAGCTAGTTGGAAGCCTTGCCTTGTGTAGAGAAAAAGCGCATTCCTTCCGTGAGGTGGGCAGCGTTGCTCCTCCAAGCATCACCACAGCTTAAGAACAGGCTGGGCTTTGACAGGAGGTGTTGCCTTCGGGCTTGGCAGTTGAGTTGGTTGGCTCCATGGACCAAACAAGCCTGGGGAAGCGGTTGGATTGCAGGTGGGGGGGGGGCGTGGGGGGATGGGTGGCGGGGGTGAGGCTCTAACAGAGGTCACTTTTGACCCCACCCTCCTGGCGAAGCAAGCAATGGCATTACATGACTTGACATGAACATGACTCACTTTCTCCTCCAAGGTACATACTTAGGCGCTGTGCAGATTGGCAGTGGCTTAAGTTGGCAGGGCTGGGCAGTTCAGAAGCTGCCTCCCGGCTCTCTGCCCTCTCCCTCGGGCTGGGCACAAGAGGAGGGGCGATATATCTGGCCTTTCCCCAGCTCTGAACCGATTTCCCACATGACCCCGGGGGACTCGCGCGCAGCTGCCGTGGAAGTTCTGAATTGCCTGGGATCTGCCTTCTGCTAGACACTCTCTTTAACAACACTACACAGTGTAGGACCAAAAAAAAAAAGCTCAACTTTGCATTAGCTCATCCTGGAGAAAACACGCAGCATCTTAAGTGTCACCCGAAAGGCAACAGATTGAGTTCATGTCCTCACATCAAGAACACAACACCGCCATCCGAGAGACATCTACAAGCACAGAGGGAGACAGAGAAAAAGAGAGAGACAGAGAGAGAGACAGAGAGAGGCTCACCAGGCCACGACATGCTTACAAAACAAAAACAGACAAAAGCCAAAAAAACCTTGAACCCAAGAAGGTAACACAGAAACTAGGAAAAACACCTGAGGGGTCTCAGACAAAGTGCGCCAACGATCTTACGGAGAACGGAGTAGATCCCCGAGACCCTTCAAGGCATAAGATGCTCTCCATATCAACTTGGCTTGGTTTGGGAGGGCCTTTCATTACTCTTTTCTTGCAGTCCTCGGCTGCCGACATTTTTATCAGCGCCAAGCGGAGACAGACAAAACCCCAGACAAAAACCCCCAAGTCCCCGAGAGCCCCCAGTTCCCTAGAGACTGGGCGTGGTTTTTCCGCTTCAGGGGCACTTGAGATTCAAGGCACACTCCATTAACAGAGGAGAGACACGCACACGGGAGACCTACACAGCCAGAAGCACCAAAAAAAACAAACAACCTGTTAACAGCACATGACAAAAAAAAAAAAAACATCAGGAGACGCAACACGGAAGGGACACTCATTTTACACCTTTTGTCATGTCCTTTTTTTCCTTGATACCATCTGAAGACAAAAACAAAAACAAACAAAAATCTGTGAGCCCTTTTTCATTTACATTTTTTTAAAAAAAATTGATTGTGTCAGTTTGGTGCCTTTTGACGTGACTTTGACTCTGAAACCATGTAACGCAGGGTCGCAGTGTATGTTTGATGGGACGCCATCTTTCAGAACTGTGCTTACACTGTTGAAGCGTCCAATGGTAAGAGAAATGCAGAATATATTTGTGACAAGGGACATTGTACTGTAAACTCCTGCTGTAAGTAGCCCTTTTCAATCTTTGTAAATGCCTATTGAAATAAACTGCGAAACTCTTTTACTTTTTTTTTTTTAAAAAAAGAAGATTCGTATGACTTGCTTTAAATTCTTCTGTCTTTGTATATCGATTTGTGTTTAAACTTGGACAAATTTTGCTTTGCTTTGGCATCTTCTTGGTCTTGTTTTAATCTTTTGAGCTCTGCTAGAGGTGGGGAGTGGGCTGGCAAAGACTTTCGTTTCCTCTTTTCCCCCCCCTGCTGCCCTAATGTTCGAACTGGTGGTGAAATTGACTTCTGTTGATTCTTGTATATTTTTTTTTAAGCCTTCCCTGCCACAGGGTTAAATTTTCGGGAGGAAAGGGAGGCAGGCTTTAAGATAAGATGGAGAACCTTTGTTAGGCCAGATAGATGGTTGAGAACAACGCTTGGCGCCCAAGAGAGTTCTAGTTCATCAGGTTTGCTGCTTAAATAAACATCCGGAAGACACATCAGTTCGAGGTAGCATCAGGATCTGTCCCAAAGGGCCTCTTCCGGCCCTCGCCTAACTGGGTGGACTGGGAGGAGAGTGGGTTGTACAGCGTGCCCCTGAAAAGGAAGTGTTGTTTTTAAAACTGCCCCCCCCCCCATCTCCTTTCTCCCGTGGTGGAAAGAAAAGAGACATATTCTGAGGAATCTGGAGTTTTTAATATGGAGAATGCCTTGGGCCGGCTTCATGGCCTAACCAAGGTCTCCCAACCCGGGGGTCAGCCCCAGAAATCAAGGCGACTGAGCCTTTTCCAGAAGCTTCTAACATTGGTCTGTTTTTGACAGGGGAGCCGGGCGGGAATCCAAACAAGCGCCAGAGGCAGCCTCCTCTCCTCGGGGATCATCCTGCGGAATACGGTGAGGCCCGGCCGGTCGGTGGGTGGGGCAGCGCCATCTCTGGCCCTTGTCTTACTTTGCCCAGGCTGACTTTGGCTTCCTCCTGCAGGAGGACCTCACGGGGGCTACCACGGCCACTACCACGACGAAGGCTACGGCCCTCCTCCTCATTACGAAGGGAGGCGGATGGGGCCGCCCGTGGGGGGCCGCCACAGAGGACCCAGCCGCTACGGTCCTCAGTATGGGCACCCCCCGCCTCCGCCACCCCCTCCGGAGTACGGCCCCCACGCCGACAGCCCCGTTTTGATGGTCTACGGCCTGGACCAGTCTAAGATGAACTGCGATCGTGTATTCAACGTCTTCTGCCTCTATGGAAACGTGGAGAAGGTGAGCAACTGAGGGAGAGGGCGGGTCTGGCGCTGGCAGAGCTTCTGGTGAGCCCAGTTTGGCCTTCGTAGAATCCCAGCCTCGAAACCCCTCCCGCAGTCACACACACACACACAAACAGAGAGAGAGAGAGAGAGAGTTTTTCTTGCTTTGGAAGTCTTTGGCCAAGGTGCTGCTGAGACCCTCCCATCCATTGTTTGGAAAGCCCAGGTACCCATCTCTGGATCCCTACCTACCTTTTGGCTCTTTGCCCTCTTTTGTGGTTTGAATCAAGAAATCCTTTTTTGTTTTGTTTTTAAATAATTTTTATTTTTAGACAGACACAGACAAATAAAACATAAAACCCTCTTCAATTACATATGGCGTGTCAGTTGGTTACAAGATTTTTGTGCATCCTTTCCATAGTCCTCACAATTTATATGAAATCACATATTATCAGTCAAATATATATGAAATCACATATTATCAGTCAAATATATATGCATGCATATTATCATTGTACGTCATTTATTTGACTATAACTTATTCCTTCATTTTAAACGAGATATTGGGTTCATTTATATGATAACAATTCATTACATCATCTTAAATCTATCCAATAATAATGTATCTTTATATTGTATTCTGTATCATTCTATAATTCTTATATTATAAAATTCTCTAGTGTCTTACATGTCCATGTTTTTTTATCTAACCACTGATAAAATAAATCCCATTTCTTGTTTATCATCTTGTTCTCTAATTTCAAATGTCAATTTACTCATTTCAGCACCTTCCATTATTTTCTGAATAACCTAATCAGAATCCTTTTTTGTTTTAGGTGAAGTTCATGAAGAGCAAGCCCGGGGCAGCCATGGTGGAGATGGCAGACGGTTACGCAGTGGACAGAGCCATCACCCATCTCAACAATAACTTCATGTTTGATCAGAAGTTGAACGTCTGGTGAGTTCCCCCTGCATTACTCCCAGGCCTTCTTCAGGCATTCGGGTTAAAGCCAGGAGGGCGCGACTGAGCAAGCCTGCCTCCTTGCTTTGCCCGCAGCGTGTCCAAGCAACAAGCCATCATGCCCGGCCAGTCTTACGGTCTCGAGGACGGCTCCTGCAGCTACAAAGATTTCAGCGGCTCCCGGAACAATCGGTTCTCCACCCCGGAGCAAGCCGCCAAGAACCGAATCCAGCATCCCAGCAACGTGCTCCATTTCTTCAACGCGCCTCTGGAAGTGACGGAAGACAACTTCTACGAGGTGAGGATGGGGACCTGGAGTTGGCCATAATTAGGAGGGAGGGCAGAATAATTGAATAGTTTGCTTATTTGTTTATATTTTGTGTTTCTTAACCGCTCATCCTTCCTTAGAGGGTTTAGGAAGAATCGGAGGATAAGCAAAACTTGCTATCCTTAATGTATGACGTGATGATGACGACTTTAATGCAGGGATCTCCAACCTTGGCAGCTTTAAGCCTGGCGGACTTCAACTCCCAGAATTCCCCAGCCAGGTTGGAGACCCCTGTTTTAGTGGATTCAGACAGCATCTCTCTCCCAAATGTAGCTTCCATTCCAAAAAGCAGGAAGCAGTAATTCTAAAAGGGGGGTGGGCAAGCTTTAACACCTGGCTATGATACTAGCAGAGGTTCTGGTGTGCCTAGAAGTAGCAACTGGATTGCACCCAGTTGGGCCCCTTTGCTGGTCCCCCTCGGTGGGCCCCTCTCTCAGGTCCTGAGCTGCTCTTCATTTGGCCTCAGAAGATGAGGATGGATTAACACTCCTTTTTGCCAAAAGTGCTAACAAGAAGCAGCAGCTGTGAAGTGATTCTAACAAACATTTGGCCCAAAACAACAGTGACTTGTTCATTATTTTTCCACTGACCCAACCATTTAAATGAGCTCCTTTGCTGTCAGATAATGCTTAAAAGCTTTGGGCTCCTACCAATATATATTCAACTCAGCACAGAGGTATACGTAAAACACAGTTCCAGGATGGCTGAAAATTGTACGGGGAAGGTAGTGGTGTCTGCAGGAGCCCCTGGGAATGGAACTTGACCAAAGAGCCGAATCCTAAAATATACATTGGTGGGATCAGGATAGTGGCTTAACACTCCTATTACATATGTGGCATTTTTCAGATTTGCGATGAGCTGGGAGTGAAGAGACCGGCTTCCGTCAAGGTGTTTTCAGGGAAGAGTAAGTATCCCTCTGTCTTGAGGACGCTGCTTCTTGGAAAGCAGGGACTGAGGGCCACGCAGAGTGGCTCAGGGTGACTGGAACTGTAGTCCCTCCCTCGAGAGTTTGCCCGCCCGTGTTCCAAGGAGGTGGGTCTGCTCCAGCTTAACCCGTCTCTTGCTTGAAACGCCTGCAGGTGAAAGAAGCTCGTCGGGACTGCTGGAGTGGGAAACCAAAGGGGATGCGCTGGAGACTCTGGCTTTCCTCAACCATTATCAGATGAAAAACCCAAGTAAGCCCCTCTCGCCTTTTGTAGGTGCTGAAGAAGGGGGAGGCCTTGATGGCAATAGGATTTGGGGATCTCCCTGCGCTTTCCCCTTCCTCTGCTTTAATTTCAGGGGTAAGGAAGAGAAGCTAGTAGGTCTTAAAAACACCAACCGATTTTGCCCGTGTTGGAGACCTGGCTAAAGGAATCGGTTTGGAAGGAAAAAGCAGCCACTGGCACCTTCTGAACTGTGGCTCATCAGACCTTGGTAATTTCAAGGCCTGTGGAGTTCATCTCCCAGATTCACTTAACAACAGCTGTGTTACTCACTTCACAGCACCAGGGGTTCACTTAACAAAAATGGTGCCAAAAATGGAGCAAAACTCAATTGTCTTTGCTTAGCCACAGAAACGTGAGGCTCAAGTTGTGCTCATAAATTGAAGGTTACTTATAATAGCAGTAGCCCTTAGACTTATATACCGCTTCAGGGTGCTTTACAGCCTCCTCTAAGCAGTTTATAGAGTCAGCCTATCACCCCCACAGTCTCTGGTTTTTAGTTTAAATCTGAATTCTATGAGAAGTTCATTTGCTTAGAAACGTTTTCTTGACTATTCAGCCCAAAATGGATCACTGTGGGAGATGTCGAGGAAAGCTGGAGAAATGTTGTTGTTTTTTCCTGTGGATGATGGCGTTTTGATTTTCGAGTAAATAAGAGTTGAGGAGACTCATAAACCTGTCTGTCTTTCTCCTAGATGGGCCCTACCCCTACACCCTGAAACTCTGCTTCTCAACCGCCCAACACGCTTCCTAATTGCTCTTCGCTTCCTGACCAAGAAGACTGCTCCGTTAACTTACTTGTGTGTGATCTATTTTTTTTGGGTTGTTGTTGTTTGGCAAAGCTCCGGTGTCCCTTTGTTTTTTTGTATTAAAAAAAAAACAATTAAAAAAAAGCTTAATTAGAGGCTGCCTGCAGCTGGGTCAGCTGGGAAGAGAACCCCCGTGGCCGCCCAAGGACATCGAATTTTAAAAAGATCGTACCTGTGATATGTTCTCCCACCCCCACCCACCCCATTCATACAATGTGTGCTGCCTGTGCTAGTTGGCACATTTAATAAATCTGTTTGGACAATAAATTGTTGTAAAAACAACCTGGAAACACCTCGGGAAGTGGTGGCTGTTGTTTTTTGTAGAAGAGGGGCAGGCAAGTCCACGTTGAGGCTCATTTTTTCTTGAAGGGAATTGGGTTGGTCTGGGTGTCCCTTACCTTGTTCCCATGGAAGCCCAGGCTAAATTTTAAAAGGGAGGTACCGTTTAACTGTTGTTTAATGCAAACCTTTTATTCTTTTCCCTTGCTTCATTGTGTGCCAGGCGGCTTTATAATTTAAAGAAGGGAGCAGGGAGATGTTATTAAATCTATGCCACATTATGCAATACGATGTTGAGCGCTACTGCAGCGTTCATGCTTAGTTTTAGCTTTCCTAGGCTTACAGAACATTTAAGGCCAAGTCCCAAAGGTGCTTTTTTCAGGAGGCAACTGGACTTCCTTGTTTTTCTTCGAAGATGTTTCACTTCTCATCCAAGAAGCTTCTGACAGGATAGTTCTAGGGTTATGTTTATCTTGCCAGAGCTGAACGACTTCAAAAGAAAAAACAAGTCCAGTTGCCTCCTGAAAAAAGCACCTTTTGAGACCACCCTGGCCTGGATGATGGAGAATCTCCACGGAATGTAAGGCTGAGCATCTTTGCTACCTTTAATTTAAAAAAAAAAAAATTTTGGAAATCGCAAGAAACTGCTGAATGGCTGAGAGCTGCCAATGCTTAGGCCAAGGGGGAAGAGGGTAAAAATGCTTCCAAGGAGGAAGGGTGTGGTTGTGTGTCCCTGGCTGCCGTTTTTGGACTTTGGTCTAAACCAGGAGTGTCCAAACTTGGGAACTTTAAGACTTGTGGACTTCAACTTCCAGAATTCCCCAGCCAGCCATGGCTGGCTGGGGAATTCTGGGAGTTGAAGTCCACAAGTCTTAAAGTTCCCAAGTTTGGACACCCATTTTGCATGAGTGGAGGTTTTGTCTAAAGGCCTTTTCTACAAGGGAAGATTCTTTTCCTCTGGAGCTTCCGGTTTTGGGTTAGATTTAAGCCATTTTTAGATCGAAAAATAATTTCCAGCCTTCTGGGATAGGGAATTCTGGGAGTTGAAGACCACCCATCTTAAAATCGCTGAGGTTCATGGGATAGAAGGTGGGGTCTCTGCGCCACTTGCTTTTTTAAAAAATGGACTACAACTCCCAGCGGCCTCCCTGCCACCCACGCTTGACAGAAGTCTCGGGCGGCCCGCACGTCAATCGCTGCTTTCCCATTTCGGCCACGAGGGGGCGGCCGAGGAGCGACGCTATCCGGCTACAGAGGCGGAGCGCGAAGCGGCACCTCCTTTGCGGAGAGGAGATCGGAGCCCGTCTAGCCCAGTCACTCACTGGTGCGCCCGCCCCTTTGCCCTCGCCTGCGGTAGGAGAGGCGAGAGCCATGGCGGTGGTGGTGGCGGCGTCGGGGGTCCTCGGGGGGCTGCTTCGGAGGCGTGAGTGGGCGGTCTCTCCGGTCCCTCCCGGCTCCTTCCCTGCGCTTTCAGCCCCTCCTCTCCCTTCCCCGGGGTCCCATTGCACCCCCCTGCTTCTCTTGCTGACCCCCCCGCCCCTCCCTGCCCCACTCCCCCCTCCTCACCCCAACTCAGCCTCCCAAGGCCTTGGACCTCAGTGCCCATCATCCTCAGCCGGCCAGGGAGAAGCCATCTTGCTCTGAGGGGGCCCCTGCACAGCTTGTCAGGGGTTGGGGCGGGGAACAGATTGCCCCCCCCTTCCCTCCCCGCTTCTGGAAGGGGGGGCAGTAAGCAGGGTGTGGGGGGGGTCCTCCGTTGCCTTCTCTGCAAGCCATGTTGGCTGGCTCCTTCTCCCTCCCACACACCCCAAAAATCCCCAGCAGGTGTTTTTTGAGCCACCCAGGAATTCCCGGGAGAGGGTCCTCCTCTCTCCAGGTAGTCCTCGACTTACAACAGTTCGTTTAGTGACCGTTTTCCAGCACCATGGCACTGAAAAACAAAGGGATATCGCTCTTTTAAAGACTTCTGACAGCATCCCCATGGTCAACCTTCAGACACTTGGCTCCTATTTATGACCCGGGGTCACGCGATCCCCTTTTGCGACTTTCTGACGAGCGAAGTCGGGTGAGGCAGCTGGATTCACTTCCAACGACCGTGTGACTAACTGAATAACTTCACTGATTCGTTTTAACCGATGGTAGCAAAATGTTTCGCTTAATGTCGGTGCCTGGGAAAACAGGGCAAAACTCCCTTTAACAAATGCCTCACTTAGCAATGGAAATGTTGGGCTCGGTTGTGGCCGTAAGTCGAGGACTACCCGACCTTGCTGTTTGAACCCTTCTGAATTTGCAGTCTTTTTGGAGCTGATGCCCCCTTTTGCCCCTTCCTGCTTCCATTCCTGCCCCCCCCCCCCCGCTCTTCTTCCCACCTCCCTCTTTGGTGCCACCTGCAGCTTCCCTCCCTTTTGGGGATCAGGCTGCTCTGATGATCTCTTTTGCCTGGGGTGGAATTGCAACACGGGACAGGACAGGCAGGATGTTTTCCCAGGGAAAAAAAGTGCAACCTTTGGACCTCCGGCGCCTGTGAAGGGAGGGAGGCAGTGAGTGCGAGTGGGTGGGTGGGCTTAAGAGCGGTCAGGGTCTGCCCTTCCCTGGGATCTCCTCCTTTGCCAGGAACTCTTCTTATTCCGCAGGGAAAAGCCCCTTCCCTCCTCCTCAGCCAGGTTGCAGCCCGATCCCTTGCGCAGGACCTTTGCTGAAGAATTCTTTGGTTTCTAGACATTGTCCCATCTCTGCTTTGGGGTGTCCTGGCCACAGCAATTTGATTTCCCCTCATTGGAGGTAGTCCTAGCCACTTGGAAGGAAAAGGTTGGGTGGCTTGAGGAGAACAGGAAGGTACAGCTAGTCCTCGACTTACAACAGTTCATTTAGCTATGCTGGCTGGGGAATTCTGGGAGTTGAAGTCCACAAGTCTTAAAGTTCCCAAGTTTGGACACCCCTGATTTAGTGACTGTTCAAAGTTACAACGTCACAGACAAAAGAGATGGTTGTTTTTTCCCCACGGAAGACTGTTGCGGCATCCACAGTCACATGATCCAAATTCAGATGCTTGGCAACTTTCTCGTATTTATGACGGTCGCAACGTCCCGGGTTCACTTTCTGAGCAGCAAAATCAACGGGGAATCCAGATTCATTGAACAACAACCGTGGGACTCATTTAACAACGGCAGGCATTCACCAAACAGCAGTGGCAAGAAAAGTTGCAAACCAGGGCAAAAAAAAATATATCACTTCACAACTGTTCCGCTTAGCAAAATTCACTCAACTGTTTCGCTTGGCATAAATATTGGGGCTCAATTGTGGTCGTAAATCGAGACTCCCTGTATGTAGGTCCCTCGTGCTCCTGTGGGAAAGAATCCAAGGTTGTAGGTTTCTTGGTAATCTCCCAGGGAGTTTCTGTGGCTGAACGGGGGGGGGGGGGGGGGAGAAAGAGAGGCTTAGGTAGAACCAAGGCTTGGGGGCAGGGAGGGGGAGATCTTCGTATGACCACGACATACCATATTTTTCAGAGAATAAGACGCACCATAATTTTGAAGGGGTACATTTTAGAAAAAAGTTTTTGCACTCTGCAAAAAAAGTGCATGCAGAGGCTTTGGGAGGCCTACAAAGTGCTCCTGGGGGGGGGGCAAAAACAGCTCATGTTTTGCTCATTTTTGCCCTCCCCAGCCCCCAGGAGCACTTTGCAAGGCTCCCAGAGCCTCTGCGCGTTCATTTTTCCCAAAGCTTCTGGAGGCCAAAAATGCTGTATACAGTGTATAAGACGTACCCAGATTTTCATCCTCTTTTTGGGGGGAAAAAGGTGCGTCTTATACTCCGAAAAATACGGTAAGTCAGGTATCCCGCACTTCAGGGTTTCAGCCCCACTGGACTCACTAGGGAGTTTGTTGGTTTGTGATATAAGTAGAGAACCCTGATTCTCACCCTTGGCAGGTAGAAGATGCCAAACCTGTAAATCGGTGTTTCTCAACTTCTCAGCGATGTTCAAAGTTGCCAAGGTTGAGAAACTGAGATTTAGAGGTTGCCTAAATTTTAATTATCTCCAGGCGTTGAATAATCCAGCAGTAGAAAAGAAGTCAGGAGGCTCTCAAGGACAACGATATAAACGAAACATCCATCCATCCATCCGAAGCTCAACCATTTTCCTCACCCAGAGCCTGGGAGGAGAACCAAGTCCTCCGGAAGGAGCTTCTGGAAGGGCACAGGGTTTGAGCCCCCTGGATCTCTGGGGCGAGCCCTTTCCAGAGGCCCCACTAGATCAGGGGCCCTTTTCTGACTTGTGGACTTCAACTCCCAGAATTCCTCCCCCAGCAAAGCTGGCTGAGGTATTCTGGGAGTTGAAGTCCACAAGTCATAAAGTTGCCAAGGTTGGAGACTCCCCAATCTAGATGACACTGGTTTATTGAGCAGCCAAAACTCAAACTGATCCCACCGTTCTGCCTGCACGCATGGAGTTTGCACCTGAGCACAGGTGGCTTCCTTTGAGGACCTTCCTTTCAGGACGAAGCTTGGCCCTCTGTTGTTTTTTCACTGTCCATTCACCCACTGTCCATTTCCCCCCCCCCTCTTCCCAGATCTCTCCGTTCATCCTGCTTCCTGCCGTGGCTTCAGAATCATGGCCTCAGAGCCGCAGCAGCAGCAGCCGCAAACTCCGCAGCAGCAGCCGCCCAATTCCTTGCCCACCTACGAGACCTTGAAGTTGGAACGGGTCCGCGAGAAAGTGCTGCACGTAGAGCTCAACCGGCCGGAGAAAAGGAACGCCATGAATGTCGCCTTTTGGAGGTAACGGGAAATCAGATTTTTTTGCACCGCTGACGTGAGTCGCGGGACCGAGGGAGGCACGGTGAGAGAAGCCTCAGAGACGTCTGGCCTGGCTTCTGACCCACCATCCTTATCATGCTCGGAGTAGCCAAACCGAAAATGAGACACAGGTGGTCCTCGACTTACGACTGCAATTGAGCCCAGAATAAGTCCCTTTTTTCAGTGCCGTTGTAACTTTGACCGGTCACTAAACGAACTGTTCTCAGTCAGGACTACCTGTGGTACTTCTTTTTTTTTTTTATGAGGATTAATCAGAGAAGACTAAGGCACGGTTGCTCTGCCCCATTGGTCCTGTCAACGGGGAGGCCAGATTCACTTAGCAACAATGTCAGAGTTTTGGCAGCGTGACTATTATACGAGATAGACCCAGGAGCAAAACACAGCACACAGAGCCTTTAGACAATTAATAGTGGTTTATATATACAGTACATATATACAGACATACATATGGTAGATAAATCCTTTACCACTCAGCTACGGACACAAGGAGAGAAATGAGATACACGATGAGAAAGAAACACCCTCTAATGGCCACCTATATATAGACACCTCTTAAAAGGGAAATGATTTGTGTGGACCCCATCAGAGTCTTAAACTGGTGATACCTATATTGCTGAATCATCCTCATTGCATCAGCTTATAACTTTACATCAGATGGCAGCTATTAAATCCTCAGTAGCTGACATTACTAATTTTACAAGTGTGGCAATTCGCTTCACAAAAGCCGTACAACGGGGTAAAGCTCTCCTAACAGATTTCTCGCTCGGCAACAGAAATGTTGTTGCCATAAGTCGAGGACAGTCTGTATTTTTTGAAAAATCTAAGCCAGCCATCTACCTCCAAGGTTCTCAGTCCAATGTGGTCTCCTCTTGTCATAGAGAGATGGTGGAGTGCTTCAACAAGATTGGCCAAGACTCTGAATTTCATGCTGTGGTGATATCGGGAGCTGGGAAAATGTTCACTTCAGGTAAGAAGGACGGAGGCGTTACGTCCGAGCGAGCCCTTCTCCTTAGATCAGGAAAATGTAGCAAGGAGCTCCCTGGGGTATACCTCTTGGGGTCTTTCTCTTGGAGAGGATTTCTGTCTGCAAGGAGAATAAATCCTTCCCTTCCCCACCATCCAGTCAGAGCGGAAGAAGCTTCTTGGATGAGAAGCAAAATGTCTTCAAAAGAAAAAACAAGAAAGTCCAGTTGCCTCTTGGAAAAAAAAGCACTCTCCCGAGAATCTCCCTAGACATTTCAGATCAAACTTTCAGTCCTATCAGAATTCAATTTACACAATCACTCTTAAGTGATCCCGTGGCTTAGTTTTGCATATTGGGAAGTTACAGTTTGTACTGCAAATCATGTTTAGGGACTCTTCCCAAAGTTTAAAGAGTGGGGGTGGGGGAGGGGAACGGAATCCCGAGTTTTAAGGAGAAATGTGTGTACTTTAATACCTGCGAGATACAGTCATAATTTTGCTTGTGCTGCTGAGTGATTCCAATAAGTAGCAAAATTGGATGCAAAATTTGGTCCCACCAGCTTTGGAGAAACTTCCAGGGCCCAATGATCTCCCAGGTAGGTCCCAAAGTTTTGCAGCCTGGTTTTTGGGAGTTGAGGAATGCATTTAACAAATAACACAGTCCATGGTGGCTTAATTAGCTGAGGGCTGCCAGGTAAACATGGCTTAGAGTGAATAGTTTCAAGTTTATTTGATTTATAGACCGCCCGCTCTCCCCGAAGGGAAGGGAATAGGCAGGTGTTCAATGATTGAGCTAGAGGACTAGAGTGTTGTGACCGAGGTGTCCCAAGAGCCTGAAGCAAACTCCTTGTCCCTTTTATTAATCGACTGTGAATTCTGCTCCTTCACACCCAGCAAAGTCTTTCAAGGGAGGATTTACGCTCACAGACCTTCTCTGGCTTGGAGAGCTGCCAGGGTGATATCTGAAAAACTTGGCAAGGAGTCTCAGAGAGTCACGAACCAATTAAGCGAACTAATGGTCTCCTGCAAACGTCACTCCCCCTTCGCTCCTCTTTTATTCCCTCTGGGAGGGGCCGTTCATCGTCCACCTGTGGCCTTACTCTCAAGTCGACCCCTGTTCTTTAGCTCTTCCCTTCATCTGGCCACTCTGCGCATGCGCACACTGGGAACAGGATCCAGCTGTTCTTCTGCCCCACTGATGTCCGATTCCGAAGGCAGCTGATAACTGTTAGATGGCCTGGCCCCCTCTCTGCCTCCGACACAGAGCCCTCCCCAGACTCCAGGACTGGCCCAGGTTCCTCCCCAACCTCCTCACTGTCCGGATCTGCTGCCAGCTCGAATGGCCGCTGGTGGTCCAGAACATAGAGCCACTCCTATTGTTCTCCATCCCTGCCCTTCCACAGGCATCGACCTCATGGAGATGGGCAGCGTTTTCCTGATGGCAGGAGGTGACGACGTGGCTCGAAAGGCTTGGAACATCCGCAAGCAGATCCGAGAGTACCAAGAGTCCTTCACGGTCCTGGAGAAGGTGCCTGGGCTGAGGGACCGGGGTTGGGCAGGAGTGCCAGAAAACCGCCTCCACCCGGCACTTAATGTCATCTTTGCTTTGCAGTGTCCCAAACCCATCATTGCGGCCATTCACGGGGCCTGCATCGGAGGAGGTAAGCCCCCTACGCCGTGCGTATCTGAACCTGGAACTTCAAGTGGCTTCAGTTCCTGGAATTGGGTCGCAGGGGTGGGCTGAGGAAATGGCCAAACTCCCGATTCTGCACCGTTTGAATTCCAGGAGCTAAACAGTAGGATCTTATTGCTTTGCATAAGGGGTGCAAGTCTTAAACTGGCTGTGTTTCTTAACCTTGCGCTTTTTAAAAATGTGCGGATTTGAATTCTGGGAGTTTGAAGTCCGCCAATCTTAAGGTGCCCAAGGTTGAGAAGCACGGCTGGAACTGCTTTATACTTCATTTATAAAACCTCATCTTGTTACCTCTTTGCCAGGCCAACACTAGGAATGTTTGGGTGGTTTTAATGACGGCCTGGCTGGAATTCTGCTCTCATTTAATCTATGAGTAAAAATGGAATTCTGGGAGGAAAAGGGTGTTTTTATTCCTGGCTGATGCACCAGTGATGTTGGGTTTTAAGAGGTGTTTATTTTTCCTGCTCATGGAAGAAAGGAACGCTGTCTCTTACATACCCCACTACTCAGTGGTGAAATTCAATTTCTTCTTTCCTGCCTAGGCAGGGGGTTGGACTAGAAGACCTCCAAGGTCCCTTCCAACTCTACTATTGTATTGTATTGTATTATTCTTACTATCAGTTTGGTGGGTGTGGCTGGGTGGGCGTGGCAGGGGAAGGATACTGCAAAATCCCCATTCCCTCCCAATCAGCTGGGACTCGGGAGGCAGAGAATAGATGGGGGCGGGGCCAGCCAGAGGTGATATTTGCCGGTTCCCCGAACTACTCAAAATTTCCACTACCGGTTCTCTGGACCCTGCTGAATTTCACCCCTGCCCCTCCTTAGTCACAAATCTCGGCTGTTTAAAAGCAGTTTCCAAAAAGGCGAATGATGTTGCAGCATTATGGGCTACTGAGTCTTCTTCCAAGCTGTCGCCGCACTTGAGTCCCTGCGGGTGGGCAGAGGACAGGTGATGCAGGATCTTCCTGGAAGGTGGGCTGGGTGGGCCCTGAGCTGCCCCCTCCTTCGCTTTGTGTTGCTGTGGGGGGGAGAAAGAGGGGATGGAAAAGTGGAAAACGGACTCTGGCTCTTCTCCCTTTGAAGGTGTGGATCTCATTTCGGCCTGCGATATTCGCTACTGCACACAAGACGCTTGGTTCCAGGTGAAGGTGCGTTTGCCGCAGAGACAGTTTTACCCTAGAAACGTCTGGTTAATAAGCACCAATGATGCTAACAAGGCACAGATATACAGCCGGTCCTCAGCTTAGGACCACAGCTGAGCCCAACATCTCCGTTCTTAAGTGAGACATTGGTTAAGCGAGTTTTGGCCCATTTGACGACCTTTCTTGCCTCAGTTGTTAAGGGAATCCCTGCGGTTGATAAGTTAGTAACCCAGTCGTTAAGTGAATCTGGATTCCCCCGTTGTCTTAGCTTGTTAGAAGGTCGTAAAAGGGGATCATGTGACCTTGGGGGACACCACCAATGGTCATAAGTATGAACCAGTTGCCAAGCACCTGAATGTTGATCACATGACGGGGGGGGGGGAAGGGAATGAGGCCAAGGTGGTAAGTGTGAAAAATGTGTCATCACTCCCTTTTTCCAGTGCTGTTGTAACTTTGAACAGTCACGAAATGAGCTGTAACTCAGACGACTGGGTTTCCAAATTTCTTCCTACTGGTGCGCTCTTGTGCGTGCACAACGCCTCTGTGCACTCAGAAGAATGCGCATGCACAGAAGCGTCTGGGCAGGTGGGCAGAGCCTCCTGCCGCTGCTACTACTGGTTCGCCCAATCCGGACCGAACTGGGAGTAACCCACCTCTGCTGTATTCCCTTCCTCGGTCTCTTGTCTTTTAATGTTGCTCTTTTTCTTCTCGTACACACAAAGACATACATAAATACACGTATGTTTATTCCAGGCCACAGGCTTGTCAGATACGGGTTTATTCAGATGGGAAAAACAGCCGATTTCACCCTTTGGGCTGGCATTGCAAAGTGCCAACGGAGTATTATAAGGGGTGTCAGGATATCTACGTGCCCATATCATCCTTGGGAGTAAATCAGTGGATGAATAACCATCTCCTTGTGCCTCCTTTCTTCAGGAAGTGGATGTCGGGCTGGCAGCCGACGTTGGTACATTGCAGCGTTTGCCACGCATCATTGGAAATCGGAGGTGAGGCCTTCGCTTCGTGTTGGCTCGGCAGTCTTCCGGGTTTTGCAGGACAGGAACTGCGGCTTCCCCTACTTTGGAAAGTGGCCGTTGGGATTTTTCTCTGGCCTAAAGGAGCCGAGCACATTGAGCCCATCATTTGCTCAGATGATCTGCATCTGAGATTTGGGGTATTTTGGAAGCCCCCATGAACCGCACCTCATCACATCAAGGGAAGGCCGCTACATGTGCTGGAAGTGGGGTCAGAGGTCGATTCCCCAAATATAGTCTGGAGATGGGCAAACAATCAGGTCTCCACAGTTCCTTCTGCCCAAAAACGCCTTGCCTGCTTGTGACTCAGGTCTCTCTGGTTTTAACGTTTTTATTGAGTTATAAAATATTACAAGATACAAAAGACAAAAGTAAATGGGAAAAGGGTGAGGAGGAAGAGGGGGAAGAGAAGTGTAGAAGGATTAGGAAAAAAAAGAAAAAGAAGCACTCACTATCCGACTCTCTGTTGAAGTAAAATAAGGCATTAACATCAAATCGCAACTTTTTGCTTTTTCATAATAATATGAACAAGCCATTTCTGTAAAGCTCTATCAATTGGTAAAACCCAAGATCAAAGTTCAGAAGAGGTTTCCAAAGCATAAAGTTCAGAAGCGGTTTCCAAAGCATGAAGTTCAGAAGTGGTTTCCATGTGGAAACACAAGTATTTATGTTCTTCTCTTTAATCAAAGAGGTCAGTTTTGTCATCCATCAGCTTCTGCAACCATTTGTCTGTGTTAGGAATCGAAGTGTCCCTCCATGTTTGTGCATTCAATAGTCTTGCTGCTGTCAACATATATAGTTGACAAAGTTCTTTTTTTTTTCTCCAGTTCTTTTTCCGTTAGACGTGACTGAGGTATCTTTTAACCCACTGTTGACCATCTCTTTCCAGCCTAGTGAACGAGCTGGCTTTCACTGCCAGAAAGCTGATGGCTCCAGAAGCGGAGAGCTGTGGCCTTGTCAGGTGGGTCTGCCTTGAAGCCGAGTCTGGGGGCTGTGGATGTTTCTCAGTTTTGTGATTCCCACTCGGAGAGCCCCTTTGTCAGAACCAGCTCCCTGATTTCCCATCTCGTTGAGGCAGGAAACTGGGAAATATCTTCTCCAATAGAATGAAATTGAAACAGAAACAGAATTAACAGAGTTGGAAGGGGCCTTGGGGGCCTTCTAGTCCAACCCCCTTGCTTAGGCAGGAAACCCTACACCACGTCAGACAAATGGTTATCCAGCATCTTCTTAAAAACTCCCAGTGTTGGGGCATTCACAACTTCTGGAGGCAAATTGTTCCATTTATTAATTGTGCTCACTGTCAGGAAATTTCTCCTTAGTTCCAGGTTGCTTCTCTCCTTGATTAGTTTCCAATTGGTTAGCCCCCATCTTTTTAAAAAATGAAACCCTAAATATTATCTGAGTCTTCCTTGCCCAGTTGCAAAAGATCCTCACCTCCTCCCATGGAGCTCAATCCAGATGTTTTCACAGAGGCACCCCTAGAGCTGTGTGCTTTTCATTTTCCCACAATTGTCTGGCATTCCCCGTATTTCCATAGAAGATTTCCCAGCTGTTCCCCACCACCACCACACCACACCCCCCATCCAGGAACTAAACAGACTTAGCTTTCAAGACCAGGCAAAGTTGAGCGAAAACCGTCATCTTCTCAACATCTGCAACCAGGAGAAGTATCATTAATTCCACCAGCTTTGCTGGCTGGGAAATTCTGGGAGTTGAAGCCCATCCCTCTTAAAAGTTGACAAGTTTCAGAAACAATGAGCTAAAGTAGATTCTTGAGCAAGATTGTAAAGTTTTTCTCCGACTTCCCTTGGATTGAAAAAGAAAAGGAGGATTGGCAGCCGTTCCCTACCTGGGGCCTTTAAAGTTTATTTAGACTATTCCCTCAAATCCAAGGCTTGGGCTGGAGGAAGCTGCCAAAATCTCAGAAGTTCCTCTGCTTTCCTTTCCCAGCCGCGTGTTCCGCGATCACGAGACGATGCTGCAGAGCGCCTTTGACTTGGCCACCGAAATTGCCAGCAAGAGCCCGGTCGCGGTGCAGGGGACTAAAATGAACCTGATTTACTCCAGAGACCACTCGGTGCCCGACAGCTTGAAATACATGGTGAGGGGTGGGTCGTCTTTATAGGTGCAGCTGGGGGTCTGCATGTTGGGAGGTCTTGGGTGTTTGGGCCAGATAGTGGAGAACAGAATAAGAGAGTTGGAAGGGGCCTCGGAGGTCTTCTAGTCCCTTCCAACTCTGCTGTTCTGTTCTATTTCATCCCACCCTATCCCATTCCTATCCCTGTCCTATCTTATCCTATTCCATCCTATCTTATTCCTCTCCTATCCTATTCCTCTCCTATCCTATTCCTATCCTATCCTATTCCTATCCTATCCTATTCCACCCTATCCTATTCTATCCTATTCCTATCCTATCCCTATTCCATCCTATCCTATTCCTTTCATTTCTATTCTATTTTCTGTTCTATTTTCTATTCTATTTTCTATTCTATTTTCTATTCTATTCCATTCCATTCCGATCTTCTATATTATTCTCCTAGCTGATAACCTGGCGTTACCCGGCTATTTATTTATTTATAGGGGGAAAATGTCCGGACCAAACGTAATTTCTAATGTTGGATTTTCCCCCTTACCAGAGGGAACCCCTTTGTGGAGTACTGTACAGTAGAAGTCATTTTGGGGCAGTACAGTAGAAGCCATTTTAAGGCACAACAGGCTGTATCTTAACAGAACACCACCACCACCCCAAGGGGTGATAGGGGATGTCTTACCCCCACAGTATTTTTTTACAGAGAGTAAGTCGTCTGTGTACTAAGTTTGGTTGAAATTGTTCCAGAGTTATGCTGGAACACACACCCATCTTCCCCCCCCCCCCCCCATATATATATATCTATGTATGTATTTGTGTATGTGTATAAGCATATTCTATCATTCCCAATTTCATTCCATTTCTCCTACTCCTATTCTAAATATTTGCAGCATGCTGGAACCCATTCATTGGCATTTGCGTCTCCTTCATCAGGGCTTGCAACTCGCTGCCGTTTTGCTAACAAACAAAAAAAAGGTTTATTTGCGAAAGTCTCCTTTTAATACCATTGCAAGCCAGAAGGGGCACACTAAGCGTGTCAGGAGGCCGGCAGCCACGATCAGCATCTGCCTTGAAAGTCTGAGGTCAGAAAAGACCAGGCAGAAATCAAAGAGTGCCCAGTTCTATTCCAAATTGCTAGTCGGTCTGTGCTTTGGGGGGAAAATTACCTTTTACATCAATCTCATTTTATTTGGAAAATGCATACGGCCACCTTTCCTAAACACATCATAACTCTGGCCTCACAGCCAGTTTGTACGACCAAAACAAACCCCCAGCACAATAAAGCCTCTGTGGAACCATCAAAGTACAGCCAGTCCACACGTTTAGTTCCCATTTGCTTCCTGGCCCCAGTTCTTGGGGGGGGCGAGCAGCTCTTCACCCCCTGGCAGAAGGTCGAGGGGGTTGAGGCTTTGCAGAGTCATGAAGAGGCTGTTTTCCTGGGTGAGGGGTGAACGCGTTGCTCACGCTTTGAGATTCTGGAAGCGAAAGTCGCTCCCTCTGACTCCTGCTTGCCTTCTGAACTCCCCTTCAGGCCGCCTGGAATATGAGCATGCTTCAAACGGAGGACATCATCAAGTCCGCCCAAGCCGTGATGGAGAAGAAGACGCCCAAGGAGGTGGTCTTCTCCAAACTGTAGGTGGCAAGCTGTCCCGAAGCAAAGGCGGGGGGGTCACACACAGCGGCTTTGCAGAGGCCAAACCTGGACACAAGCAAGTCCGCAGCATGAAGTGCCTTTGAATCACACACCGCCTACCTGTTCCCTTCTCACCTGCCCATTTCTTTTGGGGTGCTGCGAAGCGAGAAACACCCCCCCTTTGAAATAGGGGGTGGGGGAGTGTTTGCTCAAGCACGCAGGTTAGCAGCAGAAGAACAGATGAATGTAGATGACGAAAAAGCTGATTTTAACCAAGATTAAATCCTGTTTTCATTATACGACCTGGCCTGTTTTGGCTTTTGATTTTACAGCCGTATTTCCTCCTATGACTAAAGCGATTCTAATTTATCGCCATTTATCTGCTGCTGCTTTATTAGAGAGCAGGAGGAAAACATGGGGGGTTTGGGGCTAATTTTAGGAATGGAGCCCAGACCTACAGGGGCACAATTGTGATTGTGAGAACAGAGTAAAAGCCTGCAAGAGTTTAACGATTCTGTAGTTCAGTTGAAGAGAAATCTGGGGGGAATTGGGGAAATTAAGCGCTTTGGAGCTGGGGTGGACACAGGCTACTGCTTGCTGTACCCCCTTCCATCTTGCCACATCCTCCTCCTGTCATCTGGGCACAGAGGTGGGCCAGAATCCAACTGGCAGGGCGTAGTTGCAAACGTACGTGGCATCTTTTTATGGCTTCACTTCTCTGTCCTAGCCTCATCATGCCCTCTCTCCCAATTCACCAAGCTGCCCAGCCCTCCGTCTCCCACGTTACACCCCGTAAAAACTGTCTGCTTGTTTAGTCAAACGTATCCCTGACTCTACTAAATCCCGCAAAGTTATTTGCTGACCGCTCCCTCCAGTGCCGCTCCCTGACTCCGCAAACCACAGAAGCCATCCATTCACCCTAGCCCAGTTTGAGTTTTTATGGGGCTGACTTACAAACGGTAGGGCTCAGAGGTTTGCAGGTCTGTCAGTGCCCACCAAATGGCTGTTGCTTGGCAAAGTTCAGGAAGAAATGTCCCAAAGGTGCTTTTTCAGGAGGCAATTGGACTTACTTATTTTTTCTTCGAAGACATTTTTGCTTCTCATCCAAGAAGCTTCTTCAACTCGGACTGGATGGTGGGGAATGGAAGGATGTATGTTTCTTGCAGAGAGCTGGTCCTTTGCATCCTTTTAGAGAGTCGTTGAGGCCACTTGGAGATTTATCTGTGTCCTCAGGGTCACCTGAGTGGTGCAAATGGTTCCTGCAGTCTGTAATTTTTTTTCCTCTGGGAATCCGTTCCTACTCCCACACCTTTCAAAGGATGTTTGTCCCAAATTGTATAGCTAAATATCTGTGGAGATTCTCAGTCATCCAGGTCAGAGTTGTCCCAAAGGTGCTTTTTCAGGAGGCAACTGGACTTGCTTATTTTTTTCTGTCGGAAGATGTTTCGCTTCTCATCCAAGAAAAGCTTCCTCAGCTCTGACTGGATGGTGGGGAATGGAAGGATTTATACCCCTTGCAGATAGCTAGTCATTTGCATCCTTTTAGAGAGAGTCGTTGAGGCCCCTTGGAGGTTATCTGTGTCATCGGGGTCATTTGAGTGGTGAAAATGGGGGTGTTTTCTGCCCTGTCCCTTCAAAATACAAAGTCTAGTTGCCTCCTGAAAGAGCACCTTTGAGGGACAACTCTGACCTGGAATGACTGAGAATCTCCATAGACTTTCAGGAAGAAATGCAAGTGATGCCAAAATTGTTGTTGAGCCTGGACAAAAAGCCCTCCGTCGCCTTAACAGTTGGTGGGGAAAACTGGGATGGAAACCAAGAAGGAAGTCAACCCAACCAGACAGATTGAACGAAGACATCAATGCTCTTTGTAATGAGTAAAATTATAACTTAAAAAGGTGTAAGTGGAATCCTGCACGCCTGAACTGGCTTCCCCCTCCATTTATCTTTGCTGAACTAGGTGGGGTTTGTCTGAGATGTTTTTCTCATGACTTCCTGGGGTGAGGGGCTCAAGCCCCTTCTTCACTGACCATTGCCTTGACATGGCTCTTCTGTAACAATGTGGGCCTGGTCCTGAGACACAGGAGGAAGGGCTGCAGCCTAGTCCTGGGCCCTCCAATCTTGGCAGCTTTTAAGCCTGGCGGACTTCAACTTCCAGAATTCCCCAGCCAGCTCACCCGAACCGGTAGTAAAAAAAATTTGCAGCCCACCACAGATGTAGGTATTTCCACAGCCCTCTTTTTGACTTGGGCAGTGTACAGGTTTTTAGATGGAAGGCAGGTTGGCATCCATTGTCTTTTCTGCAGTTCTAATTATCCGTTGAAGTCCGTGTCTGTCTTGTTGGATTGCAGAACCAAACCAGACAGTTATGGAGGTGGAGATGACAGACTCAATCATTCCTCTGTAGAACTGTATCAGCAGCTCCTTGGGCAGTTTGAGCTCCCTGAGTTGGCGCAAAAAGAACATTCTTTGTGGTGTTTTTTTCGATGACGTTTTCGATGTCAGCTGTCCATTTTAAATCTTGAGATAGGATAGAACCTAGAAACCTGAAGGTCTCTCTATTGTTGATACTGTGTTGTCTAGTACACGAAAGGTCCATGAGACTTTTCCTGCCTCGCCCTGGACATGCTGAGCTACTGGCCTCTTATTTGTCAGGACAGGTGGACTGGGTGCCACCTCCCTTGTGCCCCACCCCTTCTTCCTTCTTTTATAAAAGCAATAGATACGGTTGCTTCGCTTCTTATTTGGGCATTGATCTGGACCAGCGCCTTAAAACAGGATCAGCATGAGTTACTTCCCAGCACCCGGCTACATGCCTGCTTATAACCCGGTAAGTGTCTCACCCACCTGATCTTACCCTCACTGTACACCTTTGCAACAAAAACTATTATGCACCCCCGGATGGAGAAATGCTGAAAATTGGAGCGGTGGATAATAGAGGTGGAGGAACTGACCTGTCTGAATCAGGGATATAAAACGGTAAGTACTTTTTGTAAAAAAACTGGGCATCTGTTGGGGACTTTTTGCTGAAAACGGATGAAAGGAAAGGACGTCTGGATTTGCTGATTGAAAAATGGCTCAAAGGTGGGATATTGTCATGTAATATTGAAGGAGGAGGAGCGAGAATAAATTGGTGGAGTTTTGGGTGGTTTTCTGAACTTGGTGGTTTCCTTCCAGCTGGGAGACAGCCGTTGAGTTGAACCCTGAGCTACCTATATTTTCTTCTCTTGGGATAATAGGTTGGTTTTAAACTCCTATAGAAGGTGGGAAATCCCTTATTTAACCACCTTTCTCCTTTTTTCCCCCCCTGCTCATTTTTTTCTTTTTGTCTTTTTCCTCACTCTTCTGTGTTTTTTCAAGTTTGTCTTGAAAAATAAGGGGACCGTGGGATAAAAGAAATGCGTGTTTGGGGTGGAAATGTAATGTGAGATACCGCCTGAGCCAAGATGCTTCTTCCTCCTCTAGTAGAAAAAAGGAAGGGAGGGGGAAGCGCACTCAGACTGGGAAGACGGAGGTCAGCCCTTTGAAGTGGACCAGACTAGGAAACCAAAGAAATACTGCTTCTTATAGCAGAGGTCCACAAACTTGGCAACTTTAAGACTTGTGGACTTCAACTCCCAGAATATCTGGCTGGAGAATTCTGGGAGTTGAAGTCCACAAGTCAAAGTTGCCAAGTTTGAAGACCTCTGTCTTATAATGAGACACCCTTGCTGGTCTTGCGGACATCACCAAGAAAACTTCCAAGTTCAAACACTACCAAGAACTCCACGGTTCAATCCTGAGCTTCAGACCTTCTCTTCTATCGGAAGAAATGAAAACATTTGTCTGTTATTTCTCAAAATAAATTGGCCAAAACTCATTTGGGGTTCAAAGTTCCTCCCTCTTTTCAATACAATTCCTCCCACCCAGTGTGCACCAATGCAGTAGCCTCTCGCCCATCTGCAGTTGAAGCACAGTTCTGCTATAAAAAGCTCCAGAAATGCAGAGGAAAAGGCGAACTCTCTCTTGGCCTCACCAGCCTGACCCAGTTGGCACTTGCAATGTTTCTCTCCTCCGGTGCATGGAGAGATCTGATAAGAGGCTGGATTGAGCCAGTCTTGTTCAATCCCCTGAGCACCTATAGAGTTAACAGAGCACCAGTCCAGGGTGCTTCCTCCACGCCTTCCTTCCCCTGCCACTTTGGGGGGGATTAATCCTTAGCAGAGGCTTCCCAGGAGGTCTTTATTTGACTCAGAACCTCATGGAAAAGCTGATACAGCACACAAGTTGTGGTCGCCTGATTCAAAAGTCACAGTTGTGTTTTGCAGTAAAGTACCCTGGTTTGGCTCATTGATTTCTGTCTTCCAGACTCTCCCTTATCATCAACCTGTCCCTGGTGGGCTCCGTCCGGGGATGTCCGTATACGTGCAAGGCACAGTGCCCAAACATACCAAGAGGTAATGTGTTTTGGGGTCTCTTGGGAAGGGCAAGAAGTTACCTTACTCAAAATATTTGTTAAAGGTGTATAATATATATAACAAAATCTCATTTTGTTATGGGGAGTTTATATAATCCAAATTCGATACCAAGATTGTCCCAAATCTGTGGCACGGATGCATTTGCACACAAAGAAGTGGGACATTTTCTGCTCACGTGACTCAGGGTCTTGGCTAAAGTTTCCATTCGGACCTTTCTTAATTCTGCAGATAGTTCCTGGTTCTTCCAACTCCTAGGGGAGTTCCTAAGCCCTGAGGACTAGGAACTTGGTTCTTCTCTTCAGACAGAAACTCGCTTTATGTGGATTCCAGCTTCATGGGAAACAAGGGCAAAACTCTACTCTGAGGTTCCTTAATTTTCTGTTAATTCTCCTTTCTTTCTTCTCTCTCTCCCAGATTCCATTTGAACCTTGCCTGTGGCCAGCATGAGGGGACTGACATTCCCTTCCACTTCAACCCTCGCTTTGATGGGAAGGACAAAACTGTGCTCAACACGCGTCAGGGCGGCAAGTGGGGAAACGAAGAGGTTCACAAGATGCCCTTCCGGAAGGGCGAGCATTTTGAGGTCATCTTCGTCGTCAATGACGTCGGATACCAGGTTGGTACACCGGACCGAGGCTCCTTTGGGGCCACGGGGGCCTCTTCCTTCCCTGCCCCCACCAGAATTCACCCTTTGCCTGGAATGGCCTAAGTGTAGTAATTGTGCAACGTCCTACCTGTCAGCGACTCCTTCAGCTTCAACCACAAATAACACACGGGCAAACAATAGATACCAACTCAAGGTAAACCGCTCCAAACTCGATTGCAGAAAATACGACTTCAGCAGCAGAATGGACAACGCCTGGAATGCTCTACTTGACTCCGTTGTTACATCCTCAAACCGGGGATGAAATTCAGCAGGTTCTGACAGGTTCTAGAGAGCCGGTAGCTGAAATTTTTAGTAACTGGCAAATACCACCTTTGGCTGGCCCCAGAGTGGGGTGGGAATGAGGATTTTGCAGTATCCTTCCCCAGGAGTGCAGAAGGAATGGAGATTTTGCAGTATCCGTCCCCTGCCACGCCCACCAAGCTATGCCCACAGAACCGGTAGTAAAAAAAAAATGAATTTCACCACTGCCACAAACCCCCATAACTTTAACCTTAAACTGTCTAGCGTGGGATTTTTTTCCCTAAAGGGTTAGGGGTGCAAGGGTCTTGTAACTTGACAGTTTTAAGACTTGCATGCTTCAAATGCCAGAGTTTCTGAGCCAACATTTTGGTTGCTAAGCAAGAGCGTTGTTACGTGAGCTTCACCACATTTTATAAGTTGGCCACGCCCACCCAGTCACATGACTGCCAAGCCACTCCCACTCAGTCACATGGCTGGCAAGCCACTCCCACAAACCATGCCACACCTACAGAAGAGGTTCTAAAAATTTTTGAAACCCACCCCTGAGTGAAAATGTGACTGTGATCAGACTCAGCTTTACTTATGCTTTACAGACCTGTGAAGGTTCTTAACCACAGGATTGGTGCCAGAGCTACTATTTCATCAGTGTCCCTAACTGCAAACAGTCACTAAATGAAGACAACCTGTAGCTGAAAGAAAACATTTTGGTCTGGGGCAGTGTTTGTCGCCAAGGTTGAGAAACGCCGGTCTAGGGAAGAAAAGGTTGCCAGTGAAATAAAGAGCTGCCCCTTTTTATCAGATGTCCACATGTTGATCTTTTTCATTCCCTTTGGGGCCACTTTGCTCAGCTGTGGGGTGGGGTGTGTTCCTGGCAAGAACAAACAAGTTTCTCCTGCAAAGAAAACGGATGATCCCAATTGAGCATTGATCCCTTTGGCTTTCCCTCTGATTGACAGATCGTGGTGAACGGGAACCCCTTCTGCAGCTATGGGCACAGAATGCCCCCACAGAGCGTGCAGGTCGTGAGTGCTGAGGGAGACTTGGAGCTTCAGTCTCTCAACGTGTTGGGAGGATCGATGATGGGGAACATGGTAAGGGTTTGGTATGGACAAGCCGTCACCTTTGGATCCTTGATCTCTTTTTGGGAATTGATTTTGGGTTGGTTGGAGCCCAGATTCTCTCCCCCCCCGCCCCACCCCCCGATCACTCTCACCCCTAGGAATGGCTGCCCCTCTGGGTCATGGAGTGGCTTACATCTCTGCATGCTAGCAAAGATAACCATGCAAGGCAGGGGTCTTCAACCTTGGCAACTTTTAAGCCTGGTGGACTTCAACTCCCAGGCTTAAAGTTGCCAAGGTGGAGACCCCTGATCCAAGAATGATACTGGGGCCAGCAACGGCACATGGAGCGAATTTCTCCAAGGTCCTGTGCTTCCCCCTTGCAGAGGTCCATAAAACGAGAATTTCTCAAATGTGGCTATTTTGCGTTGTGTAGTCTTCAACTCCAAGAAGGGCTTAGCATCTGCCCGTCCATCTCTCCAGAAGCCACCCAAGACCAAAGTAACTGAGTTGAGAGCAAATGGTACAAAAGGCACCCAGGAAGGCCTCAACTGACCTTGGGTGAACGGGCCACACAAACTGACACCCTGTTGTCTTCCTATCCATTAGGACATGATGCCAAATCCTGGATGTGGGGCACCACAAAATCTTCCCGTAAGTACTCAGAAGGGGGAAAAAAAGGGGGCAGCAAGGAAATTCAAGGCTGGGGATTTTAGGAGAAAAACGCGGAGTTAACAAAAACCTCTTTGGATTTCCCTCCCTCCAGATGATGCAGTCCCCTGCACTCTACCACCCAGTAAGTACCAAGAGACTATCTAACCTCAGCCTATTTCTCCTTACCTTAGCCTGAATTTGTGGGATGGGACAGAAACCAGGAGATGGAGAGTTAGTTGGTGTGTGTCTGCCTGTCTGTCTGTGTCTGTGTACAGGTAGTCCTCGACTTACAACAGTTCGCTTACTGACCATTCAAAGTTTGGTGGCACCATTTCCCACACTTACGACCGTTGTAGCATCCCTGTAATGTGGTCCCGTGATCAAAAGTCAGTCCCTAGGCAGTTGACTCCTAGTTATGACAGTTGCAGTGTCCCGGGGTCATGTCATAGACTTTTGCAACAAGCAAAGTTAATGGGGAAGCCAGATTCACTTATAACCTATTGTGCTATATCAGGGGTGTCCAAACTTGGGAACTTTAAGACTTGTGGACTTCAACTCCCAGAATTCCCCAGCCAGGGAATTCTGGGAGTTGAAGTCCACAAGTCTTAAAGTTCCCAAGTTTGGACACCCCTGTGCTATATACTAACTTCACAGCTGCAGTGATTCCCTTTAACAACTGTGGCGAGAAAGGTGAAAGGGGCAAAACTCACTTTCTCAAATGTCTTGCTTGGCAACATAAATTTGTGGTCGTAAGTTGAGGGCTGCCTATGTTGAGGTGGAATTGAAGGAGGCTTGCATTTCCTGCTGTTTAGCTTGGAGCACTGTCATAAAATTTGGTTCAAGCCACTCAAAATGCGTTTTTGTGTTATTTGGACAAAAAGCAAGGCAAGGGTGCAGCTAAGCTTAATTCGTTCCTTTATATTTATATACATACTTGTCTAATTTCAAAGTTATCGTACTACACTAGGCGGTGCCCAACGAGGCAATACAAATGACTCTGACCAACTGTTTACTTTGCTATGCCCAACAAAGCTAGTTAAATAACTCTGCCCAATCGTTTGGTTTGCTATGCCCAACAAAGATAGTTAAATAATTCCACCTTACTGTTTACTTTGCTATGCCCAACAAAGGTAGTTAAATAATTCTGCCCAACTGTTTAGTTTGCTATGCCCAACAAAGGTAGTTAAATAATTCCACCTAACTGTTTACTTTACTATGCCCAACAAAGCTAGTTAAATAACTCTGCCCAATCGTTTGGTTTGCTATGCCCAACAAAGGTAGTTAAATAATTCCACCTAACTGTTTACTTTGCTATGCCCAACAAAGGTAGTTAAATAACTCTGCCCAACAAGGGTATTCAGGTTGCTATAAGTATGGTTGCCCAACAGGTCGGGCTTCGATGGCTGCCATATTGGTTTATATTGACCTCACCCTGCTGAGCAAACAAACCATTTGAACATGCCTTACTTTTGAGGCCAAAAATTACTGGTCTGCTTTGAAGGAAGAAATGCAAGGAAAATCCATCCAAGACAAGATCTTGCAAGCTGCCTTCTGCGCCATATGATGGATTGCAGCTACCTTGATCCCCTGCTAGCAGGGCAAGAGCCAGTCAGTCGGTTGTGGGGGCATTGAGTGTAACCTGGATTTGTGTCTATTTCAGACGGTGCCCTACACAGGCAACATCTCTGGGGGTTTGGGAGCCAAGAGGACCATTATCGTACGAGGCTCTGTTCCGATGAACTTCAACAGGTCTCTGCTCTCTTTTTGGGCGTGCATTTGGGGATTCGGGCAGAGGAATGGAACTGTTCTCACAATTGGGCATCACTGCCTTTCTGCAATCAGGGCCACCAGCCTCACTCTGTCAGTGTGTCCCTGGCATCGACTGGCCCCCGGCCTGCAAATAAGACACCAGGATTCTGCTTTGGCACAACAAAACACCAATGTTAGGGCCCCTGGTAGACTTTTCCTGGGTTCATCTCCTGTCAGGGTTCCAAATAGCATCCAAAATTAAATCAGAGTCCGAGGCAAAGTATTGCTCAAAGTTCCAATTTATTAAGAGAGACATGTTGGCACATCTGTGGGAAACCTGAATCTGAAGGCTTCCCAGTTTTCCCCATCCAGTTGAAAGTTCAAGATCCTGCCCCCACACCCACAAGTCCATCCCATGGTCTAATCTCCCACTGCCATGCTGGCAGCTTCCACCCATCCAGTTCCGGTCAGGTGCAGAGGTGCAGAGACAAAGGATGACCTTGGCTTTCCAGAAATAATTTTGTTATGGCTACATATCATCTAACTCAGTACAATTCCCCCCCTCTCATTTTCCCACCATAGAAAATGCATAGTAAAGTGTGGCAGGCCAAAGATCAAACAGAAAAGATGGCTGCAGGCCTGACAGCTCCTTTCTCTGATTTTCCCATCTCCCCACTCCTGCAGGGACAGCCCAGTGGAGAAGGAGACTAAGGGTAGTAAAAGCACAATTTCACACACAGCCTGTGGAATTCATTGCCACAAGGAGAAGCAAGGGCTGCTAACTTATGGCAGGGTTCCCTACATGGAGAACCTCAAACTTCATGAAGAGATAGACAAGCTGAAGAATTTGGAGGCCCCTTTAAAGAATGATTAGGTCTTGAACTGTCATTAAGCAGGAATCGGCTGTTGTTTATCAGAAGAATGCTGTTCACTGCTTGACCGCTGCTGAATATGTAGGATTCCCCCCCCCCCCCCCTATATTTGTGTGCTTTGTTTATAGCCCACCGAGAGCTGACTTGGATGAGGCAGGAGCTAAATACAACGAATAAATACCAAAACTGCTAAATGGACTTACACATTCAGCAGCAGTCTAACAATAAATAATATTTGCAAAGGAGAACAAGAGCTGTTTTCCCCCCTCTTACCCATGGAAGCATCTTATTGGATATGGGGGAGGGAGGAATAATCAGATTTCCCTTAATTTCATTCAATAGTCTTTATGCTCGCTTTTTTTTTCTCTCTCTCTCTTTCCAAGGTTCCACATCAATCTTAAGGCTGGCCAGGATATCGCTCTGCACATCAATCCACGCATGCAAGAGCAAACCGTAGTGCGCAACAGTTTTCTGAATGGCAGCTGGGGTCCTGAGGAAAGGGAGGTGCCCTTTAACCCTTTCCAGCCTGGACAGTACTTTGAGGTGAGTTGGCTTTGATTCCAGGGGTCTCGTCAAGCAGAGGTCAAAAAAGTCAACATGACAGCCATAGCTAGGCAAATGATGTCTGGTTCCTATTTTATCTGGCTCATGGAGATATCTCTGGATTTCAGAAAAGAGCCAGACAAGCGAGAAGGCAGGCAGGCAATGGGGAGTGTAGAGAAGATCCAGTTGGGATGCCATCTCCCATAATTCCCAGTAAACACAGCTGTGAAGAATTGAAACCTGAACCTCTGGAAGGATGTTGGAATGAATCACCCAATATAGTGTGGTTTTGCTCACCACACTATAAAAAAAGATGCGGAGACTCTAGAAAGAGTGCAAAGAAGAGCAGCCAGGATGATGAGAGGACCGGAGGCTAAAACATACAGTACGACGAACGGTTGCAGGAATTGGGCATGGCTGGTTTAGTGAAGAGAAGGACCAGGGGAGGCAGGATAGCAGTCCTCCGATATTTGAGGGGCTGCCCCAGAGAGGACGGGGTCAAGCTATTCTCCAAAGGCCCTGAATGCCGGACAAGGAAGAATGGATGGAAACTGACCAAGGAGAGATTCAACCTAGAAAGGAGGAGGAATTTTCTGACAGTGAGAACAATCAACCCATGGAACAGAAGTTGCTTTCGGAAGTTGTGGGAGCTTCATCCCTGGAAGCTTTCAAGAAGAGACTGGACGCCATGTGTTAGAAATGGTGTGGGGTCTGCTTTGGTGGAGGGTGACCTACAAGGCCCCTTCCAACTTTGTTAATCTGTAATTGTGGATAAGAGTGGAACTGCCTCTCCAAAAGGCCATTCAGAATCCCGTTTTTATTTATCTCCTAGAAAATTGTCCTTGCGGTTGCTCTTGGTGCATTAGGGCAGGGGTGTCCAAACTTGGGAACTTTAAGACTTGTGGACTTCAACTCCCAGAATTCCCCAGCCAGCTGGCTGGGGAATTCTGGGAGTTGAAGTCCACAAGTCTTAAAGTTCCCAAGTTTGGACACCCCTGCATTAGGGGGAGAGGAGAAAAAAAGGGTGGCAGTCACAATCCCCCCATATTAATAAAGTTCCCTATGTGTGGTGGGTTTCTTCTGATATTGATGCAGGCTTCATGGCTGATGTTGACCCAGATGTGCTGTTTCGACCACACTAACATCTTTCTTCTCTCTCCAGCTCTCCATCCGTTGCGGCAACCACCGATTCAAGGTTTATGTCAATGGGCAGCCTTTCTTCAACTATGCCCATCGTTACCACAATTTCCCACAGATCAATACCCTGCAGATCGATGGAGACGTGGTCCTTTCTTATATCCAATGCTAAGCATGCCGGGTGGAGAGGGCAGGGCTGGCAGAGACCCTCCGTTTTCCTCTCTCTCTCTCGAGGTCTGCCAGGCGACTCCCGAGTCCTGCTGGATTGGTGTGTTCCACATAAAGATTTTAATAAAGATCTCAATGCTGAAATTAACTTGGCTTTTTTTTGGATCAGCAGTTAACATATAAGTCACAAAATAAAGAGCCAAGACGGGCACTGTTGTATCGTTCACTCCAAGCCGTGTTTCCCTGGCTGCCTAAGCTACAGTGGGCTATTTTATTTCATTGTTAAATGCATTCTTTAACTCTTGGAAACAAGGCTGCAAAAATGAGGCCCGGAGGCTGTTTGACCCTAGAATTCCCTCTAAAGCCGATGGGAACCAAATTTTGCATCAGTAACTCAAGTGAAATGATGGCCCTTTTTTTGCAAGGGCTTCAAAGCAAGCAAAGACGAGGTGGGTGACGTCAGCGGTTTGTGATTGGTCGAATCCATTTGCCTCAGTTTTGGCGGGCTTTCTCTGTCTCCGGGCAGATTTTCCTCGCTCCCTCAGGGGGCGCTTGGTGTCCAGAAAGGCCCAGCAGCCCTTTTGTGATGCCTCAGTGTGGCAGTGTTTACCCACACTCACACTCTTCCCAGCTCTACAAGTCTTGCACACTTCAGAAGGGAAGCCATGCCTCCCTCCTGGGCCTCTGCTAGTCCATCTGGGCTTCTCTTCCAATTGGGACCCCCAGCCGAAACTCCCTTGGGGGCTTCAGGCGGGGGGGGGGCTGTGTGATGCCAGCCCTGCGAGGCAGGCCAAGCAGGGGCACCAAAGTCTGCCTGTTTAATGTTGCATTCCTGTGAAAGTTGCAGCCTCAGATCTTGCCAGTCTGGCCAGACTTCTTGCCTTTCTCTTCAGCCTGGCCTGAGTTGCTCTGTGGCCAGACTGGGGTCTCTTTCTCGGACCTGACTTGCCTGGGGAGTGGCTCCCCCTGTCCCTACTGCCCCTTTCAGGGAGGCCTGTTCTGTGGATGGGCTGAAGCCCCAAAGGAGCCATAGGGCATCCTTGATAGAACTACAGCCACAAGCATGGCTTACACCCCTCACCCCCTCTCTGCCCTTTGGGGGCTTTGCTGGACCTCCCCCCCAATGCAATCTGAAGCATCTCTGGGGCAGGAAATGGGTGCAAGACCGTTCTAATTGGGGGCACACCAGTTGTGCAAGCGATGCCTTTCACTCCTCGCCTCCTCTTCCTCGTCTCTGCCATCACTTTGCATCCCTCAGTACCACCTTTGTAAACACAAGGATGTGAAACGGATGGACAGTCCATCTTCTCTTAAACTTTCAGGGCAGAAAAATACACATATTACATTTAGTTATGTCCCCCCCCCTCCTCACTCTTGGAGGGAGGGGGCTTTCTCTATTTTTAGACAGACTGAAGTGTTAAATGTTGGAGTAGAATCAGGTGAGTAGAGGTCATGGGGTGCTTTCGGCCATGTAATTTCCATAATTCAATCATTCTCAATCAATTTTGCACGTATGGAAAAATTTCAGGAAGGTATGATACCTGAATGGGGTTAGGTCTTCACAGAGGGTGCATTCTAGTTTCTGTTTGAGCATGGACAATAGAATAATTGTGCACGAGGCAATGGAAGCATAACATTTCCTTGTAAATAAAATAACAATAAAGGTATTGGGTTTGGGCAATGAAGCCTAAGGATTAAGATATTAAAATGTGGCAGTGGAGCTGAATAAAGTCACTTAGAAGGACAACAAGGACCAGAAGAGGTGAAGAGCAACAAAGGAGATGCGTCTCCTTTTAATCTTTGCTTTGAGTTTTACTCTTTCTGCACAGCAGGTAAGGCTAAATTTTGTGGGTTGCAATGGACTTTCAGCTGGGGTGCCTGCAGAAATGAGTAACATTTTGTTGAGCTTCTTCCCACACTTTCATTTGCAATCACCAGGAATTCAACTGTATCAGTGGTTCTGTATTCAGGTTGGCTTCCTATTCTCTGCATTAAACTTCTCGGGGTTCACCTTAGCATAAAAATTAGAGAGATAACCTCTTGTTGGACCTTCTGAATTAGACCAATAAAGAAGGCTGAACATTTCTTTGGTTGGTATGAGACGTTTGAGATGAATAGAAATAAAGGAGAGAGCAAAATTCAGAGGCTCATTGGTACTTAAGCTATATATCATCTCTCTCTCTCTCTCTCTCTCTCTCTCTCTCTCTCTCTCTCTCATCTGTCTCTGTGTGTGTGTGTGTGTGTGTGTGTGTTCCAGCATAACTCTGGAACGCGTTGAGCAATTTCAACCAAACTTGGTACACAGATGACTTACTCTCTGGAAACAAATACTGTGGGGGTAAAATATCTTTAACCTCCCTCGGGGTGTGTCTTCTGTTAAGATGCGGCCTGTTGTGCCTTAAAATGGCTTCTACTGTACAGCGCAGTGGAGTTGCTGTGGTAACAGCTTCACAAGGAGGATCTTCTAGTAAGGGGGAAAATGCAACATTAGGAATTACGTTTGGTCTGGACATTTCCCCCCTATAAATAAATATCTGAACAATGCTGGTTATCTGCTAGTTACCTATAAACATCTAAGGGGGTGAATCCTAATCACAAAGGTTTTGTTGTTTGTTTTGTTTTCAGGATAACAAGAACGACGCTGATACAGAGTCTACAGTAAGTTACTTCATCCTGTCTCAGAGCAAAATTAATTCAAGTTTGGGTTTTTTTGGTCCTGTCACTCATGCTTTTAGTAAGAAATAGCGTTTCCTATTTGGAGAATATAGCCATGCATATGTGTGGAATGTAGTGATAAAACAACCGGAGAAGTCACATATGCTATTAAATGAGGATTAGACTGATACCTTTCATTTCCCTTGTAGGAAAATGGCACAGAAATGATGAAAAAAGTTATAGTAAGTACAAAGTAACAGAATTGGGAGGGAACTCTTCCTTGTTCGAGCAGATCCATTTTGGATAAATGACTGACCAATTTCTTCTTAAAAGCCTATGGAGAGGAAAGGGATCGCTTTTATCATGTAGGAAATAGCTCTGTTGAGTAAGTCATATATGTTCCCGTTGAGAAGATACCCTTTGTTTCCCCTGTAGAGTGGAATTGGTGAGGACGCTCTAACAAAATTAATAGTAAGTAGTTCTGTCATCCTCTTCTTCCCTTTCTTTGTTGTCTGTCTGTCTGTCTGTCTGTCTGTCTGTCTGTCTGTCTATCTATCTATCTATCTATCTATCTATCTATCTATCTATCTATATCTATCATTAGCTCTCATCTCTCTGTCTTTCTGTCTTTCTCTCTCTCTCTCTCTCTCATCTGTCTGTCTGTCTCTCTCATCTGTCTATCTCTGTCTATCTATCTATCTATCTATCTATCTATCTATCTATCTATCTATCTATCTATCTATCTATCTATCTATCATCTATCATCATCATCTATCATCTATTGACCCACCCCATCTTGTCCAGATATGACTCTGGGTGGCTTAAAAACATTAAAACTACTACATATTAAAATTGTAAAGAAAAAAAAATAACTGTAATAAATACTATTAAAAGATGGGGAGGAGAGGAACATAATGTATCTAAGATGGTAGCGATGGCACGGATAGAAATATCCTGGGTGTCTTCCTGTCAAAACAGAATTTGATGTGCTTCGATCCTTTGTAGAAATCTTTGAATGATGACTATCTGGACAAATTAACAGTAAGTAGCTCTTTCTTCATCTTCTTTTGAGTAACACAGTTCTTGCCTGCAATGAAGCCTCCTTGTGTTAGAACAATACTGCCCATTTTATGCAGCACTATCCGGCTTAGAGAAGTCATATTTTGATGTCATGTCAGAATAAAAGTAATACTTTTTGTTTTCTTTGCAGGAATGTATACAGAGTGTTTGTGAAATGAATGATTTTGTGGTAAGTATTTCTTTGTTCCTCCTCTGTTCTTTCCTTGTGAAATAGTCTCCTTCCATGTAATGAAGTCCCTCTTTTGTGAGTCTGCTCCAACTCAGCGTCCCACTCCATTGTTCCCAAAGCATCAAGAAAGAGAGAAAGGCTTGGGCTAGTTTTGATGAAGGAGCTTGAGCCACCTCTTTTCCCCCTAAAATACTCCCACCTCCTGCACTGCTGTAAAGCAGGGTACCCAGAAATGAGGAAGGATCAATGAGACCCTTTATTAGACCCATTAGACCCAATAAATAAACCCATTATTGTTATTGCTATTATTATTCATAGTACTGTCAGCAGCGAAGCAACCAAGCTCAGAGAGCACCAAGGACCCCACAGGTTGTATATTTACAACACAGAATATTTAACCTCGCAACTACCTTGCAATCCACCATCCAAATAACCACATCCATAAATTAAGATAGAGATCCCCAGCACTGAGACAACCAACAAATTCATACCAACCTACTAGGCAGTCTGGAAATCAGGCAGTGCATAAATGTAATATATTATCATACCATTGTTTTTATTGTACAAAACAATGTGAATCTGTTCTTTAACTGATGCTGGAAATATTATTGTTATGGTTGGTCACACAATCAACCAGATGTTTAGACTGGAATTGACACTTTATCCACCTATAAAGTCCTTCCCAAGGACGTGGGATAAGTAGATATGATTGTTTGACAGTGTCAAAGCTATCATCGCAGGATGTAAGCTGATTCAAGTACACCTGCCTTTTACATGTAGCTGCCAAATTCTGGGAATTGAAGTGCACACATCTTAAAGTTGTCAAAGGTGAGAAATATGGTACTCTCTAGGTGGATTAATAAATTATAGCTGTAATAATCATACAACTCTGATTCCTAACCTTAACTCCATTTCGTGGCATGTATGATCAAACTCCCTGGAGGAAATATTTGGCATGGGAAGAGTCCTACAAGTTTTCTTTTTTCTGCTTTGTGGTCTGTCTTTCTGCAAAATGCCAAATGGTTTCAACTAGGATCCAAATTGAGCTCAAATTGAAGACAGTGGTAAAAACAGGGTTTTAGTATTCAGGTTGGGATATGATTTGTAGAGAAATTCATTTCTGGCTTTAAGAAATGGGAAAGAGAAGAAAATGTTTTTTTTTCTCCTTCCTTGCAGGACCTCCTGCAGAACATGTTATCTGTTCTTAAGAGAACGCTTCAGGATGATATTCTGATATATCAATTGATGGTAAGTTACAAGGTTGAGTTCTCTCATTTCTTACGTGTCTTTTATGTTATCCTTCTTAGTTATGAAAAATTCCAGCAGGAAGCTATAAACTCTTGGGAACATTGAAAGGAGGGTGTTGTGTTGATTATTGTCAGAAGCTGAAAGTATCCAGCTTTACAGATTTTCACAGGCTTAGGAGAAAGACTTAACAGATATTCTCTCCTGCATCTTACATCATATACCCATATGCATATATATGAGAGGTCTATAAATTCAATAAATGAAATGTATATGTATATATGTGTGTGTGTGTTTCATATATTATATATCATATCATATATATGCATATGGGTATATGATGTGTGTGTGTGTGTGTGTGTGTGTGTGTGTGTGTATATATGTATATGTATATATGTTGTATTTGTGCTGATAAATAAATAAAGGGAGACTAGTATACATCTATTTCAAGCTATTTAGTTCTCATCAGCTAGCCATACCAGGGGTTGTAACATATATGTATGTATGTATGTATGTATGTATGTATGTATGTATGTATGTATGTATATATAAGAAATTCACAATACATGTATAAAAAATAAATGAAAAATGAAAAGAAATAATAGTATTGATATTATATAAATAAATGCAATAAATAAAAAAGAAGTAAAAATAAATAAAGTTTGAGAACATTGTTAATTTGGATTTGTTTTTTTGGCCCTAGCACTCCCTCTTGTGATAAGAAATATGTGTTTCCTAACTGGAGGGAAATAATAATTCGTGTATATGATACTAGGTTGGCAGTGATAGTAGCATGGCTACAGTAGACAGATCCGGGGTATCATGAATCCTAAGATTGATTTATGCATATTGTTGTTGTGCCAGTGTGGAAGAATAATTGGAAAATGGAAGGAAAGATTAAAAAAAATCTCAGAACACTAATCATTCATGTTTGGGTTTTTTGGCCTTATCACTCCTGCTTATAGTAAGAAATATGTGTTTCGCCTTTGGAGAAGGCAGTCATTTGTATGTCTGCTATCCAGAGATCAACAAGTTGGAGAAGTCATATATGTTAACATGTAAGGATCAGACTGATACTGATACCCTTCATTTCCCTTGTAGAAAAGCGGCAGTGGGATGATGGCAAAATTTATGGTAAGTAGTTCTTGGTTTCTCTTGTGCTTTCCATTTGGGTAATCCCAATCCAGAGGTGGCATTCAGCAGGTTCTGACCAGTTCTGGAGAACCGGTAGCTGAAATTTTGAGTAGTTCGGAGAACCAGTAAATACCACCTCTGACTCCCCCCCCCCCCCCATCTATTCTCTGCCTCCCGAGTCCCTGCTGATCAGGAGGAAATGGGGATTTTGCAATAACCTTCCCCTGGAGTGGGGAGGGAATGGAGATTTTACAGTATCCGTCCCCTGCCACACCCACAGAACCGGTAGTTCTAAATCCCACCACTGTCCCAATTATTCAGGTTCCTGGAGGGTAAAAAGCAATTTATAATCAAGAATCACTATGGATTCTTATTTCCACCCAGACTCAACAAACACCAAATCAATACCCACTGAATTCAAAGCTACTCATTGTGAGAGCATCTGACCAGAAGTGTGCATCTGAGTAAAAGTATAGCTACTCTTTGTTTCCCTTTTAGAATGAAATTGGTGATGAAATGTTAACAAAAGTAATGGTAAGCATTTTTTTACCATCATCTCCCCTTTCCTTGGGATTTATTTATTCATTTATTTATTCATTTAATTTCTGCGCCACCTATCTTGTCCAGACATAACTCTGGCTTAAAAACATTAAAAACTACTGCAAATTAAAATAACAAAGCAAAAAATAACAACAGTTAAAAATAACATTGAAAGATGAGAAGGGGGAAATAAAGTCCCCAAAGTTTTGGGGAGTGGGAATTTGTATTTTGAGTACTTAAATAAGGTTTTTTAAACACTCAGGATATACTAAATTGGAAAAGAGATTTTTAGATCTCAAAGATCTTCAAAGAGATTGAAAAGAAAAGACGCTGAACATGGTTAATTCATTTTTGTTTTTTTAATCTTACGACTCCCTGTTATAATAACAAATGTGTTTTTCCTAAAAGGAGGAAAGCAGCAATTCATGTATGGTTGTAGTGATGGCATGGAGAGACCTAATCAGAATCCTTTTTTGTTTTAGGTGAAGTTCATGAAGAGCAAGCCCGGGGCAGCCATGGTGGAGATGGCAGACGGTTACGCAGTGGACAGAGCCATCACCCATCTCAACAATAACTTCATGTTTGATCAGAAGTTGAACGTCTGGTGAGTTCCCCCTGCATTACTCCCAGGCCTTCTTCAGGCATTCGGGTTAAAGCCAGGAGGGCGCGACTGAGCAAGCCTGCCTCCTTGCTTTGCCCGCAGCGTGTCCAAGCAACAAGCCATCATGCCCGGCCAGTCTTACGGTCTCGAGGACGGCTCCTGCAGCTACAAAGATTTCAGCGGCTCCCGGAACAATCGGTTCTCCACCCCGGAGCAAGCCGCCAAGAACCGAATCCAGCATCCCAGCAACGTGCTCCATTTCTTCAACGCGCCTCTGGAAGTGACGGAAGACAACTTCTACGAGGTGAGGATGGGGACCTGGAGTTGGCCATAATTAGGAGGGAGGGCAGAATAATTGAATAGTTTGCTTATTTGTTTATATTTTGTGTTTCTTAACCGCTCATCCTTCCTTAGAGGGTTTAGGAAGAATCGGAGGATAAGCAAAACTTGCTATCCTTAATGTATGACGTGATGATGACGACTTTAATGCAGGGATCTCCAACCTTGGCAGCTTTAAGCCTGGCGGACTTCAACTCCCAGAATTCCCCAGCCAGGTTGGAGACCCCTGTTTTAGTGGATTCAGACAGCATCTCTCTCCCAAATGTAGCTTCCATTCCAAAAAGCAGGAAGCAGTAATTCTAAAAGGGGGGTGGGCAAGCTTTAACACCTGGCTATGATACTAGCAGAGGTTCTGGTGTGCCTAGAAGTAGCAACTGGATTGCACCCAGTTGGGCCCCTTTGCTGGTCCCCCTCGGTGGGCCCCTCTCTCAGGTCCTGAGCTGCTCTTCATTTGGCCTCAGAAGATGAGGATGGATTAACACTCCTTTTTGCCAAAAGTGCTAACAAGAAGCAGCAGCTGTGAAGTGATTCTAACAAACATTTGGCCCAAAACAACAGTGACTTGTTCATTATTTTTCCACTGACCCAACCATTTAAATGAGCTCCTTTGCTGTCAGATAATGCTTAAAAGCTTTGGGCTCCTACCAATATATATTCAACTCAGCACAGAGGTATACGTAAAACACAGTTCCAGGATGGCTGAAAATTGTACGGGGAAGGTAGTGGTGTCTGCAGGAGCCCCTGGGAATGGAACTTGACCAAAGAGCCGAATCCTAAAATATACATTGGTGGGATCAGGATAGTGGCTTAACACTCCTATTACATATGTGGCATTTTTCAGATTTGCGATGAGCTGGGAGTGAAGAGACCGGCTTCCGTCAAGGTGTTTTCAGGGAAGAGTAAGTATCCCTCTGTCTTGAGGACGCTGCTTCTTGGAAAGCAGGGACTGAGGGCCACGCAGAGTGGCTCAGGGTGACTGGAACTGTAGTCCCTCCCTCGAGAGTTTGCCCGCCCGTGTTCCAAGGAGGTGGGTCTGCTCCAGCTTAACCCGTCTCTTGCTTGAAACGCCTGCAGGTGAAAGAAGCTCGTCGGGACTGCTGGAGTGGGAAACCAAAGGGGATGCGCTGGAGACTCTGGCTTTCCTCAACCATTATCAGATGAAAAACCCAAGTAAGCCCCTCTCGCCTTTTGTAGGTGCTGAAGAAGGGGGAGGCCTTGATGGCAATAGGATTTGGGGATCTCCCTGCGCTTTCCCCTTCCTCTGCTTTAATTTCAGGGGTAAGGAAGAGAAGCTAGTAGGTCTTAAAAACACCAACCGATTTTGCCCGTGTTGGAGACCTGGCTAAAGGAATCGGTTTGGAAGGAAAAAGCAGCCACTGGCACCTTCTGAACTGTGGCTCATCAGACCTTGGTAATTTCAAGGCCTGTGGAGTTCATCTCCCAGATTCACTTAACAACAGCTGTGTTACTCACTTCACAGCACCAGGGGTTCACTTAACAAAAATGGTGCCAAAAATGGAGCAAAACTCAATTGTCTTTGCTTAGCCACAGAAACGTGAGGCTCAAGTTGTGCTCATAAATTGAAGGTTACTTATAATAGCAGTAGCCCTTAGACTTATATACCGCTTCAGGGTGCTTTACAGCCTCCTCTAAGCAGTTTATAGAGTCAGCCTATCACCCCCACAGTCTCTGGTTTTTAGTTTAAATCTGAATTCTATGAGAAGTTCATTTGCTTAGAAACGTTTTCTTGACTATTCAGCCCAAAATGGATCACTGTGGGAGATGTCGAGGAAAGCTGGAGAAATGTTGTTGTTTTTTCCTGTGGATGATGGCGTTTTGATTTTCGAGTAAATAAGAGTTGAGGAGACTCATAAACCTGTCTGTCTTTCTCCTAGATGGGCCCTACCCCTACACCCTGAAACTCTGCTTCTCAACCGCCCAACACGCTTCCTAATTGCTCTTCGCTTCCTGACCAAGAAGACTGCTCCGTTAACTTACTTGTGTGTGATCTATTTTTTTTGGGTTGTTGTTGTTTGGCAAAGCTCCGGTGTCCCTTTGTTTTTTTGTATTAAAAAAAAAACAATTAAAAAAAAGCTTAATTAGAGGCTGCCTGCAGCTGGGTCAGCTGGGAAGAGAACCCCCGTGGCCGCCCAAGGACATCGAATTTTAAAAAGATCGTACCTGTGATATGTTCTCCCACCCCCACCCACCCCATTCATACAATGTGTGCTGCCTGTGCTAGTTGGCACATTTAATAAATCTGTTTGGACAATAAATTGTTGTAAAAACAACCTGGAAACACCTCGGGAAGTGGTGGCTGTTGTTTTTTGTAGAAGAGGGGCAGGCAAGTCCACGTTGAGGCTCATTTTTTCTTGAAGGGAATTGGGTTGGTCTGGGTGTCCCTTACCTTGTTCCCATGGAAGCCCAGGCTAAATTTTAAAAGGGAGGTACCGTTTAACTGTTGTTTAATGCAAACCTTTTATTCTTTTCCCTTGCTTCATTGTGTGCCAGGCGGCTTTATAATTTAAAGAAGGGAGCAGGGAGATGTTATTAAATCTATGCCACATTATGCAATACGATGTTGAGCGCTACTGCAGCGTTCATGCTTAGTTTTAGCTTTCCTAGGCTTACAGAACATTTAAGGCCAAGTCCCAAAGGTGCTTTTTTCAGGAGGCAACTGGACTTCCTTGTTTTTCTTCGAAGATGTTTCACTTCTCATCCAAGAAGCTTCTGACAGGATAGTTCTAGGGTTATGTTTATCTTGCCAGAGCTGAACGACTTCAAAAGAAAAAACAAGTCCAGTTGCCTCCTGAAAAAAGCACCTTTTGAGACCACCCTGGCCTGGATGATGGAGAATCTCCACGGAATGTAAGGCTGAGCATCTTTGCTACCTTTAATTTAAAAAAAAAAAAATTTTGGAAATCGCAAGAAACTGCTGAATGGCTGAGAGCTGCCAATGCTTAGGCCAAGGGGGAAGAGGGTAAAAATGCTTCCAAGGAGGAAGGGTGTGGTTGTGTGTCCCTGGCTGCCGTTTTTGGACTTTGGTCTAAACCAGGAGTGTCCAAACTTGGGAACTTTAAGACTTGTGGACTTCAACTTCCAGAATTCCCCAGCCAGCCATGGCTGGCTGGGGAATTCTGGGAGTTGAAGTCCACAAGTCTTAAAGTTCCCAAGTTTGGACACCCATTTTGCATGAGTGGAGGTTTTGTCTAAAGGCCTTTTCTACAAGGGAAGATTCTTTTCCTCTGGAGCTTCCGGTTTTGGGTTAGATTTAAGCCATTTTTAGATCGAAAAATAATTTCCAGCCTTCTGGGATAGGGAATTCTGGGAGTTGAAGACCACCCATCTTAAAATCGCTGAGGTTCATGGGATAGAAGGTGGGGTCTCTGCGCCACTTGCTTTTTTAAAAAATGGACTACAACTCCCAGCGGCCTCCCTGCCACCCACGCTTGACAGAAGTCTCGGGCGGCCCGCACGTCAATCGCTGCTTTCCCATTTCGGCCACGAGGGGGCGGCCGAGGAGCGACGCTATCCGGCTACAGAGGCGGAGCGCGAAGCGGCACCTCCTTTGCGGAGAGGAGATCGGAGCCCGTCTAGCCCAGTCACTCACTGGTGCGCCCGCCCCTTTGCCCTCGCCTGCGGTAGGAGAGGCGAGAGCCATGGCGGTGGTGGTGGCGGCGTCGGGGGTCCTCGGGGGGCTGCTTCGGAGGCGTGAGTGGGCGGTCTCTCCGGTCCCTCCCGGCTCCTTCCCTGCGCTTTCAGCCCCTCCTCTCCCTTCCCCGGGGTCCCATTGCACCCCCCTGCTTCTCTTGCTGACCCCCCCGCCCCTCCCTGCCCCACTCCCCCCTCCTCACCCCAACTCAGCCTCCCAAGGCCTTGGACCTCAGTGCCCATCATCCTCAGCCGGCCAGGGAGAAGCCATCTTGCTCTGAGGGGGCCCCTGCACAGCTTGTCAGGGGTTGGGGCGGGGAACAGATTGCCCCCCCCTTCCCTCCCCGCTTCTGGAAGGGGGGGCAGTAAGCAGGGTGTGGGGGGGGTCCTCCGTTGCCTTCTCTGCAAGCCATGTTGGCTGGCTCCTTCTCCCTCCCACACACCCCAAAAATCCCCAGCAGGTGTTTTTTGAGCCACCCAGGAATTCCCGGGAGAGGGTCCTCCTCTCTCCAGGTAGTCCTCGACTTACAACAGTTCGTTTAGTGACCGTTTTCCAGCACCATGGCACTGAAAAACAAAGGGATATCGCTCTTTTAAAGACTTCTGACAGCATCCCCATGGTCAACCTTCAGACACTTGGCTCCTATTTATGACCCGGGGTCACGCGATCCCCTTTTGCGACTTTCTGACGAGCGAAGTCGGGTGAGGCAGCTGGATTCACTTCCAACGACCGTGTGACTAACTGAATAACTTCACTGATTCGTTTTAACCGATGGTAGCAAAATGTTTCGCTTAATGTCGGTGCCTGGGAAAACAGGGCAAAACTCCCTTTAACAAATGCCTCACTTAGCAATGGAAATGTTGGGCTCGGTTGTGGCCGTAAGTCGAGGACTACCCGACCTTGCTGTTTGAACCCTTCTGAATTTGCAGTCTTTTTGGAGCTGATGCCCCCTTTTGCCCCTTCCTGCTTCCATTCCTGCCCCCCCCCCCCCGCTCTTCTTCCCACCTCCCTCTTTGGTGCCACCTGCAGCTTCCCTCCCTTTTGGGGATCAGGCTGCTCTGATGATCTCTTTTGCCTGGGGTGGAATTGCAACACGGGACAGGACAGGCAGGATGTTTTCCCAGGGAAAAAAAGTGCAACCTTTGGACCTCCGGCGCCTGTGAAGGGAGGGAGGCAGTGAGTGCGAGTGGGTGGGTGGGCTTAAGAGCGGTCAGGGTCTGCCCTTCCCTGGGATCTCCTCCTTTGCCAGGAACTCTTCTTATTCCGCAGGGAAAAGCCCCTTCCCTCCTCCTCAGCCAGGTTGCAGCCCGATCCCTTGCGCAGGACCTTTGCTGAAGAATTCTTTGGTTTCTAGACATTGTCCCATCTCTGCTTTGGGGTGTCCTGGCCACAGCAATTTGATTTCCCCTCATTGGAGGTAGTCCTAGCCACTTGGAAGGAAAAGGTTGGGTGGCTTGAGGAGAACAGGAAGGTACAGCTAGTCCTCGACTTACAACAGTTCATTTAGCTATGCTGGCTGGGGAATTCTGGGAGTTGAAGTCCACAAGTCTTAAAGTTCCCAAGTTTGGACACCCCTGATTTAGTGACTGTTCAAAGTTACAACGTCACAGACAAAAGAGATGGTTGTTTTTTCCCCACGGAAGACTGTTGCGGCATCCACAGTCACATGATCCAAATTCAGATGCTTGGCAACTTTCTCGTATTTATGACGGTCGCAACGTCCCGGGTTCACTTTCTGAGCAGCAAAATCAACGGGGAATCCAGATTCATTGAACAACAACCGTGGGACTCATTTAACAACGGCAGGCATTCACCAAACAGCAGTGGCAAGAAAAGTTGCAAACCAGGGCAAAAAAAAATATATCACTTCACAACTGTTCCGCTTAGCAAAATTCACTCAACTGTTTCGCTTGGCATAAATATTGGGGCTCAATTGTGGTCGTAAATCGAGACTCCCTGTATGTAGGTCCCTCGTGCTCCTGTGGGAAAGAATCCAAGGTTGTAGGTTTCTTGGTAATCTCCCAGGGAGTTTCTGTGGCTGAACGGGGGGGGGGGGGGGGGAGAAAGAGAGGCTTAGGTAGAACCAAGGCTTGGGGGCAGGGAGGGGGAGATCTTCGTATGACCACGACATACCATATTTTTCAGAGAATAAGACGCACCATAATTTTGAAGGGGTACATTTTAGAAAAAAGTTTTTGCACTCTGCAAAAAAAGTGCATGCAGAGGCTTTGGGAGGCCTACAAAGTGCTCCTGGGGGGGGGGCAAAAACAGCTCATGTTTTGCTCATTTTTGCCCTCCCCAGCCCCCAGGAGCACTTTGCAAGGCTCCCAGAGCCTCTGCGCGTTCATTTTTCCCAAAGCTTCTGGAGGCCAAAAATGCTGTATACAGTGTATAAGACGTACCCAGATTTTCATCCTCTTTTTGGGGGGAAAAAGGTGCGTCTTATACTCCGAAAAATACGGTAAGTCAGGTATCCCGCACTTCAGGGTTTCAGCCCCACTGGACTCACTAGGGAGTTTGTTGGTTTGTGATATAAGTAGAGAACCCTGATTCTCACCCTTGGCAGGTAGAAGATGCCAAACCTGTAAATCGGTGTTTCTCAACTTCTCAGCGATGTTCAAAGTTGCCAAGGTTGAGAAACTGAGATTTAGAGGTTGCCTAAATTTTAATTATCTCCAGGCGTTGAATAATCCAGCAGTAGAAAAGAAGTCAGGAGGCTCTCAAGGACAACGATATAAACGAAACATCCATCCATCCATCCGAAGCTCAACCATTTTCCTCACCCAGAGCCTGGGAGGAGAACCAAGTCCTCCGGAAGGAGCTTCTGGAAGGGCACAGGGTTTGAGCCCCCTGGATCTCTGGGGCGAGCCCTTTCCAGAGGCCCCACTAGATCAGGGGCCCTTTTCTGACTTGTGGACTTCAACTCCCAGAATTCCTCCCCCAGCAAAGCTGGCTGAGGTATTCTGGGAGTTGAAGTCCACAAGTCATAAAGTTGCCAAGGTTGGAGACTCCCCAATCTAGATGACACTGGTTTATTGAGCAGCCAAAACTCAAACTGATCCCACCGTTCTGCCTGCACGCATGGAGTTTGCACCTGAGCACAGGTGGCTTCCTTTGAGGACCTTCCTTTCAGGACGAAGCTTGGCCCTCTGTTGTTTTTTCACTGTCCATTCACCCACTGTCCATTTCCCCCCCCCCTCTTCCCAGATCTCTCCGTTCATCCTGCTTCCTGCCGTGGCTTCAGAATCATGGCCTCAGAGCCGCAGCAGCAGCAGCCGCAAACTCCGCAGCAGCAGCCGCCCAATTCCTTGCCCACCTACGAGACCTTGAAGTTGGAACGGGTCCGCGAGAAAGTGCTGCACGTAGAGCTCAACCGGCCGGAGAAAAGGAACGCCATGAATGTCGCCTTTTGGAGGTAACGGGAAATCAGATTTTTTTGCACCGCTGACGTGAGTCGCGGGACCGAGGGAGGCACGGTGAGAGAAGCCTCAGAGACGTCTGGCCTGGCTTCTGACCCACCATCCTTATCATGCTCGGAGTAGCCAAACCGAAAATGAGACACAGGTGGTCCTCGACTTACGACTGCAATTGAGCCCAGAATAAGTCCCTTTTTTCAGTGCCGTTGTAACTTTGACCGGTCACTAAACGAACTGTTCTCAGTCAGGACTACCTGTGGTACTTCTTTTTTTTTTTTATGAGGATTAATCAGAGAAGACTAAGGCACGGTTGCTCTGCCCCATTGGTCCTGTCAACGGGGAGGCCAGATTCACTTAGCAACAATGTCAGAGTTTTGGCAGCGTGACTATTATACGAGATAGACCCAGGAGCAAAACACAGCACACAGAGCCTTTAGACAATTAATAGTGGTTTATATATACAGTACATATATACAGACATACATATGGTAGATAAATCCTTTACCACTCAGCTACGGACACAAGGAGAGAAATGAGATACACGATGAGAAAGAAACACCCTCTAATGGCCACCTATATATAGACACCTCTTAAAAGGGAAATGATTTGTGTGGACCCCATCAGAGTCTTAAACTGGTGATACCTATATTGCTGAATCATCCTCATTGCATCAGCTTATAACTTTACATCAGATGGCAGCTATTAAATCCTCAGTAGCTGACATTACTAATTTTACAAGTGTGGCAATTCGCTTCACAAAAGCCGTACAACGGGGTAAAGCTCTCCTAACAGATTTCTCGCTCGGCAACAGAAATGTTGTTGCCATAAGTCGAGGACAGTCTGTATTTTTTGAAAAATCTAAGCCAGCCATCTACCTCCAAGGTTCTCAGTCCAATGTGGTCTCCTCTTGTCATAGAGAGATGGTGGAGTGCTTCAACAAGATTGGCCAAGACTCTGAATTTCATGCTGTGGTGATATCGGGAGCTGGGAAAATGTTCACTTCAGGTAAGAAGGACGGAGGCGTTACGTCCGAGCGAGCCCTTCTCCTTAGATCAGGAAAATGTAGCAAGGAGCTCCCTGGGGTATACCTCTTGGGGTCTTTCTCTTGGAGAGGATTTCTGTCTGCAAGGAGAATAAATCCTTCCCTTCCCCACCATCCAGTCAGAGCGGAAGAAGCTTCTTGGATGAGAAGCAAAATGTCTTCAAAAGAAAAAACAAGAAAGTCCAGTTGCCTCTTGGAAAAAAAAGCACTCTCCCGAGAATCTCCCTAGACATTTCAGATCAAACTTTCAGTCCTATCAGAATTCAATTTACACAATCACTCTTAAGTGATCCCGTGGCTTAGTTTTGCATATTGGGAAGTTACAGTTTGTACTGCAAATCATGTTTAGGGACTCTTCCCAAAGTTTAAAGAGTGGGGGTGGGGGAGGGGAACGGAATCCCGAGTTTTAAGGAGAAATGTGTGTACTTTAATACCTGCGAGATACAGTCATAATTTTGCTTGTGCTGCTGAGTGATTCCAATAAGTAGCAAAATTGGATGCAAAATTTGGTCCCACCAGCTTTGGAGAAACTTCCAGGGCCCAATGATCTCCCAGGTAGGTCCCAAAGTTTTGCAGCCTGGTTTTTGGGAGTTGAGGAATGCATTTAACAAATAACGCAGTCCATGGTGGCTTAATTAGCTGAGGGCTGCCAGGTAAACATGGCTTAGAGTGAATAGTTTCAAGTTTATTTGATTTATAGACCGCCCGCTCTCCCCGAAGGGAAGGGAATAGGCAGGTGTTCAATGATTGAGCTAGAGGACTAGAGTGTTGTGACCGAGGTGTCCCAAGAGCCTGAAGCAAACTCCTTGTCCCTTTTATTAATCGACTGTGAATTCTGCTCCTTCACACCCAGCAAAGTCTTTCAAGGGAGGATTTACGCTCACAGACCTTCTCTGGCTTGGAGAGCTGCCAGGGTGATATCTGAAAAACTTGGCAAGGAGTCTCAGAGAGCCACGAACCAATTAAGCGAACTAACTGTCTCCTGTAAATTCCACTCCCCCTTCGCTCCTCTTTTATTCCCTCTGGGAGGGGCCGTTCATCGTCCACCTGTGGCCTTACTCTCAAGTCGACCCCTGTTCTTTAGCTCTTCCCTTCATCTGGCCACTCTGCGCATGCGCACACTGGGAACAGGATCCAGCTGTTCTTCTGCCCCACTGATGTCCGATTCCGAAGGCAGCTGATAACTGTTAGATGGCCTGGCCCCCTCTCTGCCTCCGACACAGAGCCCTCCCCAGACTCCAGGACTGGCCCAGGTTCCTCCCCAACCTCCTCACTGTCCGGATCTGCTGCCAGCTCGAATGGCCGCTGGTGGTCCAGAACATAGAGCCACTCCTATTGTTCTCCATCCCTGCCCTTCCACAGGCATCGACCTCATGGAGATGGGCAGCGTTTTCCTGATGGCAGGAGGTGACGACGTGGCTCGAAAGGCTTGGAACATCCGCAAGCAGATCCGAGAGTACCAAGAGTCCTTCACGGTCCTGGAGAAGGTGCCTGGGCTGAGGGACCGGGGTTGGGCAGGAGTGCCAGAAAACCGCCTCCACCCGGCACTTAATGTCATCTTTGCTTTGCAGTGTCCCAAACCCATCATTGCGGCCATTCACGGGGCCTGCATCGGAGGAGGTAAGCCCCCTACGCCGTGCGTATCTGAACCTGGAACTTCAAGTGGCTTCAGTTCCTGGAATTGGGTCGCAGGGGTGGGCTGAGGAAATGGCCAAACTCCCGATTCTGCACCGTTTGAATTCCAGGAGCTAAACAGTAGGATCTTATTGCTTTGCATAAGGGGTGCAAGTCTTAAACTGGCTGTGTTTCTTAACCTTGCGCTTTTTAAAAATGTGCGGATTTGAATTCTGGGAGTTTGAAGTCCGCCAATCTTAAGGTGCCCAAGGTTGAGAAGCACGGCTGGAACTGCTTTATACTTCATTTATAAAACCTCATCTTGTTACCTCTTTGCCAGGCCAACACTAGGAATGTTTGGGTGGTTTTAATGACGGCCTGGCTGGAATTCTGCTCTCATTTAATCTATGAGTAAAAATGGAATTCTGGGAGGAAAAGGGTGTTTTTATTCCTGGCTGATGCACCAGTGATGTTGGGTTTTAAGAGGTGTTTATTTTTCCTGCTCATGGAAGAAAGGAACGCTGTCTCTTACATACCCCACTACTCAGTGGTGAAATTCAATTTCTTCTTTCCTGCCTAGGCAGGGGGTTGGACTAGAAGACCTCCAAGGTCCCTTCCAACTCTACTATTGTATTGTATTGTATTATTCTTACTATCAGTTTGGTGGGTGTGGCTGGGTGGGCGTGGCAGGGGAAGGATACTGCAAAATCCCCATTCCCTCCCAATCAGCTGGGACTCGGGAGGCAGAGAATAGATGGGGGCGGGGCCAGCCAGAGGTGATATTTGCCGGTTCCCCGAACTACTCAAAATTTCCACTACCGGTTCTCTGGACCCTGCTGAATTTCACCCCTGCCCCTCCTTAGTCACAAATCTCGGCTGTTTAAAAGCAGTTTCCAAAAAGGCGAATGATGTTGCAGCATTATGGGCTACTGAGTCTTCTTCCAAGCTGTCGCCGCACTTGAGTCCCTGCGGGTGGGCAGAGGACAGGTGATGCAGGATCTTCCTGGAAGGTGGGCTGGGTGGGCCCTGAGCTGCCCCCTCCTTCGCTTTGTGTTGCTGTGGGGGGGAGAAAGAGGGGATGGAAAAGTGGAAAACGGACTCTGGCTCTTCTCCCTTTGAAGGTGTGGATCTCATTTCGGCCTGCGATATTCGCTACTGCACACAAGACGCTTGGTTCCAGGTGAAGGTGCGTTTGCCGCAGAGACAGTTTTACCCTAGAAACGTCTGGTTAATAAGCACCAATGATGCTAACAAGGCACAGATATACAGCCGGTCCTCAGCTTAGGACCACAGCTGAGCCCAACATCTCCGTTCTTAAGTGAGACATTGGTTAAGCGAGTTTTGGCCCATTTGACGACCTTTCTTGCCTCAGTTGTTAAGGGAATCCCTGCGGTTGATAAGTTAGTAACCCAGTCGTTAAGTGAATCTGGATTCCCCCGTTGTCTTAGCTTGTTAGAAGGTCGTAAAAGGGGATCATGTGACCTTGGGGGACACCACCAATGGTCATAAGTATGAACCAGTTGCCAAGCACCTGAATGTTGATCACATGACGGGGGGGGGGGAAGGGAATGAGGCCAAGGTGGTAAGTGTGAAAAATGTGTCATCACTCCCTTTTTCCAGTGCTGTTGTAACTTTGAACAGTCACGAAATGAGCTGTAACTCAGACGACTGGGTTTCCAAATTTCTTCCTACTGGTGCGCTCTTGTGCGTGCACAACGCCTCTGTGCACTCAGAAGAATGCGCATGCACAGAAGCGTCTGGGCAGGTGGGCAGAGCCTCCTGCCGCTGCTACTACTGGTTCGCCCAATCCGGACCGAACTGGGAGTAACCCACCTCTGCTGTATTCCCTTCCTCGGTCTCTTGTCTTTTAATGTTGCTCTTTTTCTTCTCGTACACACAAAGACATACATAAATACACGTATGTTTATTCCAGGCCACAGGCTTGTCAGATACGGGTTTATTCAGATGGGAAAAACAGCCGATTTCACCCTTTGGGCTGGCATTGCAAAGTGCCAACGGAGTATTATAAGGGGTGTCAGGATATCTACGTGCCCATATCATCCTTGGGAGTAAATCAGTGGATGAATAACCATCTCCTTGTGCCTCCTTTCTTCAGGAAGTGGATGTCGGGCTGGCAGCCGACGTTGGTACATTGCAGCGTTTGCCACGCATCATTGGAAATCGGAGGTGAGGCCTTCGCTTCGTGTTGGCTCGGCAGTCTTCCGGGTTTTGCAGGACAGGAACTGCGGCTTCCCCTACTTTGGAAAGTGGCCGTTGGGATTTTTCTCTGGCCTAAAGGAGCCGAGCACATTGAGCCCATCATTTGCTCAGATGATCTGCATCTGAGATTTGGGGTATTTTGGAAGCCCCCATGAACCGCACCTCATCACATCAAGGGAAGGCCGCTACATGTGCTGGAAGTGGGGTCAGAGGTCGATTCCCCAAATATAGTCTGGAGATGGGCAAACAATCAGGTCTCCACAGTTCCTTCTGCCCAAAAACGCCTTGCCTGCTTGTGACTCAGGTCTCTCTGGTTTTAACGTTTTTATTGAGTTATAAAATATTACAAGATACAAAAGACAAAAGTAAATGGGAAAAGGGTGAGGAGGAAGAGGGGGAAGAGAAGTGTAGAAGGATTAGGAAAAAAAAGAAAAAGAAGCACTCACTATCCGACTCTCTGTTGAAGTAAAATAAGGCATTAACATCAAATCGCAACTTTTTGCTTTTTCATAATAATATGAACAAGCCATTTCTGTAAAGCTCTATCAATTGGTAAAACCCAAGATCAAAGTTCAGAAGAGGTTTCCAAAGCATAAAGTTCAGAAGCGGTTTCCAAAGCATGAAGTTCAGAAGTGGTTTCCATGTGGAAACACAAGTATTTATGTTCTTCTCTTTAATCAAAGAGGTCAGTTTTGTCATCCATCAGCTTCTGCAACCATTTGTCTGTGTTAGGAATCGAAGTGTCCCTCCATGTTTGTGCATTCAATAGTCTTGCTGCTGTCAACATATATAGTTGACAAAGTTCTTTTTTTTTTCTCCAGTTCTTTTTCCGTTAGACGTGACTGAGGTATCTTTTAACCCACTGTTGACCATCTCTTTCCAGCCTAGTGAACGAGCTGGCTTTCACTGCCAGAAAGCTGATGGCTCCAGAAGCGGAGAGCTGTGGCCTTGTCAGGTGGGTCTGCCTTGAAGCCGAGTCTGGGGGCTGTGGATGTTTCTCAGTTTTGTGATTCCCACTCGGAGAGCCCCTTTGTCAGAACCAGCTCCCTGATTTCCCATCTCGTTGAGGCAGGAAACTGGGAAATATCTTCTCCAATAGAATGAAATTGAAACAGAAACAGAATTAACAGAGTTGGAAGGGGCCTTGGGGGCCTTCTAGTCCAACCCCCTTGCTTAGGCAGGAAACCCTACACCACGTCAGACAAATGGTTATCCAGCATCTTCTTAAAAACTCCCAGTGTTGGGGCATTCACAACTTCTGGAGGCAAATTGTTCCATTTATTAATTGTGCTCACTGTCAGGAAATTTCTCCTTAGTTCCAGGTTGCTTCTCTCCTTGATTAGTTTCCAATTGGTTAGCCCCCATCTTTTTAAAAAATGAAACCCTAAATATTATCTGAGTCTTCCTTGCCCAGTTGCAAAAGATCCTCACCTCCTCCCATGGAGCTCAATCCAGATGTTTTCACAGAGGCACCCCTAGAGCTGTGTGCTTTTCATTTTCCCACAATTGTCTGGCATTCCCCGTATTTCCATAGAAGATTTCCCAGCTGTTCCCCACCACCACCACACCACACCCCCCATCCAGGAACTAAACAGACTTAGCTTTCAAGACCAGGCAAAGTTGAGCGAAAACCGTCATCTTCTCAACATCTGCAACCAGGAGAAGTATCATTAATTCCACCAGCTTTGCTGGCTGGGAAATTCTGGGAGTTGAAGCCCATCCCTCTTAAAAGTTGACAAGTTTCAGAAACAATGAGCTAAAGTAGATTCTTGAGCAAGATTGTAAAGTTTTTCTCCGACTTCCCTTGGATTGAAAAAGAAAAGGAGGATTGGCAGCCGTTCCCTACCTGGGGCCTTTAAAGTTTATTTAGACTATTCCCTCAAATCCAAGGCTTGGGCTGGAGGAAGCTGCCAAAATCTCAGAAGTTCCTCTGCTTTCCTTTCCCAGCCGCGTGTTCCGCGATCACGAGACGATGCTGCAGAGCGCCTTTGACTTGGCCACCGAAATTGCCAGCAAGAGCCCGGTCGCGGTGCAGGGGACTAAAATGAACCTGATTTACTCCAGAGACCACTCGGTGCCCGACAGCTTGAAATACATGGTGAGGGGTGGGTCGTCTTTATAGGTGCAGCTGGGGGTCTGCATGTTGGGAGGTCTTGGGTGTTTGGGCCAGATAGTGGAGAACAGAATAAGAGAGTTGGAAGGGGCCTCGGAGGTCTTCTAGTCCCTTCCAACTCTGCTGTTCTGTTCTATTTCATCCCACCCTATCCCATTCCTATCCCTGTCCTATCTTATCCTATTCCATCCTATCTTATTCCTCTCCTATCCTATTCCTCTCCTATCCTATTCCTATCCTATCCTATTCCTATCCTATCCTATTCCACCCTATCCTATTCTATCCTATTCCTATCCTATCCCTATTCCATCCTATCCTATTCCTTTCATTTCTATTCTATTTTCTGTTCTATTTTCTATTCTATTTTCTATTCTATTTTCTATTCTATTCCATTCCATTCCGATCTTCTATATTATTCTCCTAGCTGATAACCTGGCGTTACCCGGCTATTTATTTATTTATAGGGGGAAAATGTCCGGACCAAACGTAATTTCTAATGTTGGATTTTCCCCCTTACCAGAGGGAACCCCTTTGTGGAGTACTGTACAGTAGAAGTCATTTTGGGGCAGTACAGTAGAAGCCATTTTAAGGCACAACAGGCTGTATCTTAACAGAACACCACCACCACCCCAAGGGGTGATAGGGGATGTCTTACCCCCACAGTATTTTTTTACAGAGAGTAAGTCGTCTGTGTACTAAGTTTGGTTGAAATTGTTCCAGAGTTATGCTGGAACACACACCCATCTTCCCCCCCCCCCCCCCATATATATATATCTATGTATGTATTTGTGTATGTGTATAAGCATATTCTATCATTCCCAATTTCATTCCATTTCTCCTACTCCTATTCTAAATATTTGCAGCATGCTGGAACCCATTCATTGGCATTTGCGTCTCCTTCATCAGGGCTTGCAACTCGCTGCCGTTTTGCTAACAAACAAAAAAAAGGTTTATTTGCGAAAGTCTCCTTTTAATACCATTGCAAGCCAGAAGGGGCACACTAAGCGTGTCAGGAGGCCGGCAGCCACGATCAGCATCTGCCTTGAAAGTCTGAGGTCAGAAAAGACCAGGCAGAAATCAAAGAGTGCCCAGTTCTATTCCAAATTGCTAGTCGGTCTGTGCTTTGGGGGGAAAATTACCTTTTACATCAATCTCATTTTATTTGGAAAATGCATACGGCCACCTTTCCTAAACACATCATAACTCTGGCCTCACAGCCAGTTTGTACGACCAAAACAAACCCCCAGCACAATAAAGCCTCTGTGGAACCATCAAAGTACAGCCAGTCCACACGTTTAGTTCCCATTTGCTTCCTGGCCCCAGTTCTTGGGGGGGGCGAGCAGCTCTTCACCCCCTGGCAGAAGGTCGAGGGGGTTGAGGCTTTGCAGAGTCATGAAGAGGCTGTTTTCCTGGGTGAGGGGTGAACGCGTTGCTCACGCTTTGAGATTCTGGAAGCGAAAGTCGCTCCCTCTGACTCCTGCTTGCCTTCTGAACTCCCCTTCAGGCCGCCTGGAATATGAGCATGCTTCAAACGGAGGACATCATCAAGTCCGCCCAAGCCGTGATGGAGAAGAAGACGCCCAAGGAGGTGGTCTTCTCCAAACTGTAGGTGGCAAGCTGTCCCGAAGCAAAGGCGGGGGGGTCACACACAGCGGCTTTGCAGAGGCCAAACCTGGACACAAGCAAGTCCGCAGCATGAAGTGCCTTTGAATCACACACCGCCTACCTGTTCCCTTCTCACCTGCCCATTTCTTTTGGGGTGCTGCGAAGCGAGAAACACCCCCCCTTTGAAATAGGGGGTGGGGGAGTGTTTGCTCAAGCACGCAGGTTAGCAGCAGAAGAACAGATGAATGTAGATGACGAAAAAGCTGATTTTAACCAAGATTAAATCCTGTTTTCATTATACGACCTGGCCTGTTTTGGCTTTTGATTTTACAGCCGTATTTCCTCCTATGACTAAAGCGATTCTAATTTATCGCCATTTATCTGCTGCTGCTTTATTAGAGAGCAGGAGGAAAACATGGGGGGTTTGGGGCTAATTTTAGGAATGGAGCCCAGACCTACAGGGGCACAATTGTGATTGTGAGAACAGAGTAAAAGCCTGCAAGAGTTTAACGATTCTGTAGTTCAGTTGAAGAGAAATCTGGGGGGAATTGGGGAAATTAAGCGCTTTGGAGCTGGGGTGGACACAGGCTACTGCTTGCTGTACCCCCTTCCATCTTGCCACATCCTCCTCCTGTCATCTGGGCACAGAGGTGGGCCAGAATCCAACTGGCAGGGCGTAGTTGCAAACGTACGTGGCATCTTTTTATGGCTTCACTTCTCTGTCCTAGCCTCATCATGCCCTCTCTCCCAATTCACCAAGCTGCCCAGCCCTCCGTCTCCCACGTTACACCCCGTAAAAACTGTCTGCTTGTTTAGTCAAACGTATCCCTGACTCTACTAAATCCCGCAAAGTTATTTGCTGACCGCTCCCTCCAGTGCCGCTCCCTGACTCCGCAAACCACAGAAGCCATCCATTCACCCTAGCCCAGTTTGAGTTTTTATGGGGCTGACTTACAAACGGTAGGGCTCAGAGGTTTGCAGGTCTGTCAGTGCCCACCAAATGGCTGTTGCTTGGCAAAGTTCAGGAAGAAATGTCCCAAAGGTGCTTTTTCAGGAGGCAATTGGACTTACTTATTTTTTCTTCGAAGACATTTTTGCTTCTCATCCAAGAAGCTTCTTCAACTCGGACTGGATGGTGGGGAATGGAAGGATGTATGTTTCTTGCAGAGAGCTGGTCCTTTGCATCCTTTTAGAGAGTCGTTGAGGCCACTTGGAGATTTATCTGTGTCCTCAGGGTCACCTGAGTGGTGCAAATGGTTCCTGCAGTCTGTAATTTTTTTTCCTCTGGGAATCCGTTCCTACTCCCACACCTTTCAAAGGATGTTTGTCCCAAATTGTATAGCTAAATATCTGTGGAGATTCTCAGTCATCCAGGTCAGAGTTGTCCCAAAGGTGCTTTTTCAGGAGGCAACTGGACTTGCTTATTTTTTTCTGTCGGAAGATGTTTCGCTTCTCATCCAAGAAAAGCTTCCTCAGCTCTGACTGGATGGTGGGGAATGGAAGGATTTATACCCCTTGCAGATAGCTAGTCATTTGCATCCTTTTAGAGAGAGTCGTTGAGGCCCCTTGGAGGTTATCTGTGTCATCGGGGTCATTTGAGTGGTGAAAATGGGGGTGTTTTCTGCCCTGTCCCTTCAAAATACAAAGTCTAGTTGCCTCCTGAAAGAGCACCTTTGAGGGACAACTCTGACCTGGAATGACTGAGAATCTCCATAGACTTTCAGGAAGAAATGCAAGTGATGCCAAAATTGTTGTTGAGCCTGGACAAAAAGCCCTCCGTCGCCTTAACAGTTGGTGGGGAAAACTGGGATGGAAACCAAGAAGGAAGTCAACCCAACCAGACAGATTGAACGAAGACATCAATGCTCTTTGTAATGAGTAAAATTATAACTTAAAAAGGTGTAAGTGGAATCCTGCACGCCTGAACTGGCTTCCCCCTCCATTTATCTTTGCTGAACTAGGTGGGGTTTGTCTGAGATGTTTTTCTCATGACTTCCTGGGGTGAGGGGCTCAAGCCCCTTCTTCACTGACCATTGCCTTGACATGGCTCTTCTGTAACAATGTGGGCCTGGTCCTGAGACACAGGAGGAAGGGCTGCAGCCTAGTCCTGGGCCCTCCAATCTTGGCAGCTTTTAAGCCTGGCGGACTTCAACTTCCAGAATTCCCCAGCCAGCTCACCCGAACCGGTAGTAAAAAAAATTTGCAGCCCACCACAGATGTAGGTATTTCCACAGCCCTCTTTTTGACTTGGGCAGTGTACAGGTTTTTAGATGGAAGGCAGGTTGGCATCCATTGTCTTTTCTGCAGTTCTAATTATCCGTTGAAGTCCGTGTCTGTCTTGTTGGATTGCAGAACCAAACCAGACAGTTATGGAGGTGGAGATGACAGACTCAATCATTCCTCTGTAGAACTGTATCAGCAGCTCCTTGGGCAGTTTGAGCTCCCTGAGTTGGCGCAAAAAGAACATTCTTTGTGGTGTTTTTTTCGATGACGTTTTCGATGTCAGCTGTCCATTTTAAATCTTGAGATAGGATAGAACCTAGAAACCTGAAGGTCTCTCTATTGTTGATACTGTGTTGTCTAGTACACGAAAGGTCCATGAGACTTTTCCTGCCTCGCCCTGGACATGCTGAGCTACTGGCCTCTTATTTGTCAGGACAGGTGGACTGGGTGCCACCTCCCTTGTGCCCCACCCCTTCTTCCTTCTTTTATAAAAGCAATAGATACGGTTGCTTCGCTTCTTATTTGGGCATTGATCTGGACCAGCGCCTTAAAACAGGATCAGCATGAGTTACTTCCCAGCACCCGGCTACATGCCTGCTTATAACCCGGTAAGTGTCTCACCCACCTGATCTTACCCTCACTGTACACCTTTGCAACAAAAACTATTATGCACCCCCGGATGGAGAAATGCTGAAAATTGGAGCGGTGGATAATAGAGGTGGAGGAACTGACCTGTCTGAATCAGGGATATAAAACGGTAAGTACTTTTTGTAAAAAAACTGGGCATCTGTTGGGGACTTTTTGCTGAAAACGGATGAAAGGAAAGGACGTCTGGATTTGCTGATTGAAAAATGGCTCAAAGGTGGGATATTGTCATGTAATATTGAAGGAGGAGGAGCGAGAATAAATTGGTGGAGTTTTGGGTGGTTTTCTGAACTTGGTGGTTTCCTTCCAGCTGGGAGACAGCCGTTGAGTTGAACCCTGAGCTACCTATATTTTCTTCTCTTGGGATAATAGGTTGGTTTTAAACTCCTATAGAAGGTGGGAAATCCCTTATTTAACCACCTTTCTCCTTTTTTCCCCCCCTGCTCATTTTTTTCTTTTTGTCTTTTTCCTCACTCTTCTGTGTTTTTTCAAGTTTGTCTTGAAAAATAAGGGGACCGTGGGATAAAAGAAATGCGTGTTTGGGGTGGAAATGTAATGTGAGATACCGCCTGAGCCAAGATGCTTCTTCCTCCTCTAGTAGAAAAAAGGAAGGGAGGGGGAAGCGCACTCAGACTGGGAAGACGGAGGTCAGCCCTTTGAAGTGGACCAGACTAGGAAACCAAAGAAATACTGCTTCTTATAGCAGAGGTCCACAAACTTGGCAACTTTAAGACTTGTGGACTTCAACTCCCAGAATATCTGGCTGGAGAATTCTGGGAGTTGAAGTCCACAAGTCAAAGTTGCCAAGTTTGAAGACCTCTGTCTTATAATGAGACACCCTTGCTGGTCTTGCGGACATCACCAAGAAAACTTCCAAGTTCAAACACTACCAAGAACTCCACGGTTCAATCCTGAGCTTCAGACCTTCTCTTCTATCGGAAGAAATGAAAACATTTGTCTGTTATTTCTCAAAATAAATTGGCCAAAACTCATTTGGGGTTCAAAGTTCCTCCCTCTTTTCAATACAATTCCTCCCACCCAGTGTGCACCAATGCAGTAGCCTCTCGCCCATCTGCAGTTGAAGCACAGTTCTGCTATAAAAAGCTCCAGAAATGCAGAGGAAAAGGCGAACTCTCTCTTGGCCTCACCAGCCTGACCCAGTTGGCACTTGCAATGTTTCTCTCCTCCGGTGCATGGAGAGATCTGATAAGAGGCTGGATTGAGCCAGTCTTGTTCAATCCCCTGAGCACCTATAGAGTTAACAGAGCACCAGTCCAGGGTGCTTCCTCCACGCCTTCCTTCCCCTGCCACTTTGGGGGGGATTAATCCTTAGCAGAGGCTTCCCAGGAGGTCTTTATTTGACTCAGAACCTCATGGAAAAGCTGATACAGCACACAAGTTGTGGTCGCCTGATTCAAAAGTCACAGTTGTGTTTTGCAGTAAAGTACCCTGGTTTGGCTCATTGATTTCTGTCTTCCAGACTCTCCCTTATCATCAACCTGTCCCTGGTGGGCTCCGTCCGGGGATGTCCGTATACGTGCAAGGCACAGTGCCCAAACATACCAAGAGGTAATGTGTTTTGGGGTCTCTTGGGAAGGGCAAGAAGTTACCTTACTCAAAATATTTGTTAAAGGTGTATAATATATATAACAAAATCTCATTTTGTTATGGGGAGTTTATATAATCCAAATTCGATACCAAGATTGTCCCAAATCTGTGGCACGGATGCATTTGCACACAAAGAAGTGGGACATTTTCTGCTCACGTGACTCAGGGTCTTGGCTAAAGTTTCCATTCGGACCTTTCTTAATTCTGCAGATAGTTCCTGGTTCTTCCAACTCCTAGGGGAGTTCCTAAGCCCTGAGGACTAGGAACTTGGTTCTTCTCTTCAGACAGAAACTCGCTTTATGTGGATTCCAGCTTCATGGGAAACAAGGGCAAAACTCTACTCTGAGGTTCCTTAATTTTCTGTTAATTCTCCTTTCTTTCTTCTCTCTCTCCCAGATTCCATTTGAACCTTGCCTGTGGCCAGCATGAGGGGACTGACATTCCCTTCCACTTCAACCCTCGCTTTGATGGGAAGGACAAAACTGTGCTCAACACGCGTCAGGGCGGCAAGTGGGGAAACGAAGAGGTTCACAAGATGCCCTTCCGGAAGGGCGAGCATTTTGAGGTCATCTTCGTCGTCAATGACGTCGGATACCAGGTTGGTACACCGGACCGAGGCTCCTTTGGGGCCACGGGGGCCTCTTCCTTCCCTGCCCCCACCAGAATTCACCCTTTGCCTGGAATGGCCTAAGTGTAGTAATTGTGCAACGTCCTACCTGTCAGCGACTCCTTCAGCTTCAACCACAAATAACACACGGGCAAACAATAGATACCAACTCAAGGTAAACCGCTCCAAACTCGATTGCAGAAAATACGACTTCAGCAGCAGAATGGACAACGCCTGGAATGCTCTACTTGACTCCGTTGTTACATCCTCAAACCGGGGATGAAATTCAGCAGGTTCTGACAGGTTCTAGAGAGCCGGTAGCTGAAATTTTTAGTAACTGGCAAATACCACCTTTGGCTGGCCCCAGAGTGGGGTGGGAATGAGGATTTTGCAGTATCCTTCCCCAGGAGTGCAGAAGGAATGGAGATTTTGCAGTATCCGTCCCCTGCCACGCCCACCAAGCTATGCCCACAGAACCGGTAGTAAAAAAAAAATGAATTTCACCACTGCCACAAACCCCCATAACTTTAACCTTAAACTGTCTAGCGTGGGATTTTTTTCCCTAAAGGGTTAGGGGTGCAAGGGTCTTGTAACTTGACAGTTTTAAGACTTGCATGCTTCAAATGCCAGAGTTTCTGAGCCAACATTTTGGTTGCTAAGCAAGAGCGTTGTTACGTGAGCTTCACCACATTTTATAAGTTGGCCACGCCCACCCAGTCACATGACTGCCAAGCCACTCCCACTCAGTCACATGGCTGGCAAGCCACTCCCACAAACCATGCCACACCTACAGAAGAGGTTCTAAAAATTTTTGAAACCCACCCCTGAGTGAAAATGTGACTGTGATCAGACTCAGCTTTACTTATGCTTTACAGACCTGTGAAGGTTCTTAACCACAGGATTGGTGCCAGAGCTACTATTTCATCAGTGTCCCTAACTGCAAACAGTCACTAAATGAAGACAACCTGTAGCTGAAAGAAAACATTTTGGTCTGGGGCAGTGTTTGTCGCCAAGGTTGAGAAACGCCGGTCTAGGGAAGAAAAGGTTGCCAGTGAAATAAAGAGCTGCCCCTTTTTATCAGATGTCCACATGTTGATCTTTTTCATTCCCTTTGGGGCCACTTTGCTCAGCTGTGGGGTGGGGTGTGTTCCTGGCAAGAACAAACAAGTTTCTCCTGCAAAGAAAACGGATGATCCCAATTGAGCATTGATCCCTTTGGCTTTCCCTCTGATTGACAGATCGTGGTGAACGGGAACCCCTTCTGCAGCTATGGGCACAGAATGCCCCCACAGAGCGTGCAGGTCGTGAGTGCTGAGGGAGACTTGGAGCTTCAGTCTCTCAACGTGTTGGGAGGATCGATGATGGGGAACATGGTAAGGGTTTGGTATGGACAAGCCGTCACCTTTGGATCCTTGATCTCTTTTTGGGAATTGATTTTGGGTTGGTTGGAGCCCAGATTCTCTCCCCCCCCGCCCCACCCCCCGATCACTCTCACCCCTAGGAATGGCTGCCCCTCTGGGTCATGGAGTGGCTTACATCTCTGCATGCTAGCAAAGATAACCATGCAAGGCAGGGGTCTTCAACCTTGGCAACTTTTAAGCCTGGTGGACTTCAACTCCCAGGCTTAAAGTTGCCAAGGTGGAGACCCCTGATCCAAGAATGATACTGGGGCCAGCAACGGCACATGGAGCGAATTTCTCCAAGGTCCTGTGCTTCCCCCTTGCAGAGGTCCATAAAACGAGAATTTCTCAAATGTGGCTATTTTGCGTTGTGTAGTCTTCAACTCCAAGAAGGGCTTAGCATCTGCCCGTCCATCTCTCCAGAAGCCACCCAAGACCAAAGTAACTGAGTTGAGAGCAAATGGTACAAAAGGCACCCAGGAAGGCCTCAACTGACCTTGGGTGAACGGGCCACACAAACTGACACCCTGTTGTCTTCCTATCCATTAGGACATGATGCCAAATCCTGGATGTGGGGCACCACAAAATCTTCCCGTAAGTACTCAGAAGGGGGAAAAAAAGGGGGCAGCAAGGAAATTCAAGGCTGGGGATTTTAGGAGAAAAACGCGGAGTTAACAAAAACCTCTTTGGATTTCCCTCCCTCCAGATGATGCAGTCCCCTGCACTCTACCACCCAGTAAGTACCAAGAGACTATCTAACCTCAGCCTATTTCTCCTTACCTTAGCCTGAATTTGTGGGATGGGACAGAAACCAGGAGATGGAGAGTTAGTTGGTGTGTGTCTGCCTGTCTGTCTGTGTCTGTGTACAGGTAGTCCTCGACTTACAACAGTTCGCTTACTGACCATTCAAAGTTTGGTGGCACCATTTCCCACACTTACGACCGTTGTAGCATCCCTGTAATGTGGTCCCGTGATCAAAAGTCAGTCCCTAGGCAGTTGACTCCTAGTTATGACAGTTGCAGTGTCCCGGGGTCATGTCATAGACTTTTGCAACAAGCAAAGTTAATGGGGAAGCCAGATTCACTTATAACCTATTGTGCTATATCAGGGGTGTCCAAACTTGGGAACTTTAAGACTTGTGGACTTCAACTCCCAGAATTCCCCAGCCAGGGAATTCTGGGAGTTGAAGTCCACAAGTCTTAAAGTTCCCAAGTTTGGACACCCCTGTGCTATATACTAACTTCACAGCTGCAGTGATTCCCTTTAACAACTGTGGCGAGAAAGGTGAAAGGGGCAAAACTCACTTTCTCAAATGTCTTGCTTGGCAACATAAATTTGTGGTCGTAAGTTGAGGGCTGCCTATGTTGAGGTGGAATTGAAGGAGGCTTGCATTTCCTGCTGTTTAGCTTGGAGCACTGTCATAAAATTTGGTTCAAGCCACTCAAAATGCGTTTTTGTGTTATTTGGACAAAAAGCAAGGCAAGGGTGCAGCTAAGCTTAATTCGTTCCTTTATATTTATATACATACTTGTCTAATTTCAAAGTTATCGTACTACACTAGGCGGTGCCCAACGAGGCAATACAAATGACTCTGACCAACTGTTTACTTTGCTATGCCCAACAAAGCTAGTTAAATAACTCTGCCCAATCGTTTGGTTTGCTATGCCCAACAAAGATAGTTAAATAATTCCACCTTACTGTTTACTTTGCTATGCCCAACAAAGGTAGTTAAATAATTCTGCCCAACTGTTTAGTTTGCTATGCCCAACAAAGGTAGTTAAATAATTCCACCTAACTGTTTACTTTACTATGCCCAACAAAGCTAGTTAAATAACTCTGCCCAATCGTTTGGTTTGCTATGCCCAACAAAGGTAGTTAAATAATTCCACCTAACTGTTTACTTTGCTATGCCCAACAAAGGTAGTTAAATAACTCTGCCCAACAAGGGTATTCAGGTTGCTATAAGTATGGTTGCCCAACAGGTCGGGCTTCGATGGCTGCCATATTGGTTTATATTGACCTCACCCTGCTGAGCAAACAAACCATTTGAACATGCCTTACTTTTGAGGCCAAAAATTACTGGTCTGCTTTGAAGGAAGAAATGCAAGGAAAATCCATCCAAGACAAGATCTTGCAAGCTGCCTTCTGCGCCATATGATGGATTGCAGCTACCTTGATCCCCTGCTAGCAGGGCAAGAGCCAGTCAGTCGGTTGTGGGGGCATTGAGTGTAACCTGGATTTGTGTCTATTTCAGACGGTGCCCTACACAGGCAACATCTCTGGGGGTTTGGGAGCCAAGAGGACCATTATCGTACGAGGCTCTGTTCCGATGAACTTCAACAGGTCTCTGCTCTCTTTTTGGGCGTGCATTTGGGGATTCGGGCAGAGGAATGGAACTGTTCTCACAATTGGGCATCACTGCCTTTCTGCAATCAGGGCCACCAGCCTCACTCTGTCAGTGTGTCCCTGGCATCGACTGGCCCCCGGCCTGCAAATAAGACACCAGGATTCTGCTTTGGCACAACAAAACACCAATGTTAGGGCCCCTGGTAGACTTTTCCTGGGTTCATCTCCTGTCAGGGTTCCAAATAGCATCCAAAATTAAATCAGAGTCCGAGGCAAAGTATTGCTCAAAGTTCCAATTTATTAAGAGAGACATGTTGGCACATCTGTGGGAAACCTGAATCTGAAGGCTTCCCAGTTTTCCCCATCCAGTTGAAAGTTCAAGATCCTGCCCCCACACCCACAAGTCCATCCCATGGTCTAATCTCCCACTGCCATGCTGGCAGCTTCCACCCATCCAGTTCCGGTCAGGTGCAGAGGTGCAGAGACAAAGGATGACCTTGGCTTTCCAGAAATAATTTTGTTATGGCTACATATCATCTAACTCAGTACAATTCCCCCCCTCTCATTTTCCCACCATAGAAAATGCATAGTAAAGTGTGGCAGGCCAAAGATCAAACAGAAAAGATGGCTGCAGGCCTGACAGCTCCTTTCTCTGATTTTCCCATCTCCCCACTCCTGCAGGGACAGCCCAGTGGAGAAGGAGACTAAGGGTAGTAAAAGCACAATTTCACACACAGCCTGTGGAATTCATTGCCACAAGGAGAAGCAAGGGCTGCTAACTTATGGCAGGGTTCCCTACATGGAGAACCTCAAACTTCATGAAGAGATAGACAAGCTGAAGAATTTGGAGGCCCCTTTAAAGAATGATTAGGTCTTGAACTGTCATTAAGCAGGAATCGGCTGTTGTTTATCAGAAGAATGCTGTTCACTGCTTGACCGCTGCTGAATATGTAGGATTCCCCCCCCCCCCCCCTATATTTGTGTGCTTTGTTTATAGCCCACCGAGAGCTGACTTGGATGAGGCAGGAGCTAAATACAACGAATAAATACCAAAACTGCTAAATGGACTTACACATTCAGCAGCAGTCTAACAATAAATAATATTTGCAAAGGAGAACAAGAGCTGTTTTCCCCCCTCTTACCCATGGAAGCATCTTATTGGATATGGGGGAGGGAGGAATAATCAGATTTCCCTTAATTTCATTCAATAGTCTTTATGCTCGCTTTTTTTTTCTCTCTCTCTCTTTCCAAGGTTCCACATCAATCTTAAGGCTGGCCAGGATATCGCTCTGCACATCAATCCACGCATGCAAGAGCAAACCGTAGTGCGCAACAGTTTTCTGAATGGCAGCTGGGGTCCTGAGGAAAGGGAGGTGCCCTTTAACCCTTTCCAGCCTGGACAGTACTTTGAGGTGAGTTGGCTTTGATTCCAGGGGTCTCGTCAAGCAGAGGTCAAAAAAGTCAACATGACAGCCATAGCTAGGCAAATGATGTCTGGTTCCTATTTTATCTGGCTCATGGAGATATCTCTGGATTTCAGAAAAGAGCCAGACAAGCGAGAAGGCAGGCAGGCAATGGGGAGTGTAGAGAAGATCCAGTTGGGATGCCATCTCCCATAATTCCCAGTAAACACAGCTGTGAAGAATTGAAACCTGAACCTCTGGAAGGATGTTGGAATGAATCACCCAATATAGTGTGGTTTTGCTCACCACACTATAAAAAAAGATGCGGAGACTCTAGAAAGAGTGCAAAGAAGAGCAGCCAGGATGATGAGAGGACCGGAGGCTAAAACATACAGTACGACGAACGGTTGCAGGAATTGGGCATGGCTGGTTTAGTGAAGAGAAGGACCAGGGGAGGCAGGATAGCAGTCCTCCGATATTTGAGGGGCTGCCCCAGAGAGGACGGGGTCAAGCTATTCTCCAAAGGCCCTGAATGCCGGACAAGGAAGAATGGATGGAAACTGACCAAGGAGAGATTCAACCTAGAAAGGAGGAGGAATTTTCTGACAGTGAGAACAATCAACCCATGGAACAGAAGTTGCTTTCGGAAGTTGTGGGAGCTTCATCCCTGGAAGCTTTCAAGAAGAGACTGGACGCCATGTGTTAGAAATGGTGTGGGGTCTGCTTTGGTGGAGGGTGACCTACAAGGCCCCTTCCAACTTTGTTAATCTGTAATTGTGGATAAGAGTGGAACTGCCTCTCCAAAAGGCCATTCAGAATCCCGTTTTTATTTATCTCCTAGAAAATTGTCCTTGCGGTTGCTCTTGGTGCATTAGGGCAGGGGTGTCCAAACTTGGGAACTTTAAGACTTGTGGACTTCAACTCCCAGAATTCCCCAGCCAGCTGGCTGGGGAATTCTGGGAGTTGAAGTCCACAAGTCTTAAAGTTCCCAAGTTTGGACACCCCTGCATTAGGGGGAGAGGAGAAAAAAAGGGTGGCAGTCACAATCCCCCCATATTAATAAAGTTCCCTATGTGTGGTGGGTTTCTTCTGATATTGATGCAGGCTTCATGGCTGATGTTGACCCAGATGTGCTGTTTCGACCACACTAACATCTTTCTTCTCTCTCCAGCTCTCCATCCGTTGCGGCAACCACCGATTCAAGGTTTATGTCAATGGGCAGCCTTTCTTCAACTATGCCCATCGTTACCACAATTTCCCACAGATCAATACCCTGCAGATCGATGGAGACGTGGTCCTTTCTTATATCCAATGCTAAGCATGCCGGGTGGAGAGGGCAGGGCTGGCAGAGACCCTCCGTTTTCCTCTCTCTCTCTCGAGGTCTGCCAGGCGACTCCCGAGTCCTGCTGGATTGGTGTGTTCCACATAAAGATTTTAATAAAGATCTCAATGCTGAAATTAACTTGGCTTTTTTTTGGATCAGCAGTTAACATATAAGTCACAAAATAAAGAGCCAAGACGGGCACTGTTGTATCGTTCACTCCAAGCCGTGTTTCCCTGGCTGCCTAAGCTACAGTGGGCTATTTTATTTCATTGTTAAATGCATTCTTTAACTCTTGGAAACAAGGCTGCAAAAATGAGGCCCGGAGGCTGTTTGACCCTAGAATTCCCTCTAAAGCCGATGGGAACCAAATTTTGCATCAGTAACTCAAGTGAAATGATGGCCCTTTTTTTGCAAGGGCTTCAAAGCAAGCAAAGACGAGGTGGGTGACGTCAGCGGTTTGTGATTGGTCGAATCCATTTGCCTCAGTTTTGGCGGGCTTTCTCTGTCTCCGGGCAGATTTTCCTCGCTCCCTCAGGGGGCGCTTGGTGTCCAGAAAGGCCCAGCAGCCCTTTTGTGATGCCTCAGTGTGGCAGTGTTTACCCACACTCACACTCTTCCCAGCTCTACAAGTCTTGCACACTTCAGAAGGGAAGCCATGCCTCCCTCCTGGGCCTCTGCTAGTCCATCTGGGCTTCTCTTCCAATTGGGACCCCCAGCCGAAACTCCCTTGGGGGCTTCAGGCGGGGGGGGGGCTGTGTGATGCCAGCCCTGCGAGGCAGGCCAAGCAGGGGCACCAAAGTCTGCCTGTTTAATGTTGCATTCCTGTGAAAGTTGCAGCCTCAGATCTTGCCAGTCTGGCCAGACTTCTTGCCTTTCTCTTCAGCCTGGCCTGAGTTGCTCTGTGGCCAGACTGGGGTCTCTTTCTCGGACCTGACTTGCCTGGGGAGTGGCTCCCCCTGTCCCTACTGCCCCTTTCAGGGAGGCCTGTTCTGTGGATGGGCTGAAGCCCCAAAGGAGCCATAGGGCATCCTTGATAGAACTACAGCCACAAGCATGGCTTACACCCCTCACCCCCTCTCTGCCCTTTGGGGGCTTTGCTGGACCTCCCCCCCAATGCAATCTGAAGCATCTCTGGGGCAGGAAATGGGTGCAAGACCGTTCTAATTGGGGGCACACCAGTTGTGCAAGCGATGCCTTTCACTCCTCGCCTCCTCTTCCTCGTCTCTGCCATCACTTTGCATCCCTCAGTACCACCTTTGTAAACACAAGGATGTGAAACGGATGGACAGTCCATCTTCTCTTAAACTTTCAGGGCAGAAAAATACACATATTACATTTAGTTATGTCCCCCCCCCTCCTCACTCTTGGAGGGAGGGGGCTTTCTCTATTTTTAGACAGACTGAAGTGTTAAATGTTGGAGTAGAATCAGGTGAGTAGAGGTCATGGGGTGCTTTCGGCCATGTAATTTCCATAATTCAATCATTCTCAATCAATTTTGCACGTATGGAAAAATTTCAGGAAGGTATGATACCTGAATGGGGTTAGGTCTTCACAGAGGGTGCATTCTAGTTTCTGTTTGAGCATGGACAATAGAATAATTGTGCACGAGGCAATGGAAGCATAACATTTCCTTGTAAATAAAATAACAATAAAGGTATTGGGTTTGGGCAATGAAGCCTAAGGATTAAGATATTAAAATGTGGCAGTGGAGCTGAATAAAGTCACTTAGAAGGACAACAAGGACCAGAAGAGGTGAAGAGCAACAAAGGAGATGCGTCTCCTTTTAATCTTTGCTTTGAGTTTTACTCTTTCTGCACAGCAGGTAAGGCTAAATTTTGTGGGTTGCAATGGACTTTCAGCTGGGGTGCCTGCAGAAATGAGTAACATTTTGTTGAGCTTCTTCCCACACTTTCATTTGCAATCACCAGGAATTCAACTGTATCAGTGGTTCTGTATTCAGGTTGGCTTCCTATTCTCTGCATTAAACTTCTCGGGGTTCACCTTAGCATAAAAATTAGAGAGATAACCTCTTGTTGGACCTTCTGAATTAGACCAATAAAGAAGGCTGAACATTTCTTTGGTTGGTATGAGACGTTTGAGATGAATAGAAATAAAGGAGAGAGCAAAATTCAGAGGCTCATTGGTACTTAAGCTATATATCATCTCTCTCTCTCTCTCTCTCTCTCTCTCTCTCTCTCTCTCTCTCATCTGTCTCTGTGTGTGTGTGTGTGTGTGTGTGTGTTCCAGCATAACTCTGGAACGCGTTGAGCAATTTCAACCAAACTTGGTACACAGATGACTTACTCTCTGGAAACAAATACTGTGGGGGTAAAATATCTTTAACCTCCCTCGGGGTGTGTCTTCTGTTAAGATGCGGCCTGTTGTGCCTTAAAATGGCTTCTACTGTACAGCGCAGTGGAGTTGCTGTGGTAACAGCTTCACAAGGAGGATCTTCTAGTAAGGGGGAAAATGCAACATTAGGAATTACGTTTGGTCTGGACATTTCCCCCCTATAAATAAATATCTGAACAATGCTGGTTATCTGCTAGTTACCTATAAACATCTAAGGGGGTGAATCCTAATCACAAAGGTTTTGTTGTTTGTTTTGTTTTCAGGATAACAAGAACGACGCTGATACAGAGTCTACAGTAAGTTACTTCATCCTGTCTCAGAGCAAAATTAATTCAAGTTTGGGTTTTTTTGGTCCTGTCACTCATGCTTTTAGTAAGAAATAGCGTTTCCTATTTGGAGAATATAGCCATGCATATGTGTGGAATGTAGTGATAAAACAACCGGAGAAGTCACATATGCTATTAAATGAGGATTAGACTGATACCTTTCATTTCCCTTGTAGGAAAATGGCACAGAAATGATGAAAAAAGTTATAGTAAGTACAAAGTAACAGAATTGGGAGGGAACTCTTCCTTGTTCGAGCAGATCCATTTTGGATAAATGACTGACCAATTTCTTCTTAAAAGCCTATGGAGAGGAAAGGGATCGCTTTTATCATGTAGGAAATAGCTCTGTTGAGTAAGTCATATATGTTCCCGTTGAGAAGATACCCTTTGTTTCCCCTGTAGAGTGGAATTGGTGAGGACGCTCTAACAAAATTAATAGTAAGTAGTTCTGTCATCCTCTTCTTCCCTTTCTTTGTTGTCTGTCTGTCTGTCTGTCTGTCTGTCTGTCTGTCTGTCTATCTATCTATCTATCTATCTATCTATCTATCTATCTATCTATATCTATCATTAGCTCTCATCTCTCTGTCTTTCTGTCTTTCTCTCTCTCTCTCTCTCTCATCTGTCTGTCTGTCTCTCTCATCTGTCTATCTCTGTCTATCTATCTATCTATCTATCTATCTATCTATCTATCTATCTATCTATCTATCTATCTATCTATCTATCATCTATCATCATCATCTATCATCTATTGACCCACCCCATCTTGTCCAGATATGACTCTGGGTGGCTTAAAAACATTAAAACTACTACATATTAAAATTGTAAAGAAAAAAAAATAACTGTAATAAATACTATTAAAAGATGGGGAGGAGAGGAACATAATGTATCTAAGATGGTAGCGATGGCACGGATAGAAATATCCTGGGTGTCTTCCTGTCAAAACAGAATTTGATGTGCTTCGATCCTTTGTAGAAATCTTTGAATGATGACTATCTGGACAAATTAACAGTAAGTAGCTCTTTCTTCATCTTCTTTTGAGTAACACAGTTCTTGCCTGCAATGAAGCCTCCTTGTGTTAGAACAATACTGCCCATTTTATGCAGCACTATCCGGCTTAGAGAAGTCATATTTTGATGTCATGTCAGAATAAAAGTAATACTTTTTGTTTTCTTTGCAGGAATGTATACAGAGTGTTTGTGAAATGAATGATTTTGTGGTAAGTATTTCTTTGTTCCTCCTCTGTTCTTTCCTTGTGAAATAGTCTCCTTCCATGTAATGAAGTCCCTCTTTTGTGAGTCTGCTCCAACTCAGCGTCCCACTCCATTGTTCCCAAAGCATCAAGAAAGAGAGAAAGGCTTGGGCTAGTTTTGATGAAGGAGCTTGAGCCACCTCTTTTCCCCCTAAAATACTCCCACCTCCTGCACTGCTGTAAAGCAGGGTACCCAGAAATGAGGAAGGATCAATGAGACCCTTTATTAGACCCATTAGACCCAATAAATAAACCCATTATTGTTATTGCTATTATTATTCATAGTACTGTCAGCAGCGAAGCAACCAAGCTCAGAGAGCACCAAGGACCCCACAGGTTGTATATTTACAACACAGAATATTTAACCTCGCAACTACCTTGCAATCCACCATCCAAATAACCACATCCATAAATTAAGATAGAGATCCCCAGCACTGAGACAACCAACAAATTCATACCAACCTACTAGGCAGTCTGGAAATCAGGCAGTGCATAAATGTAATATATTATCATACCATTGTTTTTATTGTACAAAACAATGTGAATCTGTTCTTTAACTGATGCTGGAAATATTATTGTTATGGTTGGTCACACAATCAACCAGATGTTTAGACTGGAATTGACACTTTATCCACCTATAAAGTCCTTCCCAAGGACGTGGGATAAGTAGATATGATTGTTTGACAGTGTCAAAGCTATCATCGCAGGATGTAAGCTGATTCAAGTACACCTGCCTTTTACATGTAGCTGCCAAATTCTGGGAATTGAAGTGCACACATCTTAAAGTTGTCAAAGGTGAGAAATATGGTACTCTCTAGGTGGATTAATAAATTATAGCTGTAATAATCATACAACTCTGATTCCTAACCTTAACTCCATTTCGTGGCATGTATGATCAAACTCCCTGGAGGAAATATTTGGCATGGGAAGAGTCCTACAAGTTTTCTTTTTTCTGCTTTGTGGTCTGTCTTTCTGCAAAATGCCAAATGGTTTCAACTAGGATCCAAATTGAGCTCAAATTGAAGACAGTGGTAAAAACAGGGTTTTAGTATTCAGGTTGGGATATGATTTGTAGAGAAATTCATTTCTGGCTTTAAGAAATGGGAAAGAGAAGAAAATGTTTTTTTTTCTCCTTCCTTGCAGGACCTCCTGCAGAACATGTTATCTGTTCTTAAGAGAACGCTTCAGGATGATATTCTGATATATCAATTGATGGTAAGTTACAAGGTTGAGTTCTCTCATTTCTTACGTGTCTTTTATGTTATCCTTCTTAGTTATGAAAAATTCCAGCAGGAAGCTATAAACTCTTGGGAACATTGAAAGGAGGGTGTTGTGTTGATTATTGTCAGAAGCTGAAAGTATCCAGCTTTACAGATTTTCACAGGCTTAGGAGAAAGACTTAACAGATATTCTCTCCTGCATCTTACATCATATACCCATATGCATATATATGAGAGGTCTATAAATTCAATAAATGAAATGTATATGTATATATGTGTGTGTGTGTTTCATATATTATATATCATATCATATATATGCATATGGGTATATGATGTGTGTGTGTGTGTGTGTGTGTGTGTGTGTGTGTATATATGTATATGTATATATGTTGTATTTGTGCTGATAAATAAATAAAGGGAGACTAGTATACATCTATTTCAAGCTATTTAGTTCTCATCAGCTAGCCATACCAGGGGTTGTAACATATATGTATGTATGTATGTATGTATGTATGTATGTATGTATGTATGTATGTATATATAAGAAATTCACAATACATGTATAAAAAATAAATGAAAAATGAAAAGAAATAATAGTATTGATATTATATAAATAAATGCAATAAATAAAAAAGAAGTAAAAATAAATAAAGTTTGAGAACATTGTTAATTTGGATTTGTTTTTTTGGCCCTAGCACTCCCTCTTGTGATAAGAAATATGTGTTTCCTAACTGGAGGGAAATAATAATTCGTGTATATGATACTAGGTTGGCAGTGATAGTAGCATGGCTACAGTAGACAGATCCGGGGTATCATGAATCCTAAGATTGATTTATGCATATTGTTGTTGTGCCAGTGTGGAAGAATAATTGGAAAATGGAAGGAAAGATTAAAAAAAATCTCAGAACACTAATCATTCATGTTTGGGTTTTTTGGCCTTATCACTCCTGCTTATAGTAAGAAATATGTGTTTCGCCTTTGGAGAAGGCAGTCATTTGTATGTCTGCTATCCAGAGATCAACAAGTTGGAGAAGTCATATATGTTAACATGTAAGGATCAGACTGATACTGATACCCTTCATTTCCCTTGTAGAAAAGCGGCAGTGGGATGATGGCAAAATTTATGGTAAGTAGTTCTTGGTTTCTCTTGTGCTTTCCATTTGGGTAATCCCAATCCAGAGGTGGCATTCAGCAGGTTCTGACCAGTTCTGGAGAACCGGTAGCTGAAATTTTGAGTAGTTCGGAGAACCAGTAAATACCACCTCTGACTCCCCCCCCCCCCCCATCTATTCTCTGCCTCCCGAGTCCCTGCTGATCAGGAGGAAATGGGGATTTTGCAATAACCTTCCCCTGGAGTGGGGAGGGAATGGAGATTTTACAGTATCCGTCCCCTGCCACACCCACAGAACCGGTAGTTCTAAATCCCACCACTGTCCCAATTATTCAGGTTCCTGGAGGGTAAAAAGCAATTTATAATCAAGAATCACTATGGATTCTTATTTCCACCCAGACTCAACAAACACCAAATCAATACCCACTGAATTCAAAGCTACTCATTGTGAGAGCATCTGACCAGAAGTGTGCATCTGAGTAAAAGTATAGCTACTCTTTGTTTCCCTTTTAGAATGAAATTGGTGATGAAATGTTAACAAAAGTAATGGTAAGCATTTTTTTACCATCATCTCCCCTTTCCTTGGGATTTATTTATTCATTTATTTATTCATTTAATTTCTGCGCCACCTATCTTGTCCAGACATAACTCTGGCTTAAAAACATTAAAAACTACTGCAAATTAAAATAACAAAGCAAAAAATAACAACAGTTAAAAATAACATTGAAAGATGAGAAGGGGGAAATAAAGTCCCCAAAGTTTTGGGGAGTGGGAATTTGTATTTTGAGTACTTAAATAAGGTTTTTTAAACACTCAGGATATACTAAATTGGAAAAGAGATTTTTAGATCTCAAAGATCTTCAAAGAGATTGAAAAGAAAAGACGCTGAACATGGTTAATTCATTTTTGTTTTTTTAATCTTACGACTCCCTGTTATAATAACAAATGTGTTTTTCCTAAAAGGAGGAAAGCAGCAATTCATGTATGGTTGTAGTGATGGCATGGAGAGACAGGTCCTGGGTGTCTTTTGTTAGGATAGAATTTTATGTGCTTCCTTCTTTTGTAGGAATCTTTGAATGAATCTGATCTTGACAAATTAACGGTTAGTAGCTCTTTCTTCATCTTCGCCTTTTCTTTGAGTAATACACTTCTTGCTTTCAATGAAGCATCTCAGTCTTACATAACACTGATCCCAAACCTACTTCAATTGGTTGTATGTGTGGACAATTTTTCCAACAAACCCCAAAATATAATGCAGCCTAAATATTAGTCCACACTTTTAGTGTTGCACAAATTTCATGCTATAAACAGTCATAAATGTGGGCCAACCAGTTCCTGGCTACTCAATAAGTAAGGAGGTGAAAGCAGGGCGGGGGTGGGGGGCAGTTGTTGGAATTGAGTTGTAAGTACACCAGGAAGTTCTGTTGCAACTTCACACAGTTGCAAAGCGATTGGTCATAAGTCAAGGACTACAAATATGGAATGTGGAGATTGAATGCCCAAACAGTTTAAACCTCTAACTGCTCTTTCTGTTAACAGAAAGCTTATCTTATCTTCTGGGAGAGAAATTCAGCACAAGGATTATTCCAGATTTTTGGTTGTATGAAAGTGGAAGAATATTGAAAAGAGAACGAAACAAATAGTGTTTCAGAACACAATTCATCCACGTGTGCCTTTTTCACCCTATCTTGTCTGATAAGAAATTCATGTGTCTTATCTGTAGCATGGAGCGATTCTCATGTATGTTATCAAAGGCGGCATATAACTTTCTAATAATGGCATGGTTATTTCTTGGTTTCAAAGACTTTTATAGTTGTCCATGTTATGAAGCAGAATCCATTTTAGAGAAGTCATGTAAGATGTCATGTCAGAATAGAAGTAAGATATTTTCTTTTCTTTTCAGGAATGTATAGAAAGCGATTGTGAAGTGGATGATTTCCTGGTAAGCACCTCTTTGTTCATCCTCTGTTCTTCCCTTGTGAAATATTCTCCTTGCATGTGATCAGCTCCCCCTATGGCCATTGTCCCCCAGAGCATCAAGAAGAAGGCAAGGCTAAAATTTTGGACCAGTTTTTATAAAGCAGCTTGGTTCCCTGCTTTACCACTTTAAATACACCCATTTTGGAAACTATCCCTTGGGGAAATATTTGGCATGGGAAGGGTCCCTACACATTTTCTTTTCTCTGCTTTGTGATTTTTGTTTGTGCAAAATGCGAAATGCTTTTAGCTCAACAATGAAGTTGAAACTGGACTCAAATTGAAGACTGAGTGGTAAAAAGAGGGTTTTAATATTCAGCTTGGGTTAGGGCTTCTAGGGAAAATCAGCTCTGGCCTTGAGAAAGGGAAGGAGAAGAAAATGGTCGTTCAGCTCTGTGTAAGTAGATGGGGTGAGAAAGGGAGTCAGACTAGCCCCAGCTTGACTTTCTTGTCCTTAAAAAGGGAATAATGAAGGGTTTGGATGGACTTTCAAGATTCCGCTACTAAATCCGACAACAACATAGTGGCATTCCTGGAATCCCTGCCATGGCTTTCCTTGGCCTTGCCTACCTCAAAGGGGCTGATCTGGCTTTTTGTAACTTCCTTAATGTTGTGAGACCATTCACATCAATAACCTCTATGGTCCCCAACCAGTTTATTTTAATGGACTGCAGTGGCCCAGGCAAGCTGTATCCCGATGCTCATATCATTCACTGGAACAACATGTAAGCTATGAAGGAATCCATAAAAGAGGGTAATGTTTTTTCTCCTTCCTTGTAGGAGCTCATGCAGAAGATGTTAAATGTTCTTAAGGGACTATCACATGGTGATAAACTGATATCTCAATTGATGGTAAGTAGATACACACCTACCTTCTCTCATTACTTCAAGAGCAGCATACTTGAGCCTTACTCTCCCCAAAGGATCTCCAGACATTTCGGAATAATTCCAGCAGGAAGCTATTAGCTCTTGGGAATATTTAAAGGAGAGAATATTTTGACTATTATTGGAAGTTGAAAGACTCCAGCTCTCTGGCTTAAGAGAAAAGCTTAAAACAGGCTATCAAGAAACCTTTAGAACTGCTGCACAATCATGTGCCTTTTAAGAAAAAAAATCACCAAAAACTCTTTGTTTATAATAGCAAGTCTCAGAATGTTATTAATCCATGTGTCTTTTAGGCTTTATCACTCCATTTCTGATTAGAAAGGCACAGCTTCTATGTGGAGAATGAAATATATAGATGAGTTTGATATATGCTATTGAAGTTATCTGTGATGTTATATAGTTAGTGATAGTTATTTTATTAGAATAGAACTGATCCCTTTTGTTCCCTTTGCAGAAGGCATTCGTCAAACAAGGAGCTCTGGCTGAATTGGCAGTAAGTAGCCTTGATGTATCTTGTTTCATTTCTTCCTTCAATTTCTTCTTGCATCTGAAGAAGCATCTCTGTGTAGCAATAGCACCAGAGTGGGCTGCTGCTGGTTTGGCCTGGTTCAGCTGAACCAGTAGTGGAAGTCAGGCCTGGGTCACAGAACCAGCAGCAACCCAGGCCTGCCACGCCCCCGAAATGGTTCCCTCGCTGCTGCTAGGCTGCCGCTATTTTGGATTTCAGTGACTGCACGTGCGCGGTTCACTGTAAATTGTTCTGTGCATGCACACAGAACAATTTACATTGAACAGCGCACACGCCTGACATGCACAAGTTGCGAACTGGTAGTAAACCGGCAGCATCCCACCCCTGAATAGCATTTAGACTTATATACCACTTTGCAGTGCTTTACAGTCCTCTCTAAGTGGTTTACAGCTTCGGCCTCTTGCCCCCAACAATCTGGGTTCTCATTTTACCCACCTCAGAAGGATGGAAGGATGGGTCAATCTTGAGCCTGATGAGAATCAAACTGCTAAATTGCAGGAAGCCGGCAGTCAGCAGAAGGAGCCTGCAGTACTGCACTCTACACCTCCCCGGCTTATTGGTAGTCTTAGAGTCACCTGAATCAGAGTGCAAATGGGTGTGGAACCTTCTTGGGAGTGCTGAAAGGAGTGGGCTGTAGACAGGAGATAGGTGGTGTCGTATCCCTTCCCCTCTGTTGAGAGAGTGTTGTTCAGTTTTAACATAGATGGCCTCTTTGACCTTTCTTTCAAACCAGTAGTCTTCTTTGTCCAGAAGGTGGACTTTGAAAGGTGTTTTTTAAAAAACCTTTTACGCTTCTGGGATAAGGTGAGGTTGGAGCCCAAAGATAGTGGTGAGGTCAGATTGGAGAATGGTGGTGGCACGAGATTTTACTTGCTCTTATTGTTTTTATGGTGTTTTGGTCTTGAACCGCTGCTGTGAGCCACACACAGTTGTATGCCTTAGGATGGGTGGCCATATTGGTTCTCATATTAACATCTTTAGTTAATTAACTAAGGAAATATCTTTAAAATCCCTAACTCTTTATAAAAGCTGATTACTAATGTGTTTTTCAAAAAAAAAATGCCCAAAGCTTTTGTTCATGAAAACAAAATCAAAACCCTCAATCTTAATTAACATGTGTTTATCCGGCCTTCATCACTCTATGTTACGATATGAAAAGCATGTTCCCTATCTGAGGAATAAAATAGAAATCTAATTATCAATTTAAATATATGATATGGTATATATAATGTTGAAGATGGCAACAACAGCATGGAGAGAGAAGTCATGTGTGTTTGGACTATTGGATTATTGGAAAGTAGCCATTCCCTTGGATCACTGCACTTGTGCTGTGTCTGTTGGTTGATGTTGCCTATTCCTTTTGGTTGAAATGGCTTTATCTACTTTGCTCATCCCATCCCATTGACGTTAATACCCTCTGTGATGTTCATGGATTCTTGATTTGAGCAAAGAGCAGTCGCCCACGTCTAAGGCACACAAATTCTGGTAGGGTACCCTGCCGTCACCATAATTATAAAGGTCTTCTTTCCATTTTAGAGTATATTCTCCAATAATGAAAAAATGGTAAGTAGCTTCTGTTCATGTTCTGCCATTGCTTTCTTTCATGTTCTTCTTTAATCTCAACAATCAGAAGTCAGTGTTATGTTTTGCAATAAAGTCATTGGTTTGATTCAGGGGTGGGCTTCAAAAATTTCAGCAACGGGCTCTCTGCCCGGTTGCTGGGTGGCTGTGGCCATGGTGGCCATGGCCTAATCAGCCTCCTGCACCACAGGGGAGGGGGCATTTTTGCCTTCCCCAGGCTCCGGAGGCTTTCCTCAAGCCTCCGGGAGGGCGAAAACGAGCCCTTTCCGGCCTTCTGGAACTTCTGGGAGGTCCGTTTTTTCCCTTCCCCGAGCCTCTGCGCAAGCCCAAAATGGACACGCCTAGAGACTCCTGGAAGGGGTGGAGTGGGCGGGGCCAGCCAGGGGTGGGATTTAGAGGTTCTCCGATCCAGCCATAACATTAGCTACGGGTTCTCCCAAACCCAGGTGAACCCGTAGCAGCCCACCCCTGGTTTGATTCAGCGTTTTCTGTCTTCCAGGCTGCTCTCCCTCACCATCATCCTGTCTCTGGTGGACTCCATCCTGGGATGTCTGTGTATATGCAAGGCACCGTGCCCAAAGATAGTAACAGGTAAAGTTCCTTTGCGGGTTCACAGAGAGGACAAGGCGCTACCTTATTCAAAACAATAGTAAAATGTGTTTATGTTATTAAGGGTACCATATTTTTCGGAGTATTAGACGCATCGGAGTATAAGATGCAGCAAGGTTTTGAAGAGGAAAATTTCAAAAAAAAAGTTTTTGCACTCTGGAAACCTTCCAAAAATGGCCCATTTTATGCAAGGTGGGATGAGGGGCAAAAACAAGCAAAAAATAGCCCATTTTTCGTGAAAATGGGCCTGTTTTTTCCCCCAAAATAGCAAGATAGCCTTTAGGAAGCTTTTAGAGTGCTGTTGGAGGCTGGGGGGGGGGCAAAAACGGGCCATTTTCTGCTCATTTCTGGCCTCCCCAGCCCCAGGAGCTCTCTTGAAAGCCTTCTGAAAGCTATGCACGGCCGTTTAGGTGAAGGGGGCGGGGTTTCGGGAGGCAAAAAATGCTATATTCAGTGTATAAGATGCACCCAGATTTTCAGCCTCTTTTTTGAGGGAAAAAGGTGCGTCGTATACTCCGAAAAATACGGTAGTTTATAGAATCAAAATCTATGCCAAGATTAAAACCTTTCCTAATTCTTTGGGCAGTTCCTCTTCCTACTTCTTCCAACTCCAACTAAGCCATCAGGGCTAGGAACAAGATTCTTCTCTTCATGCAAAAACCAAGGAATCTAGCTTCAGGGCAAAGGAGAAGGGGAGGTGGCATGACCCTCCTCTGATATTCCTGCACCTCCCATTTAATTTTCCTCTTCTTTTCTCCTCACTCTCTTCCAGATTTGAGGTGGAGTTTGCCCGTAGCCAGCAAGAAGAATCTGACAGACTCCTTTACATGAGTTCTCGCTTTAAGGAGAATCATATTCTGGTTGGCACGATTCTGAATAGAAAGGGAAAAGTACAGATACACGATCTGTCCTTACGAAAGAGCAAGCTTTTTGAGATGATCTTCTTTGTCAATGGGGACGGATATCAGGTTGGTACACCTGACAGAGGCTCCTTTGGGACTGCAGATACCTCTTTGTCCCTGCACACACACCCCCGCACCCCGCGAATTTACCATTCGTCTGGAATGAACCACAAGTAATAGTAACTTCTCCAACTTGATATCTTCCAGATAAGGTTTAAGTAGTTCTTGTTTAGAGAACCACAACTGGGACCAGCAACTTAGTCATTAAGTGAAGTGGTTGCAAAGTGAAATCGTGACTGTGCTTATGAATCAGACTTCAGCTTTTCTTTTCTTTGTAGTTCTGTGAAGGTTGTAAATGCCAGGATTGGTTGCAAAGTTACTATTTTATCATTGCAAGCAGTTTTTTTAAGAAGGACAACCAGTAGCTAAATGGAAAACATTTTGATCCAGGAGGCAAAAAACGTATTGGTGAAATAAACACCTCTCTGTTTTTATATGTATACAAATCCCTTCAGTTTGCCCTCTGACAGATCCTGCTGAACGGGAGCCTCTTATGCACCGTCAAGCACAAAATGCACCCACGATATGTGCGGGACGTTCGTGTTGATGGAGAACTGAAGCTGCAATTTCTGACTGTGATGGGAGGACAAATGATGGGCAAATTGGTAAGAGAGGGTTTCAGTGTTGCTTAAGAGGCTGAACAATTTACAGAGAATAAAGAAATGTCAACAAAGGAGTGGTGCGGTGGCCTAGAGGTGGAGCTCTGGCCTCACAATCAGGAGGCTGTGAGTTCGATCCTAGGTAGAGGCAGATATTTCTCTCTCTGGAGACACTGAGAATGTATCTGCTGAACAAAACTCCGCATTGGCGACAGGTAGGGTATCCAGCCATTAAAAAACACTCTGCTAGCTCCATTTAGTTGCCCAGATTCAACCTCGTGGCTTAGATAGTGCTTGCTGAAAAATATCGAAAGCATTACTCATTTCCTCCCCACTCACCCTCAGGATGTGAAAGTCAGAAGAGGATGGTTGAGCATCATCAATCATCCCGCCTCTCCCTGGATAGATCCACATAGAATCTTGCATAGGTCCACCTTTCAACCAACTAAAGTGGATTCCTCTGCTCCAGGAGCTTGGTCAGTTGCAATCTTTCAGGGAAAGGTTGTGCAAACTGCGGTTGTGCAGTAAACCATTGGTTTGATGCATTGTTTTATGTCTTCCAGGCTCCCCCTTACTATCATACTGTCCCTGGTGGACTCCAACCTGGAACGTCTGTATATATGCAAGGCACAGTGCCTCAAAATGCCAAAAGGTAACGTTCCTTTGGGGACTCACAGGAAAGGGGAAAATGCTACTTTCCTCAAAATGTTGTTAGTTGCGAAGTCCTGTCCGCCCCATCATGACCCCATGGACAACGTTCCTCCAGGCCTTCCTGTCCGCTACCATCCCCCGGAGTTCATTTAACCTCACACCAACTGCTTCAATGACTCCATCCAGCCACCTCATTCTCCACCGTCCCCTTCTTCTTTTTCCCTTCATCGTTCCCAGCATTGGGCTCTTCTCCAGGGAGTCCTTCTTCCTTCTCCTTAGGTGGCCAAAGGATTTGAGTTTCCTCTTCAGGATCTGGCCTTCTAAAGAGCAGTCAGGGTTGATCTCCTGTAGGACTGACCAGTTGGATCACCTTGCAGTCCAAGGGACTCGCAGGAGTCTTCTCCAGCACCAGAATTTAAAGGCCTCAGTTCTTTGGTGCTCAGCCTTCCTTGTGGTCCAACTTTCACAGCCATACATTGCGACTGGAAAAACCATTGCCTTGACTATAGGCACTTTTGTTGGCAGGGTGATGTCTCTGCCTTTTAGTATGCTGTCTAGATTTGCCATAGCTATCCTCCCCAGGAGCAAGCTCAAAACAATATTAATAAGATTATTATGCTTTTAAGGGCAGTTTGTAAAATGAAAACTCTCTGCTAAGATTAAATCCTTTCTTAATTCTTTGGATAGTTCTATTTCCTGCTTCCTCCAGCTCCATCTACTAAGCCACGAGGGCTAGGAACTTGATTCTTTTCTTCAAGCAAAACCCTAGCATTCTACAGATTCTAACTTCAGGCCAAAGGAGAAGGGGGGGAGGGGCAATGAAAACTCTACTCTGAGATTCCCGAACCTCCTATTTTAGTTGCCTCTCTCTCTTCCAGATTCCAGGTGGACTTTGCCCATAGCCGGAATAAGAAGTCTGACATTCTCTTGCATTTCAACCCTCGCTTTGATTCTGGGAAACTTGTGCTCAACTCGTTTCAGGCTAACAGGTGGGGATATGAAAAAAGTTATGAGATGCCCTTGCAGAAGGGCAAGTATTTCGAGGCCATCTTCATTGTCACAGAGGCCGGATACCAGGTTGGTACATGTGAGAGAAGCTCCTTTGGAACGACAGATGCCTCCTTTGTTTCATCCCCAGTTTTCACCCTTTGTCTGGAATGAACCACAAATGGTTTTGTACATTTGTACATGCATTTACATTGTAAATGCATGCCGACTTTCCCAACTTGATATCTTCCAGAAAGGGTTAACAGTAATGTACAGGTGGTCCTTGTTTAGCGACAACTGAGGCCATTATCTTTTTCATTAAAGGATGTGGTCACTAAGTGAAACCATGACTGTATTTATCATAAGACTTCAGCTTTTCTATATTCTGCAATCTTGTGAAGGTTGTAAATGCTAGGATTGGTCACAATTTACTATTTCATCCCTGTCCTCACTGCAAACAGTTGTTAAATGAGGACTACCCATAGCTGAAGGGATAACATTTTGATTCAGGGGGAAAAAGTTTATTGGCCTCTCCCTATTTATATATACATATTTTGACCTCTTTGTCCCCCTCTATATCCACTCATCCTTGGGGGTGAGATGTGTTCCTGGCAAGAATAAACTGGTTTTTTTCCTGCAAAAAAAAAGGATGATTGAGAAAAATTGTGACTTGATCCCTCTGACAGATAATACTGAACAAGAAGCCTGTTTGCAGCTTCCAGCACAGAATGCCACCACAAAGAGTGCAAGTCATTAGGATTGAGGGAGATCTGGACCTACAATCTCTGACCATGATGGGAGGACCTGTGTTGGAGAACACAGTAAGTGTTTGTGTCAGGGTAGTGATTTAAGAGCTGACCAGCTGCTACAATGATGTAATGATGGCAATGAGTCTCTCTCTCTCTCTCCCTCTCTCCCTCTCTCTCTCTCTCTCTCTCTCTGGGTTGAGTCAGTCCCCAAGCTGCCATTTTCTCTGTCTCTCCTCCAATCATACATCTTTCCTGGCCCCTAAAGATTGCTGCCCCTCAGATCATCAGTGCTCTTGGCATATGGACTCTGCACACAACAAGACATAAGTCTAGCATCTAAATAGGGAACAAATTTACCCCAGGCCAAGGTTCTGCTCTCCCGCTTGAAGAGCCCCCCTCCCCCCAGGAGGTCTTTATTCGACTTGGAAGCCATATAGAAAAGCTGATACAAGGCAGGACATGAGTTGTGGTTGGCTGGTTCAAAAGTCAGAGTTGTGTTTTGCAATAAAGTCACTGGTTTGGTTCATCATTTTCTGTTTTCCAGACTCTCCCTTACTATCATCCTGTCCCTGGTGGACTCCGTCCTGGGATGTCTGTGTATATGCAGGGCATGGTGCCCGAACACAGCAACAGGTAACATGTTTTTGGGGGCTTACAGGAAGGACAAGAGGCTATATTACTCAAAGCAGTCATAAGATTATAATGCTTTTAAAGGTAGTTTATATAATACAAATTCTATGCAAGGATTAAAGCCCTTCTTAATTCTTCAGAAAGTTCCACTTTTCACTTCTTCCAACCCCAACTAAGCCATGAGGGACAGGACCTTGATTCGTCTCTTCAAACAAAAATGCAGAAACCTACAGATTCTAGCTTCAGGGCAAAGAAAAAAAAAAGGGGGGGGGGTGTTTAGAATTCTACTCTGTGATTTCTGCACCTCTCATTTAATTTTCCTCTCTCCCCCCCCCCTCTCTCTTCCAGATCCTCGATAAACTTCAATGTGGACATTGCATGTGGCCAACATAAGGGGGCCCACATTGCCCTCCACTTCAGGCCTTACATTAATGCCAGAATAGTTGTTCTCAACACGTTTCAGGTTCGCAGGTGGGGAAAGGATGAGAGACACCAGCATCCCTTCCAGAAGGGCGAGCATTTTGAGGCAATCTTCATTGTCACTGAGGCCGGATACCAGGTTGGTATACGTGCAGGGGCCCCTTCATTTCACCCCTAGAATTCACCATTTGTCTGGAACGAAACACAAATGTATTTGATGTCAACCTTCCCAACTTGATATCTTCCAGATAGGGTTTAAGTGATGTTCAGGTTGCCCTTGGTTAGTGACAACTAGGGTCATCATCTTTGTCATTAAGTGATGCAGTTGCTGCATGCAACTGTGATTGTGTTTATGATCAGAATTCAGCTTTTTTTGCTCTACAGTTCTGTGAAAGTTGTAAATGCCAAGACTGGTCATAAAATTACTATTTCATCATTATACTAATTGCAAACAATCTCTAAATGAGGATGGTCTGCTGATGAAGGGAAAACAGTTTGGTTCAGGGGGAATAAAATGGGTATCTGTGATGAAATAAAGGCCTTTCCGTTTTTAAATGTGTACATTTTGACTCTTTTGACTCTCTCTGTGGCTGCCCTGCTCAGCAGTGGGGTGGGATGTGTTCCTGACAAGAACAAACAGGTTTTCCCTGTGAAGAAAATTAGGATGATTCTAATTGAGACTTTGCCCTCTGTCAGATCCTGGTGAACGGGAACCACTTATGTAGCTTCAGGCACAGAATGCCACCAGAAAGTGTGCAGGACATCATTGCCAATGGAGACCTGAAGCTGCAATCTCTGATGGTGATGAGAGGACCAACAGTGGGAAACATGGTAAGTATTCGTTATGGAAAAATTGCCATCTCCTGATCCTTGATCTCTCTTTGGCAATTGATTCTGGGCTGATTCAATCACCAAACTGCCGCTTTCTCTTTCTCCCCTCCAGTTGTTCTTCTTGTACACCTTTCTTGCCCCTTAAGAATGGCTGCAAAGATAACCATCCAAGGGTGGTAGGACCCACAACTGAAAAGAGAACAAATTGTCCCCAGGCCAAGATCCTGTGCTTCCCCCTTGCAGATGTCTGTAAAGTAGAGTTTCTCAACCTGGGAATTTTAAGATGTGGGGCCTCAACTCCCAGAATGGCTTAGCAGACACCACATATCCTTATTAGCAAATGCCAGGGGTGTGTAGTGGCTGAATATGGCAACAACCTCTTCAGCCGCAATGTTAGAAGTTTGTTTTCTGCACTGCAAAGCCAGACTCAGAGACATGGGATGATAACCCATGAGACAAAGGAAAATATTTGTCACTTGTTTCACAAAATAAATTGGTCAAAGTTCCTACATTTCATTTGGGTTTCATTCCCTTCCTTTTGAACATAATTCCTCGCACCCAGCTGCAACAGCCACTCCTCCCATCTATAGATGAGCGACGGTTCTCCCTATAAAAGCCCCAGAAATGCAGAGAAAAAGGCCAACTCTTGGTCCCACTAGCCTGTCCCTCACATCTGCAAAGTTTCTCCTTTCCTTAGGGGTTCCTCCAGTGCAGGGAGAGACCTGATAAGAGGCTGGCACCCAGCCAGTCTTGCTCAGTCCCCTGATCAACCCACGGACTTAAAGCAGATCCTGTCAGTGGCTGTAGTTCTGCTGCTTCTTCCACGCCTTCCTTCCCCTGCCACGTTGGGGTGGGGGTTAATCCTTAGCAGAGGCCCCCCCAGGAAGTCTTGGTCTGACACCAAAGCTCCATGGAATGGCTGATACAAGGCAGAAGTTGTGGTTGGTTAGTTTGAATATCAGTGTTGCGTTTTGCAATGAAATCAGTGGTTTGGTTTACCATTTTCTGTCTTCCAGACACTCCCTTACCATCATTCTGTCCCTGGTGGACTCCGTCCTGGGATGGCTGTGTACTTGCTTGGCACAGTGCCCAAAGACATCAAAAGGTAACATGCTTTTAGGGGCTCACAGGAAAGGAAGATGCTACCTGACTAAAAAAAATAGTGTTCGAAGTGTAGGTTATATAATCCCAATTCTTTGCCAAGATTAAAGCCTTCATTAATTCTTTTGATTGTTCCACTTCCTGCTTCTTTCAGCTAAGCCACGAGGGCTAGAAACGTGATCTTTCTCTACAAGCAAAATCTGAGTATTGTATATATTCTAGTTTCAGGGCAAAGGAGAAGGCAAAACTCTACTCTGAGATGCCTGCAGCTCCCATTTAATTTTCCTTTCCCTTTTTCCTCTCTCTCTCTCTCTTCCAGTTTCTGGGTGACCTTCCAGGTGGAGTTTGCCTGTGGCCAGCATAAGGGGGCTGACATTCCCTTCCACTTCAAGCCTCAATTTATTACGGACAAAGTTTTGCTCAACACATTTCAGTCTGGCAAGTGGGGAAAGGAAAGGAAATTCAAGATGCCCTTCCGAAAGGGCGAGCATTTTGAGATTATCTTCATTGTCAATGAGGCCAAATACCAGGTTGGTACACATGAGAACCTCTCCTTTTTGACTGCAGGTGCCTGTTCGTTTCACCCCCAGAATTCACCATTTGTCTGTAATCCCAAAGGTGCTGTTCAAAAGGCAGCAGTGATGTACAGGTAGTCCTTGTTTAGCAACAGCTGGCACCGGCAGCAGCATCATTAAGTGATGGGGTCGTTAAGTGAAGACATGTCTTTTTTGATCAGAGTTCAGTTTTTATTTTTTTCTGCAGTCCTGTGAAATTTGTAAAGGATTGGTCTCAAAGTTACCATTTTATCACTGTCCTTAACTGCAAATAGTCACTAAATGGGGAGGACCTATAGCTGAAGGGAAAACATTTTGGTCCAGCAGGGAGAAAACACGTATTGGTGAAATACTTGTACATATTTTGACTTTTTTGAACCTTTGACACTCAGTTCTGGGATGGGATGTGCTCCTGGCAAGAACAAATAGTTTTTATTTCCTGCAAAAAAAAAAGGATGATCCCAACAGAGACTTGATCTCTCTGACAGATCCTGGTGAATGGGAACCTCTTTTGTACCTACAAGCACACAATTCCACCACAAAGCATACAGGTCATCAGTGCCAGTGGACTCCTGGAGCTGCAGTCTCTGATTGTGATGGGAAGACCAGTGATGGAGAACACAGTAAGTGTTAGCTATCCACAAGTCATCACCTCCTGATCCTTGATCTTCTCTTTGGGAATGGAATTTGGGTTGGTTCAGTCCCCAGGTTGCCACTTTCTCTTTCTCCCCTGCAGTCGCTCTTCTTATAAAACTTTCTTCAGCCCTAAGAATGGCTACCCTTCTTGGTTTACAACTATCCGAGGGTGATACATGGATGAGCAACTGAACAAGAAGCAAATTTACCACATCTTTCCCTTGCGGACATCCATAAAGCAGAGTTTCTCAACCTAGCAATTTTGTGTGCCCTCAACTTAGGAGATGCCCATGCACCCTTATTAACAAAGGGGAACTCCATAAAGTGTGTAGCTGCTGAACGCGGCAACCTGCCTTTTCAGTCACAAGTTTAGAAGTCTGCCACATGTATTTTTTCAACTGAAAAGCCAGATTCTGAGGTGATAACCTTCTGTGAACCATCCACAAAAAAAAAATGGTTGGGCCAAGGCCACAGTGGAATATTTGACTTGGCACAAATACCTAGTTTATACGCCACACAAACTCAGCAACTGTTGTCTTCCTATCCTTTTGGGCACGTTGCTGAATCCTTCATATGGGACACCACAAAATCTCAGAAGGAAAAAAAAATGGGGAGGGGGGGCAGCAGGCAAGGACATCCAGGGCTAGGGATTTTAGGAGGAAAACATGGAGTTTGTAACAGCCTCTTTGGCTTTCTCTCCCACTAGATGATGGCGAACTCTGCCTTCTACACCCCAGTAAGTATCAAGAAACTTGTTACCTGGGCCTGTCAATTCTGCTTAATGTTTGCTTTGATTCACACAGCCTCTAAAAATGACACAGAAAGGGAAAAAGGGATCAGTGAATGGGATAATTAAGGAAAGGTTAGCTTCTTTATGGTTAAGGAGGGGGTTAATACTTAACCTTTCCCCCCTATTAAAAACTGCCCTCTTCTAGCAGTGACAAGAGCCACACAGTCAGAAGGGGGTGTTAAGTATAACCTGGATTCTTGCCTATTTCAGCTGGTGCCCTACACCGGCAACATTCCTGGAGGTCTGGGAGCCAACAAGACCATCATAGTGCGAGGCTTTATTCCGAAGAACGCTACCAGGTCTTGGGTCTCTCTTTTTTTTGCATGCATTTTGGGATTCAGGCAGAAGAGTGGAATTGTAAACATTGGGCATAGCTGCCTTTCTACAGTCAGGGCCGCAGTTCTTACCTTGCTAGCATATCCCTGGCATTTCAGCCCAACTTTTCTTCTGTTCACAAGTACGACATCAGGATTCTGGTTTGGCTTTGCACAGCAAAATGCCAATGTTAGGGCCCCTTTCCCGGTTCATCTCCTTTCTCTGATTCTCATCTCCTCTGCATATCTACAAGGAAAGTCCAGAGGACAAGGAGGTGAAGGGGAGTGGTAACACAATTCTGTACAGAATAAACACAGTCTGTGGAGCTCATTGCCACAAGAAGAAGCAAAGGCTGTTAGCTTAGTTTTTTTTTCCTTTAGCCTTCACCCCAGGAAGCATCTGGCGCTCAGGGAGGATTCAGACTTCCTTTTATTTATTCCAAAGGCCTAGTCTTCTTCGGTGCCTACTTTTTTCTCTCCTTCCAAGGTTTGAAATCAGTCTTATGGCTGGCTGAGAACTTGCTCTAAACATTAATCCACGCATGCAGCCATGGAGATGTGTGGCACGCAACAGTTTATTGAATAACCAGTGGGGAACCGAGGAACTCAACCTGCCCTTTAACCCTCTCCAACCTGGGAAGTACTTTGAGGTCAGTTTTCTCTGATTTCAGCAGGGAGTATGTCTGCAGCGAGGAGGTCAAAAAAGTTTACAGGGCAGCTACGGCTGTTCAATGGATGTATCGCTTCTTTTTTACTAACTTCCGTGGACACCTGTGGATTCCAGCAAAGAGCTTGGGTAGCTGGCTGATGAGAAGGCAGGCAGTTTTTCGAGTGTGTGTGTTTGTGTGTGTGTGTGTGTGTGTGTGTATGAGAGAGAGAGAGAGAGAGAGAGAGAGAGAGAGAGAGAGAGAGAGAGAGAGAGAATAGTGTGGCAGTTGGGATTCCCCCCCCTCCCAATGAAGCCTCCTTATGAATGGGCCATGCTTTTTTGATTTTGATATTTTGGATTGTGGCTACTCCTCCCTGGAGGACCAGAAGTGATCCAGATGTGCTGATTTGCCACACTTTAACATCCTCCCTCTCTTCCCAGCTCTCGATCCGTTGTGACAACCACAAGTTCAAGGTTTATGCCAACGGCCATCACTTGTTCGATTTCACCTATCGCTATGTCCCTATTGAACACATCCAAACTATCAAGATCAGAGGAGACGTGACCCTTTCCTACATCAAGTACTAAGCAACGGAGGGAGGGGGAGGGGAGACACCAGTATCAGCATAGACCCTTCTTCTATCTTCCTCATTCTGCCAGTACATTTAGAATCCTGCTGAATTTGAGGGGTCTAGAAGCTCCAATCAATCAATCAATCAATTAAAGACTTGAGAACAATTGAGAACATTAAGCAGCATTTTCAATGAAGCATCTTGACTCAGCAATGCAACAGGACTACTTTTCTGCCTAAATTTGATCTGTTGATATAAACCTTTTTTTTTTTTACAGTTTGTGCCCCCCAGTTGTGTGAACAATGTTTCTCAAACTTGGCAACTTTAAGATGTGTGGATTTCAACCCCCAGAAATTCTCCTGGTTTTTTATTTTATTTTTATGCTAACGCCTTTCCAACTAGCAACTAATGTGCTGTATATGGTCGTTTAATAATGCAATCGTCCATGCGTTCAATTCCTAGTAGAGGTTCAAACCCCATTTAATAATAAATGGCTAACCATATGTCTGAAGAATCCCAATAGAATAAAGCTGAAGTGCCCTACTGATGGTCAGTGTAATTCTTCTTGGTCTTATCATTTTCTGTGGAGAGCTTTGAGGGAACATTTTCCTCTTCCTAGCCAGAAGATACAAGTGGAGAGATTAGATATGCTTGGCTTAAAAAAAATACACCAAATTTGCCACTTGAAGAAGATGAGACCACTTCCAATGCTTTGTAGACATGGAGTGAGTCACCTTAGTCGGGCAAAACATTTAAACAAGGTGATCAACTGTGATTCCATGCTGGGCTGATTAATTATTTTTACCTGATTTGCCACAGAACCAGAATTGCATCCAAGGTACAATAAAAATAACAGGGCAAGGTTGGAGCAGGATCAGGGAGATACAGGTCATGGGGCACTTTCAGCCATGTGTCCAAAGGTGATTTTTCAAGAGGCAACTGAAGTTTCTGATTTTTCTTTGAAGACTTCTCATCTAATTTTGCTTCTCTGAAAACTGAAGAAACTTCTTGGATGGGAAGCGAAACGTCTTCAAAGAAAAATCAGAAACTTCAGTTGCCTCTTGAAAAACCATCTTTGGGATAACTATAACCTGGAGGACTGAGAATCTCCATGGACTTTAAGCCATGTGGTTTCCACGTGTGACTTTGGCTCAATCACTCTTTCAGTCAATTTCAGTATCAGAGATAGGTTGCTGCCACTTCGGCCCAGTTCGGCTGAACTGATAGTAACAGCAGTGCGCAGAAGTGTGCCAAACTGGTAGTAAAAAAATTAGCAACTTGCCTCTGGCATGGAAAAATTACAGGAAGATGTGTTACCTGTATGATGTTAAGACTTCACAGAGGGCAGAGACACAAGTTCTGCTTCTTAGTTTCACTTTGATCATGGATGATGGAATAATAGTGCATGATGCAATGGAAGCTTAACATTTCCTTGTAAATAAAATAACAATAAAGGCATTGGGTTTGGGCAATGAAGCCTAAGGATTAAGATATTAAAATGTGGCAGTGGAGCTGATTAAAAGTCACTTAGAAGAACAACAAGGACCAGAAGAGGTGAAGAGCAACAAAGGAGATGAGTCTCCTTTTAATCTTTGCTTTGGGTTTTACTCTTTCTGCACAGCAGGTAAGGCTAAATTTTATGGATTGAAATAGCCTTTCAGCTGGGGTGCTTGCAGATGAAACTGTTGAAACCTTTGTTGAGCATGTCCCCATGCTTTAATTAACATTTCTTGATCAAGGGGTTGAAAATGCAGGCAGAGGGCTTTGAGTACTTAGTCTTTTAATCCAAAGAAAAATTCATTGGTACTTAAACTGTATATCATATGGATATGTGGCTATATTACCTGTAAACATCTAAGGGAGCTAACCCTAAAGTTTTCTTGTTTTTTTTTTTCAGGATAACAAGAATAATGCTGATGAAGAGTCTACGGTAAGTAAGTTGCATCATGCTGGATGTCCTGATTTTTATTTTTGCCTTTGGGAAAATATCCCCTAATGAAGAAAACCATTAATTCCAGTTTGGCCCTGCCGTTCTCTCGCTCCCTCTTGTAATGAGAAATATGTGTTTTCTATTTTGAAAAATGCAGCCATTCATATGTGTGCTATCTATGATGGAACAGTGGAAGAAGTCATATACATGTGTTGTTATGAGAGCATCAGACTGATACCCTTCATTTCCTTTGTAGGAAAGTGGCAATGAAATGATGAATAAAGTTCTAGTAAGTACAGAATACAGAATAATAACAGAGTTGGAAGGGACCTTGGAAGTCTTCTAGTCCAACCCCTGCCCATGGCAGCAGACTCTACCATTCCGGACAAATTATTGTCCAATCTCTGCTTAAAAGCTTCCAGTGATGGAGCACCCACTATTTCTGAAGTTGTTCCACTGATTGTTCTCACTGTCAGGAAATTTTTCTTTATCTTGAGCTCTTTTCTTAGAGTAATCACAATTATTGAATTTTCTGGAGGCTAAAAAGTAATTATCATCAACCAATGGATTCATATTTCCACCCACACTCACCGAACACCAATTCATAGTTACTGCAATAAATTTCAGCTCTTTCATTTTTAAGTTAAACTTTTACCACTTCCCTGCTTAATTGATCAACTTCAGAGAAATACCACAAAGGGAACCACAGACTGTGAGGAAAACTGCATCCCACTCCCCATTCCAATATGTCCCCCAAAGACCCCCTTCATCCAGATAGGCAGAGGGCTTCCCCATTGACTGCCAGTGCCCCCTGGCCAGTCTCACCTCAGCTGGCATCCCCTAGCCAACCCTGATTTCAGATTTTGGCCTTTGTACCAAAGCAGACAATGGCCTCTAGCCCATCAGCCTTGCTGCCAGCTGATTGGGCACAGGGGCCAGAGGGAGTTGGGAAAAACATCAAGAACAGGTCCCTCTTTTCTTCCCTTGTGGCACATAACCTATATTTTGGAAATGGGTTTTGGAAAGTGTAGTGAGAAGGCATTTAAAGAAGGAAGAAATTAATTTTATGATATATGAAATGGCAGAAAGTTAATCTAATACACTTTGTTTCCATTGTAGGATGCACTGAGTGAGAAACATACAATGGAAATAATCGTAAGTAACTCTTTGATCATGTTTTTCCCTTTCATTGTGAAATATCTCTCTTACATGCAATGAAGAGATCCTTTTGGGGATTCTGCCCCACCAAAGTTTAGCAGATATATACAAAGAACTATAGCAAGATTATATATTTAGGAGGAATATATCTTGTTTTATCTTGTTTTATGATGAAAACTATTCTTAATAAATATTGCACACTTCCACCCACTTCCAAAGTTTTGGGAATAGCTTAGGGTCTGTTGAGAACCTAAATAAGAGTTTTATGACTCAGGATGGCCTACATCTTTTTGATCCCTTTTCTGGCCAGAAAATGCTCTGAAACTGAGCTACATTCTTGTAGCAGTTGAAAGAGAATAAAGATGTTATTGAGGGATTTCAGCAGCTCCTTTTCCTCACCTGGCTACATTGAAAATCAGGTAGAGCACATGTAGCTAGAGATACAAACCTGCATATTTAATCATGAGTATATTTCACATTTGAACCTATTTGGAGGAGGAAGAGGCAGGGGAGGTAGAAGGGAGCACATGAAGGGGTACATAAAAAAACAACATTCCATCATAAAGCTGTCTTACCTGTATAGGTGTATACTAATGTGAATCTCGATTAAGGAATGGAATGTGGACTTGACCCTCAAGTGCCATGTCTGATATAGCTCCTGTTTCCTAATCTTATGTGTTTCAACCATTATTCCTCGGGTTTCTCAACGCATATTTTGATTCTGTGAAGGTCGAACCAAATTCAAAAGAGCAGAAAAAGGGAAAAGAACCCTCACAACACCATTAATTCAAATTGCTTTTAGAATCACTTCCTGCTTTGATAAGGAATGTGTATTACCTAAGTGGAGCGAAGTACACATTCATGTAAATGATAGCTAGGATGGTAGTGATGACATGGATTAGAGATATCCTGGGTACTTTCATTGTGACAAAATTTGATGTGCTTGATTCTTTTGCAGAATGCTTTAAATAAAAATGATGTTGAAAAATTAACGGTAAGTAGCTCTTTCTTCATTTTCTGCTTTCCCCCCTTTCTTTGAGTAATATACTTCTTGCCTGCAATGAAGCATCCCTGTGTTATAAGAACACCAACCCCAAACCAAATTCATTTGGTTGTATGTCTTTTCAGAATTGCCCCCAAGGAATCTTTGCCTTTGGAGAAGATTGTCCTGAACAATTTCTTTCTCTCCCTGTAATTTCTGTCCCTTTTTGGTGTGACTCACCTGTGTGGTCCAAATGCCGTTTTGTGGGTCAGTTGGTGCATTTCCTCATCTCCTTTTCCAGCCTCTGTTTCACCAGGAAATGTGGAAAGGAGAAAGGGATTTTTCAAACGATCCAAAAAATTATAATGAAGCCTAAATCTTTCTCTGGGTTACTTGGTCCACACTTTTAGTGTTGTATAAATTTCATGCAACTCTCTTCTGTTGGCTACAAATTCAAGTGAATTTCTAGGGTTTGCATAATATATTATATACTTAAAACTATCTAAATTTAGGAAGTTGTGCTGATGCAATTGCCATGTTATTCTTTTGTCCTAGGATCACATACTGTGCAGAACAGATAGACATTGTGACTGGTTTTATTACCTTTTTTGTGATGGTTGTCAAAAATGGCTCAGTCATTAGGGCTTTGCTGCAAACTGGAATAAAGTTTTCTGAAAAACTGTCCTAAATCAGGTTTATGTCAGAATAATAAAATAAATAAATAATAAATAAAAGCAATATATTTTGTTATATTTGCAGGACTGTATGGAAGACGGCGAGTGTAAAATGGCCGATTTTGTGGTAAATGCCTCTTCGTTCCTCCTCTGTTCTTTTCTTCTGAAATACGCTCCTTCCATGTGATCAAGGACCCCTATTGTGGTTCCACTCCCACCCCAGCAACCATTGCCATTGTCCCCAGGCCCTAAGAAAGAAGGCAAGGCTAATAGCCTGTTTTGATAAAGCAACTTCAGGCACTGTTTTACTCCTTAAAACGCACCCACCATTGCACTGCTTTAAAGCAGGGTGCCCTAAAATGAGGAAGGCTTGGTGCAATTATTCATTATTGTTGTTGCTGCTGCTATTATCAGTCTCAGTGATTCTAAATCTTGGCAACTTTAATATGTGTGGATTTCAACTCTCAGAAGTCCCCAGCCAGCATGTAGCTGGGGAATTCTGGGAGTTATTGCTGTTATTAACCATATAACTCTGGCTCCAAATCCCAATACCTATTTACTTTGCTGTATGTGTCCTCAATTTCCCTATGGAAATTACCCTCAGGAGAAATGTTTTACCATTGGAAGGGTCCCTACAAAATTTCTTTCAAGATTCTGCTACTAAATCTGACAACAATATAGCAGCTTTCCTTGAATCCCTGCCATGGCTTTCCTTGACCTTGGTAACTTGGTTGCTTCAAAGAGTTGATGTGGCTTTACGTACTTTCTCTGCTGATGTGAGGTCTTTCACATCAATATCCTCCATGGCCCTCCCCAATTTATTTTAATGGACTGCAGTGGCCCAGGTATGGCCCACCCAGATGCTCATATCATGTACTGGCACAGCGTAGTTATGAAAGAATCCATAAAAGAGGATAAAGATTTTTCTCTTTTCTTTAGGACCTCATGGAGAAGATATTACACTTTTTAAAGGAAGTATCACATTGTAATAAACCAATATATGACTTGATAGTAAGTAGATGTACACTTACCTTGTCTCATTTCTTCTTTGTGTCCTATGTTATCCTTCTTAGATATAACCTGATCAGACCTCTTGAGCTCACGCCCACCAAATTATCTCCAGACATTTCAGGAAGAATTCCAGCAGGAAGCTCTAAGCTCATGAGAACATTGAAAGGAGGGTGTTGCTTTGACTATTGTCTGAAGTTGAAAGAGTCCGGCTTCACAGGTCTTCCCTGTGAAGAAAGGTTTAAACAAGGATATCAGGAAACCTTTAGAAAAGCTTCACAGTAATGAGCCTTTTAAGGAAAAAAAATTATAAAATATATTTTCTCATAACATTAACAAGTCTCAAAATGCTGTTAATTCATATATCGTTTAGGCTTTATCACTCCATCAGTGAGTGATAAAGGCACAGCTTTTCTCTGGAGAATGCAATATATAGATGACATTGATACATAGCACTAAAGTTACCTGTGATGTTATAGTAATAATTATTGATAGTTTTCTTATCAGAATAGAACTGATCCTCTTGGTCTCCTTCGTAGAAGGTACTTGTCAAACATGGTCCTCTGGCTGAATTGGTAGTAAGTAGCTTTGATTTGTCTTCTTCCGTTTCTTTCTTTAACTTCTTGCATCTGAAGAAGCATTTCTTCCATTTTTCTTCCCCCAGTACTTAGAGCATTGCAACAGTGGTGACTATCTGTAGCTCAGGTGTAGAATGAGAATAAAAGTTCATTCTCCGAGCTTGTGGATTGATTTCCAAATGTTTCATTACCAGGCTAGGTAACATCTTCAGTGGAGTTCAGGGGATGTCAATGTCAGTATTCTGTTTATAAGGGCTTCGGGTGCGGGTGTGTTTGGGTGGGAAACGTTTTGTGATGAGTCAGCTGTGCATCTCCATAATCTTGAGAGCACAAACCTAGCAGGTAGAATGAAAACATTTGCCTTGTCTTTACATTTGTTTTTAAACAGCTTAAGGCAACCTTTGTTTCTATTGCAGAATGAACTAAGTGAGGAACATACATTGGAAATAATTGTAAGTATCTCTTTGACCATCTTCTCCTTTTCCATGGGAAATATCTTCCTGGCATGCAATCATACCTTTTTAAAAAATCCCCACCTCCAACAATCCCCAAACCTTAATGGGAGAATGGTTTGAGTGGTAAAATACAGCTTTAGGACTCGAGGTGATCTAAAGCATTTTGGGATTTTTTTTCTGGTCAGAAAATGCTCTGAATCTCAGTTGACATTCTTGTAGCAGTTAAGGAGGATATATGATGCTATTGTGGGATTTCAGAAGCCCATTTTCTCAGAAATCTGCATGTTTTATATCTATATTTCACATTTGACCTTATTTGGAGGAGGAAGAAGCAGAGGAAGTAGAAGGGAGGTACCTGAAGTGGAATAAAATAACAACACCCACCATAAGGATACCTTAGATGTATAGATGAATAATAAATGTGAAGAAAATGGAAAAATGGAACAAAAGGAAAAAGAAGCCTAAGTACTCTGTTAATTTAAATGTGCTTTTTAGACTAAGCATTCCCTGTTGTGATAAGAAAAGTATGTTTCCTAAGTTGAGGGAAGCAGTAATGCCTGTAAATGATATCTAAGAAGGTAGTGATGGCAGGGATAGAGAAGTCCTGGGGGTCTTTGAGTCAGAATAGAATTTAACATGCTTCTTTCCTTTGTAGGAAGCTTTGACTACAAAAGAAATTGGAAAATTGATGGTAAGTAGCTCTTTCTTCATCTTCTGCCGTTTCTTTGAGTATTCTTCTTTCAATGAAGCCTCTCTGTATTATGACTACACTGACCCAAACCCAAACTTACTTCATTTGGTTGTATGTGTGGACAAAGCCCTCAAGAATGTTTTGCACTGAGGAAGATTGTATTGAAAAGAAAATGAAAGGAAGTGTTTCAGAACACAGTTCACCCATGTGTACCTTTTTGGCTCTGTCAGTCCCTGTTCTGATAACAAATGCATGTATCTTATCTGTTGAATAAAGCAATTCATATATATGATATCAAAGATGGTAGAGATGCCATAATTGGAGAAATCGTGTGTAATGTCTTTTCAAAATAAAAGTGTTATCTTTTTTCCCCTTATAGAATATAGGCAAACGTCCAATTAATATTTTTGAGTTAATTGTAAGTATACGATTCTTCATAATTCTTTACTTTTTCTGAGTAATATTGTTCTTGCATCCGAAAAATACTCTGTTTGTTAATTCCCACTCCCAGAAAGCATCTTCAGAGACTCCAGAGCAGAAACAGAGAAGACAGGGCCAAAACATTTCATCTGTTTTAACTTTTCTTTTTAAAGCAGCTTCAAATAGCACTACACCAAGTAGCCAAGGGAGAAACTAATATTTTGGAATTGTTGCAAGGGACATTTTTTGGATGGGGAGGGTTTCTCCAAAGTTACTTTACTGATTGTGTTTTTTTTCTCTGCAAAATGGTAAATTGTTGGCTCTAATGGTCTTTCTGTCAGATGCAATTTTCCTAGTGAGACATATTTCCCCTCCCAGGATTAGTTTTATCAGAATTTGTTTTGGAAAGCCAGCTTCACTTTGTTCTCCTGGAAAAGGAATAATGCAGTTTCAAGATTCTGCTAATATATATTATGATACTTTCCCTGCAATCCCTGTTGTAGCCTCCCTGATTCTGCCTACCTCAAAGGTTGATGTGGCTCTCCGTTCCTAGTCTGATGTTGTGAGGCCAATCGCATAAGTATTCTCCATGGCCTTCAAGAGTTCACCAGTTTATTTTAGTGGGCAGCAGTGGCCCAGGCAAGGCCCACATGTATCATGCATTTGCCCAATTTATGATGGAATCCATAATGGTTTTTCATCTTCCTTTTAGTCAATTGGAAAAAAGATAATACCTATTATCAAGAAAGCCAATGGTGGCAAAGGAGTGTCAAAACTGATAGTAAGTAGATGCACCCTTAATTTGTCTCATTTCTTCAATGTTTTCTATGTTGTCCTTCTTAGATGTGACCATAATAACTCTCTGGAGCTCCCCCCCCCCCCCAATAGGATACACTGCCATACCATAATTATAAAGGTATGCTTTTGTTCCCATTTTAGAGTATATTCACCGCTGGTGGAGATGGAAACACGGTAAGTACGTTTTGTTTATTTTCTTTCCTTCATATTCTTCTTTGAACTGAACAAGCACCAATTTTATCTTTATTCCACCACCTAAAACACTGAGGTGTCTCACTTTTAGTAAGAACTATGGTTTTTCTATTTGAGACGGTTAAAAAGCCATTCACATGTACTAGTATTCAGAGATGGAAAAGTTGGAGAAGTCATCTTGTTATCATGAAGTTATCATGTGAGACTCAGACTCTCCATTTCCTTTGTAGGAAAATAGCAATCAGAAGTTGGAAAAAATTATGGTAAGTAGTTTGTTGTTTATCTTGTCCTAAAAACAACTGTATATCAACCTATGGATTCTTATTTGCACCAACACTCACCGAACACCAATTCATAGATGCTGCCATGAATTTGAGCTCTTTAAATTAAACTTATATCCTTCTGAATAGAGGAAGGGGCTGTGGAGAGTTCTCTTTTCTAATGAAGTGTTTCTTAACCTCAGCAACCTTAAGATGTGTGGACTACAATGCCTGAATTCCCTAGCTGATAAAGGGAAGTTATTAGAGCCTACATATCTTAAAGCATGCAGTCTGGGGAATTCTGGGAGTTGAAGTCCACATAGCTTAAAGTTGCCGAGGGTGAGAAATATATGTGGGAGTTTCTATGGTTGTGACTTATCTAATATTCCTGGCATCAGTTGCAATTTTGCTTGTAAATTGGATTTCATTCCCTCATTTTCAAGAGATTATTTTATTGAGTCACATTTGCAAATCCAGGATGAGAGATTTGTTTCAAACAATCTAATCCAAAATGTTTCATGAAGTCACAATCTTTAACCCAAGAGACATGTATGTCTATTAAAGGACCTCTGTGAACAGGGAAGGGATTAATTTTTATATGAAATTGCAGAGGTAGCACTATTGGAGAAGTCATATATGTTGTCAGGTAAGAATTGAACTGATACCCTTTGTTTCCATTGTAGAATGCACTGAGTGAGGAACATACAATGAAAATGGTCGTAAGTAGCTCTTTGACCATCCTTTTTTCCCCACGGGAAATATCTTTCTTCCATGTGTTTAAGCTGACTGTTTCTGATTCAATCCCACCAAAATTTAGTAGATATACCAAGGTTTCATATTTAGGAGAACTTTATGATGAAAGCTCTGATACTCACTCTTCAAAAATATTACACACTTCCACCCACCTCCAAAATCTAGGGAGTGTCTAAGGGTGTGTGGAGAACCAAAATAAGAGTTTTAGGACTCAGGATGATCTAAATCTATTTTTAACCTTTTTCCCTAGCAGAAAATGCTCTGAATCTGAGCTGACATTCTGATGCTATTGAGGGATTTCAGTAGCCTCTTTTTCCTCATGTGGCTACATTGAAAATCAAGAAGAGCAGTGTAGGTGGAGACATAAATACATTATACCTTTGAACTTACTTGGAGGAGGAAAAGACAGAGAGAGGGCCTAGGTGAAGCAGAATAAAAAACATTCCATCAAAAATATATCTTCCATCTACAGGTAGTCCTGAACGTACGACCACAATTGACCCCAAAATTTATGTTGTTAAGTGAGAAATTTGTTGAGTTTTGCTGCATTTTACAACTTGCCATATTTGTTAAGTGAATCACTGCAGTTATTAAATTAATAACACGGTAGTTAAGTGAATCTGGTTTATCTATTGGCTTTTCTTGTTAGAAGGTTGCAAAAGGCGATCACATGACCCAGGGACACTGCAACTGTCATAACTATGAATCAGTTGCCAAAGGGCTGAATTTTGATCATGTGACCACAGGGATACTGCAATAGTTGTAAGTGTGAAAAATGGTCATAAGTCACTTTTTCCAGTGATGTTGTAACTTGGAACGGTCACTAAATGAACTGTTGTAAGTCGAGTACTCCCTGTAGAGGTGTATAACTAAAGTAAATCTAGAGTAAGGGATGAAATGTGGACATGTAGGGCAATGTTCTAAAAAGGGTGTTGAAAGGCCTTTTTGTTAAATGGTTTTTTAGAATTCAAATTCAATTCAAATTATTTTTTAGATTCGCTTTCTGAAAAAAGAATGGCTGTTTCCTAAGTGGAAGAGAGCAGCAAGTTATGTAAATGGCATCTAAGATGGCAGTGAGGGCATGGATGGAACGGTCGTTGGTGTCTTCTATTAGGATAGAATTTGATGTGCTTGTTTCCTTTGTAGAACGCTTTGAATGCACAGGAAGTTGAAAAATTGACGGTAAGTAGCTCTTTCTTCTACTCTTTTTTTTGAGTCATATTCTTCTTCCCTACAATGAAACACCCCAGCGTTACAACAACACTGTCTCCAGACCCACTTCTTTTGGTTCTATGTATGGACAAGTCTTTTCAGAACTGTCCCCAAGGAGCATTTTTCCACTGGGGAAGACTGATCTGAACAATTTCTTTCTCTCCTTGTAATTTCTGACCCTTTTTGGTGTGATACATCTGTGTGATCCAAATGGAGTTTTGTTGCTCAGTTGGTATAAATCGAGCCACCCACATGACTGCCCAGGATGACTTTTTTGGTGTGATTGTCATTAAGAGATGCCTCAGTCAGTAGGACCAGTTCCGCCATAAACTGGAATGCAGTTTTCAGCAAAATTGTTGAAAATGTGGTTGTAGAAGTTATGTCTTCTATGATATGAAAGTAGCAGTGATTCCTTTTGTTTTGTTTGTAGGACTGTCTAGAAGGCGAGTGTACAATGGCTGATTCTGTGGTAAATACTTCTTCGTTTATCCTCTGTTGTTCCTTGTGAAATATTCTTGCTTCAGAATGTTGATATGGCTTTACGTACCCTCTCTGGTGATGTGAGACCATTCACATCAATATCTTCCATGGCCCTCAGGGCCTCCCCAGTTTATTTTAATGGACTGCAGTGGCCCAGGCAAGACCCACCCAGATACTTATGTTATGCATTGGCACAATGTAGGTATGTAGGAATCCATAAAAGAGGATAATATTTTTTCTCCTTCCTTGTAGAAACTCTTGGAGAAGATGTTAAATGTTCTTAAGGGACTATCACATGGTGATAAACTGATATATAACTTGATAGTAAGTAGGCACATACTTATGTTCTCTCATTTCTTATATGTCTTCTTTGTTATCCTTAGATATAATCCGATCAGACCTCTTGAGCTTCACTCCCCCCAAAGGATCTGCAGACATTTCAGGAAGAATTCTAGCAGGAAGCTATAAGCTCTTAGGAACGTTTAAAGAAAGGCATTGTTTTGATTATTGTCGGAAGTTGAAAGAGTCCGACTTCACAGTCCTTCCCTTAGGAGAAAGGCTTAAACAAGGCTACCAGGAAACTTTTAGAAGATCTGACAATAATGTGTCTTTTAAGAAAAAAAACCATAAAATGCTTTGTTCACAATAACAAGTCTTAGGTTGCTGTTGATTCATGTGTCTTTTAGGCTTTATCACTCAATTTGTGATTAGAAAGGCACAGCCCATCTCCGGAAAATAAAAGATATAGATGAAATTGATGTGTGGTATTGCAGTTATCTGTGATGGTCTAGTTATAGTTAATAATAGGTATTGGAATAGAACTGATCCAGGGGTGAAATTCTGCAGGTTCTGACAGGTTCTGGAATTTCTGGTAGCAGAAATTTTGAGTAGTTCGGAGAACTGGCAAATACCACTCTGGCTGGCCCCAGGAGTGGGAGTGGGAATGGAGATTTTGCAGTATCCTTCCCCTGCCACACCCCCAAGCCATGTCCACAGAACGCTAGGAAAAAAAAATGAATTTCACGACTGAATTGATTCCCTTTGTTTCCTTTGTAGAAAGAACTCTTCAAACATGGTCCTTTGGCTGAGTTGGTGGTAAATAGTTTTTATTTATAAAGAAATTCATTTTTATGGCATATGAAATGGTTGGGATAGCATGATAGGAGGAGTCATATCTTCTCATGTCAGAATAGAGTTTTGGTACACTTTGTCTCCATACAGAATGAACTGAGTGAGGAATATACATTGGAAATAATTGTAAGTAGCTTTTTGACCATCTTCTCCCTTTTCCATGTGAAATATCTTTCTTACATGCAACCATACTTTTTAAAAATTTCTCACCTCCCAAACGTCCCAGTGGCATGGCTTGAGTTGTAAAAGAAGGGCTTCAGGACTAAGGATGGCCTAAATCTTTTCAGGATTGTTTTCTCCCCCCCAAAATGTTCTGAATCTAAGTTGATATTCCCACTACACACACACACACACACACACACACACACACACACACAATATCCTCTTGTAGCTGCTATAAGAATATACCGTATATATTGCAGGTTTGTGTGAAAGGGGTTACTGAAACCCCCTTTAATTATATATATATGTATGTATGTATGTATGTATGTATGTATGTATGTATGTATATGTATATGTATATATATGTATAATTTCACATTTCAACTTACTTAGAGGAGGAACAGGCAGAGGAAATAGAAGGGGAGTTACATGAAGCAGAATTAAAAAACAACATTCCACCATAAGAATGTCTTACCTATAAAGGCATAGAACTAATGTGAATCTAAATTCAGGGGAAGAAATCTGGATATTTAAGGCAATGTGCACAAAGGAGTGTTATCTCCAAAGTGCCATGTCTGGCTTCTCTTTTTTAAGCAATCTTCTATCTGTTCATGATTAGGTGCAACCTTTATTAACTTTAGGTTTCTCAATGCATATTTTGAATGTTGAAGAAAATTGAAAAGAGAAAAAGTTAAAGAAGCCTCAGAACTTAATTCAAATGTGATGTGTTTGTTTGCTTTGTAGAATGCTTTGAATGGAAAAGACATTGATAAATTAATGGTAAGCAGCTTTTTCTTCATCTTCTTCCTTTTTGTTGAGTGATGTTTTTCTCTGTTCTAATGCAGCCACTATATTATTCACCTGTCTTAAAATCGCACAAAAGTCGTCCTTGATTTAGGACCACAGTGGAGCTGCCCATCCTGGGTGTAAATTGTGACAGTCTTAATTGGACATTTTATGTCCTTTTTTATGGCGGTCATTAAAACTATTTTGCTTAAGCGGGTCCCTGGGATGCTGTAAATGACTATGCCTGTGAGCTGGTTCCTGATTTCCTGACATACAAGCACAGGGACACAGGGGGATGGTGGCATTGGAATGTTTGAACTGAGTCATAAATATCTCCAGGGCACAGCCATAACTTCAAATGGGTGCAATTAAAGCTTGTAGTGATGGCACAATTGGAGAAATCACGTGTTGTATCTTTCTAAAATAAAAGTAATGCCTTTTGTTTCTTTTACAGAATATAGGTAAAGGTGAAGTTAAAAAATCTGAGATAATAGTAAGTAGATTTTTCTCATATGTCATGATTTTTTGTGTGTAATATTCTTCTTGCATGCCATAAAATATATCTTTTATTATTCATATCTGCTAGACTGCCATCTTCTTTTACCATCTTCAGAGACTTTGGAGCAGAAACTAAGCAGGCAGGGCCAAATATTTCACCTGTTTCATGCGAAGCAGCTTCAAATAACTATTATATCACCTACACTGACTCCTTAACTGGAGTGATGGCTTCCCTGGGTTCTGAATAGCAAAGGGAGAAGCATATATTTTGGAATTGTCCCCAGGGGACACTTTGAGGATGGGGAGTGTTTCCTCACAGTTTTTCTTTTACCAACTTGTGGTTCTTCTCTTTGCAAAATGGTAGATTGTTGGCTCAAATGGTCTTTCTGTCAGATGCAATTTTGCTAGTGAGATGCCTTTCTTCATTTTGCTTCCCAGAATTAATTTTATCAGAATTTGCTCTGGAAACCAGCTTCATTTTGTTCTCCATGAAAAAGAATAATGGATTTTTGGATAGGTTCTAAGATTTTGCTAATATATATTATGGTATTTTCCCTGCAATCCCAACAATTTCCTTGACTTAGCTTGCCTTGAAGGGTTGATGTGGATTTACGTACCCTTCTCTGGTGTTGTGAGGCCATTCACATCAATATCCTCCGTGGCCTTCAAGGGCTCACCAATTTATGTTAGTGGGCTCTAGTGGCCCAGGCAAGGCCCACAGGTATCGTGCACTGGAACAACTTCTAAAGGAATCCATAATGGTTTTGTTCTTCTTCTTCCTTATAGTCAATCGGAAAGAAGATAATACCTATTATCCAGAAAGCTAAGGATGACAAAGGCGCGTCTATACTGATGGTAAGTTGTCTAATTTCTTCTATGTTTTCAATGTTATACATCTGAGATAGGTCCATAGTAGTCCTCTGGAGACTGCTGGAGACCCCTCCCCTCCCCCTCCCCCCCGAAAGATTTACGGACATTTCAGAAACAATTCCAACAGGGAACTAAAAACTCTTGAGATTCTGGCTTCGTAGGCCTTTCCCGTGGGAAAAAGTCAAGAAACTCCATCAATATTTGTACTTTTCCTGAAGGTGTCTGTTTGGCTTTAATCACTCTATGTTATGATAAGAAATGCATGTTTCCTATCTGAGTAATGAAATTATAATTATAAAAATATGATATGTATATCTAATATTGAAATAGGCAATGACAGCACGGAGAGAGAAGTCGTGTGTTTTTAGATCAAGGATGTCAAAGTTGTTTTCATTGAGGGCCACATCAGAATTTTGTTTGATCTCAGTGGGTCGTGTGGGCATGGCCAGTTCGATGTCACTTGTGTCAGGGGTGTCTGTGCCGGCCCGAGTGCTTTGCCAGCAAAAATACGCAGCTCTCCGCTCTGTTTTCGCTGGCAGAGGGTTGCAGGAGGCTGTCGCCAGAGTTGGGGGTCTGCCCAGATCAGACAAACCGGCAGTGGTGGTGGTGGGAGGCTCTGCCCACCCGCCCGGATGCTTCTGTGCATGCGCAGCACATGAACGAACCGGTAGTAAAATAAATTGCAACCCACTACTGGCTGTTGCAGCCGAAAATGGAACTCAGGGGAGCACGTGCAGCCCTTCTGACCTATGTTTTCACTGGCAAAGGCACCGTGGGCCAGTCCTTCACTGTTTCCAGGGTGGCCCTGTGAGCAGGATCTGGCCTGTGGGCCTTGGATTTGACACCGCTGTTTCATATTATTGGATTATTGGAAAGGAGCCATTTCCTTGGATCACAGCAGATGTTAAATGCTGCATCTGTCTGTTGATATTGCCTATTTCCTTTGGTTGGGATGGCTTTATCTATTCTGCTCAAACAATCCCATTGACATTTATACCCTCTGTAGTTCTCACCGACCCACTCTTGATTTGAACAAAGAGCAGTGACACAGGCCTGATGCACACAAATCCTCACAGGTTTCACAGCCACATCATAATTACACAGGTATGCTTTTGCTCCATTTTAGAGACTATTTACTGATGATGAAGATGAAAAAACTGTAAGTAGCTTCTGTTTATTTACTGTCCTTGCTTTCTTTCATATTCTTCTTTGATCTGAACAAGCACCCATTTTATCTTTATTCTGCCTAAAAAGCAAAAGCATCCCGAGTCCCCAGAGCATCCTCACAACAGGAAGAGCCAAAATATTCATCCAAAGCAGTGGTGTCCCAGAACTGCTACGCCCCCGAACCAGTTCCCCACTCGCCAGTGCCACTGCCATCTTGTTTTTGTGTTCTGCGCATACGCAGAACAATTTTAAATGAACTGCGTGAACCGCGTGGACAAGTGAACTGGCAGTAAAGCCGTCCAGATCCAACCCCAAAGGCATCTATAGCACAGGATGACTGTTCATTCTCCTTCTTGTAAAAGCAGAACTGGTCCAGGGCTGCAATTCTGGTTCTTCCTGCACGCCTTCCTTCCCCTGCTATGTTGGGGGCATTATCCTCAGCTGAGGCCGAAGCCACTTGGAAAGGCTGGTACAAGGCATGGGTTGCGCTTGGCTGATTCAAAGGTCAGAGTTCTCTTTTGCAGTAAAGTCATTGGCTGAGTTCATCATTTTCTGTCTTCCAGGCTGCTCTCCCTTACCATCAGTTTGTCCCTGGCGGACTCCGTCCTGGGATGTCTGTGTATATGCAAGGCACAGTGCCCAGGCACAGCAACAGGTAAGGTTTCTTTGGGGGCTCACAGAAAGGCAAGAGCTACCTAACTGAAAACAATAGTCAACATTTCGACTGAGCTTATTATGGAGAGACTAGATTATATTATCCAATTGCACGCCAAGATTAAACCCTTTCTTAATTTTTTGATAGTTCCTCTTCCTGCTTTTTCTAACTCCAACTAAGCCACAATAGCTAGGAACTTGATTCTTCTCTTAAACAAACAAGCCAGTCTCCTAGAGATACTAGCTTCAAGACGAAGGAGAGGAGGGGGGGAGAACTCTACTCTTTCCTGCACCTCCCATTTAATTTTCTGCTTGTCTTTTCCTCTCTCTTTCTCTCTCTCTCTCTCTTCCAGAACCTGGGTGAACTTCCAGGTGGACTTTGCCTGTGGCCACCATAAGGAGGCTGATGTTCCCCTCCACTTCACGCCTCACATCAATGCAGAGACAGTTGGGCTCAACACGTTTCAGGCTGGCAGGTGGGGAAAGGAAGAGAAACATATGAATTTCTTCCAAAAAGGCGAGCAAATCGAGGTCATCTTGATTGTCCATGATTTTGGATACCAGGTTGGTACACGTGACCGAGGTTCCTTTAGGGCTTCAGGTGCCTCTTTGTTTCCCCCTCAGAATTCACCCTTTGCCTGGAATGAGCCACAAATGTATTTAATACCGACTTCCCCAACTTCATATCTTCCATGTAGGGTTCATGTGATGTACAGATGTTCTCGTTTAGTAACAACTGAGTAATTGATGCTGTTGTTAAGTGAAACCATGTCTGTGTTTCTGATCAAACTTTAGAAACCAATTTTTTTTGGGTTTGCAGTCCTATGAAGGCTGTAAATGTAAACATTGGTTGCAAAGTTACAATTTCATCAGTGTCCTAACTGCAAACAGTCACTTAATGAGGACGACCTGTAACTGAAGGGAAAAACTTTTGATCTGGAGGGGAAAATGGGAATTCAAGAGCCTAGGTGGTTAGGGTGCAGTACCACAGGTTACTTCGGCTGACTGCCGCTGACTGCAATTTGGCAGTTCAAATCCCACCAGGCTCAAGGTTGACTCAGCCCTCCATCCTTCTGAGGTGGGTAAAATGAGGATCCTGATTGCTGGGGGCAATAATGCTGACTCTTTAAACAACTTAGAGGGGGCTGTAAAGCATTGTAAAGTGGTATATAAGTTTACTGCTATTGCTATCATTGAAATAAAGGCCTCTCCCTTTTTACATGTACATATTTTGACATTTTTGATCCCCTCTAGGGGCTCCCTTGCTCAGTTTTGGGGTGGGGTGTGTTTCTGGGCAGAGTAAACAGGGTTTTGTTCCCCCCCAAAAATGGATGATCAGATCTGCGACTTGATCCTTTTGGCTTTGGCCTCTGACAGGTCCTGATAAACAGGAATAACTTATGCAACTATCACCACAGAATCCCCCCACAAAAGGTCCAAGTCATTAGGATTGATGGAGACCTGGAACTGCAATCTCTGTCTGTAATGGGAGGACCAATGATGGTAAGTATTTGTATTGAGGTATCAGCACCTCCTGATCCTTGATCTCTCTTTGGGGATTGACTCTTTGGGGATCTCTCTTTGGGGATTGATTCCCCAAGCTATCACTTTCTCTTTGTCCTCTCCAGTCATTCTTCTCATACACCTTTTTCTTCATCCCTACAAATCATGGCCCTTTTGGGTCTGCAGTTGTGTTGACTTATGACTCTGCATGCTAGCAAAAAAATCCATCCTGGAGTGATGCTAGGACCAGCATCTGAACAGGGAGGAAATTTATCCCAGGCCAAGATCCTGTTTTACCCTTGTAGATGAATATAAAGAAGTGTTTCTCAACTTAACAATGTTAAGATGCATGGCGTCAACTCCTAGAATGGCTTAACAGATGCCCACACATTCTTATTAACAAACGCAAGGACCAAGAATAATGTGATGGCTGAACATGGCAGCCTGTGTCTTCAGTCACAAGGGAAGCTGTGGTGTGGCACAGTGGTTAGAATGCAATATTGCAGGCTGGCTCTGCCCACTGCCAGGAGTTCAATCCTGAGTGGCTCAAGGTTGACTCAGCCTTCCATCCTTCCGAGGTCAGTAAAATGAGGACCCAGATTGTTGGGGGCAATAGGCTGACTCTATAAACTGCTTAGAGAGGGGCTGTAAAGCCCACATTGTTTGTGCCCCTCAAGTGCCACTTCCTGCCTCAGCCTTTGCAGGCAGCACAGCCACCTCTTACCCTAAACCATGATGCAGTCAGACTTTTTATGGCGTTCATTTCCTGCTGCTGATTGGACCAACAGGAAGGATTCAGATGTTTGCTAGGCAGTTCTCAGTTGCCTGGTTGTTCCTTGGGAAACGTCAGGGGAAACGCAAGGGATGAGAACATTGATCTGTTATTAGAACTCCTATCATCCTGTATGTGATCTGGGCTGGTAAAAAACCTGAGAGCCAATACATGTTGGAAGCATGAGATTAGCCTGGGTGGGAAGCTGTCGATGGGAAGTGGCTCATGGGACTTCCCTACCTTGTCCAGGAGATGCTGAGGTCTCAATACAGTTGGTGAATAGTTTGGCCTCTACCTGTCCCCCATAGAACTAAAGCAGAACCGGTCCATGGCTGCGGTTCTGGTGTTTCCTCCAGCCTTCCTTCCCTGCCATGTTGGGGGAATCAAACCTTACAGAGGCCCTCCCAGGAGGTCTTTGGTTGACTCAGAACCTCATGGAAAGACTGATACAAGACACAGGTTGCAGTTGGCTGGTTTGAAAGTCAAAATGTGAAGTTTGACGTGTGCTCATGCTGTTTTAACCATTATTGCTTCTCAACTTGCCAATCATCAAGGGGGGGGGAGGGGAAAATTGGAATGTCTGTGCCAGACAATAACAAGAACCCATCTTATGGGAAGCAAGGTCATTTCAACAGGTGTTTGACAGAGCCATGGACATCTTCTCACAACAATACTTCTACACCTCATTGGACAATGTGGCCTGCACTGATGGGGGGAGGGGAAGTTATCTATACTTTATCTATACGGGACATGTGGAGTTAGTTAGAGCTGGTTTTGCTTTCATGCTGTGCTGAAATGATGTACTCAATAAAGTTTTGCATTAAGAGATTGGATCGTCTCAACTATGCTGGCTTGATTGGGTTTGTCAGTCAGAACCTTGACACAAAGTTCTGTTTTGCAATAGTTATTGGTTTTGTTCATCATCTTATGTCTTCCAGACTACCCCTTACAGTCATCCTGTCTCTGATGGACTCCATCCTGGAATGTCTGTATATGTGCAAGGCAAAGTGCCCAGAAACGGCCACAAGTAATGTTCCTTTGGGGGTTCACAGGAAGGGCAAGATTACTCGAAACAATAGTGATAAGATTAACATGTTGTTAAGGGAAGGCTAAATAATTCTACGCCAAGATTAAAGTCTTCCTTAATTCTTTGGATAGTTCTACTTCCTGCTTCTTCTAACTAAGCATGATGGCTAGGAACTTGATTCTTCTCTTCAAGCAAAAACCCAGCATCCTATAGATTCTAGTATCAGGGCAAAGGAGAAAGGGGGAATGAGACCTCTACTCTGAGATTCCTGCCCCTCCCATTTAATATCCTTCTTCCCTTTTCCTCTCTTCTTTCCAGTTTCAGGGTGGACTTTGCCTTTGATAAATTTGAGGGGTGCGAAATTCTCTTCCACTTCAACCCTCGTATTGATCAAGGGATTGTTGCGGTCAACTCACATGAGTCTCGCCAGTGGCGAAAGGAATATAGATACAAGAATCCCTTCCGGAAGGGCAGGAATTTTGAGATCATCTTCATTGTCAATGAGGCTGAATACCAGGTTGGTACGAGGCTCCTTTGGGACTGCAGGGGCCTGTTCATCCCCCCCCCCTCCTAAATTAACTATTTATCTAGAATGAACCACAAATGAATTTAATACTGACTTTCTCAACATCCAGATAAGGTTTGTGCAAGCAGTCCTTGTTTAGCGATAATACGGCCAGCAACTTAGTCATTAATGGGGTCAAAAACATGACTGTTTTTTATTGGACTTCAATTTTTCTTTGCTTTGCAATCCTGTGAAGGTTGTAAATGCCAGGACTAGTTGCGAAGTTACTATTTCAACAGTGTCCTAACTGCTAACAGTCACTAAATGAGGACATCCTGCTACAGAATGGAAAACCTTTTAGTCCAGGGGAGGAAAATAGATATCAGTGGAATGAAGGACTCTCCCTTTTTGCATGTATTCATTTTAACCTTTGTGATCCCTTCTATGACTTTGTGGTCAGGCCTGCAGCAGTTCCTTTAAGAATCTTTGGCCTGACACACTCTCTCTGTCTAGCTTCATCTTTAGTATGCCTTTTCATTAAGGGGGGGGATAGCAAGGGGTAGAATGTGTTGTTTTGAAAACAAAAAAAATCCTTTCTAGAAGCTCAAGGTGACCGGAACCAGCAGGGTGGAGATGCCAGCGTGGAAGAAGAAGATTGGACCATGTGATGGATTGGTGGGTGGGGGACAAGATCATGAACTTTCAAGTGGGTGGGAATCCCAGGTAACTTCCAGATGTGCCAACATGTCTGTATTATTAAATTGGAACTTTAGAGATAGCTCTGGCGTGGACTCTGATATAATTCTGCATGATATGCAGAATTATTTAATTCTGATTTAATTCTGCATGATACGCTGACACTTTGCTTACTCTGCTCAGCTTTAGGGTGGGATGTGTTCCTAGCAAGACTAAACAGGTTTTTCCTGCAAAGAAAATTGAGGAACCCAATTGAGACTTGATCCTTTCAACTTTACCCTCTGACAGGTCCTGGTGAATGGAAGCCCCCTCTGCAAGTTTGGGCACAGAATCTCACCCCAATTTCTAAAGTTCATTAACTTTCATGGACACCTGACCCTTCAATCTCTGACCATGGTGAGAGGACAAATAGTGGAGAACATGGTAAGTGTTTGCGATCAACCCTTGATGACTTTTTGGGAATAAATACTGAGTTGGTTCAATCCCCAAGCTGTCACTTTCTATTTCTCCCCTCCAGTCATTCTTCTCATACATTTTTCTTAACCGTTAAGAATTGCGACCCCTTTTGGTCTTCATTTGTCTTGGCTTACAACTCTACAAGCAAGCAAAAATAAAATAAAAGTCCTACGGCGAGAATAGGATCAGCAACTGCACAGGGAGCAGTTTTACACCAGGTCCAAGCAGAGTTTCTCAACCTGGCAATTTTAAGATGTGGGACCTCGACTCCCAGAATGGCTTAGGAGATGCCCACACATCCTTATTAACAAACCCCAACACCCAAGAAGTGTGCAATGGCTGAACACAGTTTTTAACACCTTCTTTGTATTTCTCTCCCATCAGCTGTTGACAGGCTCTGCAGACTACTACCCAGTAAGTATCAAAAGACTTGCTAATTCAGCCTGTCTCACCTGCTTAATGTTTGGTTCGGTTCACCAAGACTATACAATCACACAGAAAGGGGGGGGGAGGGAGCAACAATGACTGGGATATTTAAGGGAACATTAGCTCCTTTATGATTAAGAAGGGGGTTAATATTAGTCCATTTGCGCCATGTTACAATCTGCACAAGGAAACCAGCTCTTACAGCCAAGGTTTATGATTTGATCTATAAATTTAGTCCGTTGTGATGTCATAAACCAGGCGCTTTCACAGGTTTGATAAATAAAACTGAGCAGCCATGCCAACCCCACCACAACCCTATATATTTATTTATTTATTTGCGTTCATTGCACATTGCTTTGGTGGTTCTGTCCATGCTGCCATCTTGACTGTTTAGCCACAGCCTGCAGACAGACTACTGAGCAAACAAAAGCTTGAACCCAGCTGGTAACTTACTTACCTAGTCAAAGGCAGAGACGCTTATAACCACAAGGGATGCAGAAAAAGATAAGATCCAATATAAGATCTCACCAGCTGCTCTCTGCCGTGTTGTGGGTCTCCCACTTGGCAGCTCAAGACCTACTGGATTGCCACTACCTTGACTCCCAGCTAGCGGGGACAAGAGTTGCATGGTTGGACAAGGGGTGCCAAATATAACCTGGATTCTTGTCTATTTTAGCCGGAGCCATACACGGGCAACATTCCTGGAGGTCTGGGAACCAGCAGGACCATCACAGTGCGAGGCTTTATTCTGAAGGATGCTGAAAGGTTTCGGATCTCTCTCTCTCTCTCTCTTTTTTGCAGGGCTGGTTTGGATTTGGCACAGCAAAATGTCAGTGTTAGGGCTTGTTGCAGATCTTTCCTGGTTGATCTGCTTTCTCTGACTCTCCCATCTCCTCTGCATATCCGCATGGTCAGCCCAGAGGACAAGGAGGTTAAGGGGAGTGGAAGCAATATTCCACATGTAGTCTTTGGAACTCACTTCCACAAGAAGTAGCGTGGCCAGTTAGCTATGGGCAGAGTTCTCCAAAAGGGGACATCTGAAATGTCATGAAACGATTGACGAATTGTTTAGGCAACACATACTAAGGAGGTGGCTGTAAAGAATTATTAGAACCGGAATAGTCCATTGAGCAAGATCAGCTGTTTGTCATTAGAAGGCTGGAGCTGAATATGTATTCTTTTTCATATGTCTCATTTATTGCTCACAAAAAGTAGGTTTGATTGTGGTAGAACGTGAATGCAATGAATGAATACCTAAAATGATAAAACATTCAGCAACAGTCTCCCAATAGATAATATTTACGAAGAGGAAGAAGAACTTTTTCCCCCCCTTTTAGTCTTCCCACATGGAGTGATCTGCTATTGGATTAAAGGTGGGGGAATCAGATTTCCTTTTATTTAGTCCAAGATCTAGTCTTCAACGCCTGCTTTGTTTCTCTTTTTCCAAGCTTTGCAATCAATTTAAAGGCTGGCCAGAATATTGCTCTGCACCTTAATTCACACATGAAACCAAGGAGATATGTGGTGCGCAACACTTATCTGAATGGCAGGTGGGGAGATGAGGAAAATGATTTGCCCTTTAACCCTTTCCAATTCGGGCAATACTTTGAGGTGAGTTGAGCTATTCCAGCAGGAAGGGGTATCAACAGGGAGGAGGTCACAAAAGTCAAGATGGCAGCCACAGCTGTTCAAGTAATGCTATCGCCCCTATTTTACCTGACTTGGGAGGACAGCCCTGGATCCCATCAAAGAGCTTGTTTTAGTTGGCCGACAAGCAGGCAGGCAGTGGGGAGGGGAGAGAAGACCCAGCAGGTGCTTTCCAGGAGTGTAAGACTCCATCCCCCATAATTCCCTAGCTAGCACTGCTTTTAGGAATTGTAATCTGACCCTCTGGTTGAGAAGAGGGGAATTGCCTCATCAGAAGGGCATTCAGAACCATGTGTCAACGTTTCGACTGATGAACCCAACAAAAGCAAGCACAGCCGAGCGGATACCATCTCTTAATTCAAAACTCTTATTGAGTACATCATTTCAGCAAAGATAAGGGCAAAACCAGATCTAACCATTTCCCACGCAAACCCACATAGTTAAAGTTTAGTTTCTCCTTCTCCCTGTTAGATCAGGTCACATTGTCCAAGGGAGTCTCCTGGTATTGTTGTGAGAAAGTCCTTTGGCTCTGATAAACACCTGTTGAAGTGTCCTCGGTTCTCACGGCCGGCTTCTTGATGTTTGGCGCCTGCATTCCATCTCCCCCTTCCTTCCCCACTGGTTCCTTGGCAAGCTGAGAAGCGATGATAGTTGTAACAGCAAAAGCCCAATTTCGAAGCTTGATGTCATGATTTTAGCTCGCTCCTGGGAAATTGTCCTTGCGTTGCCGTTGGGGTTTTTCGGGAGGGGGAGAAAACAGTGTGGCAGTGGCAATCCCTCTCAATGAATCTCCACCCTTTATGAATTGGGCATGTGTTGTGATTTTGATGCAAGCTGTGGCTGGCGTGGGCAGCAGACCCTCCTGCCTGGAGGACCAAAAGTGGTCCAGATATGCTGATTTGCCAGACTAATATCCTTCCTCTCTTCCTAGGTCTCGATCTGCTGTGACAGAAAAAAGTTCAAGGTTTATACCAGCGGCCGTCACTTGTTCAACTTCAACCATCGTTATGCCACTATTGAACACATCCGCACTCTCGAGATCAAAGGAAACGTGACCCTTTCCTATATCAAGTATTAAGCAATGGGGGGGGGGAGAGACATCAGTAGCAGCACAGACCCTCCCTCTTTTCTCTCTCTCTGTCTGCCAGTACACTTCGAATCCTGCTGAATTTGAGTAATCTACAAGCTCCAGGAAATAAATCAGTCAATTAATCAATCAATCCGAGACTCAATAACAATATTAAGCAGCATTTTCAATAAAGCATCTTGATCAAGGAATGCAACAGGCTTATTTTTCCGCCTTCTGAATTTGATCTGTAGAAGATACAAAACATATTTTTTTAAAGTTGGTACCTTCCAGTTATGCGGGAACAACGTTTCTTAAACTTGGCAAATTTAAGATGTGTGGATTTCAATCCCCAGAAATCCCACCCCCTCTATTGGGTCCTGATCCATTTTGTAGCTTTGCATAATCTACAGATTGCAGGGTGCATGGATTGAGAATAGAACATTTTCAAAGGGGAAAACAAATTCCCAACTTCCCTAAAGCCTAGGATGCCCATAACTGGATAAAATTACGTAAAGACCAAGTTTCTCCATTCATGCAGCTTGTTTTAACCCTGGTTAGCTTGTGGGAGCTTAGTGTGAACTCAACCCATGTGGTAAATTTACCATTCATTCTCCAAAATGTGTGAATTCAGTAGCCTATTAAATATGTTGTGTGAAACCAACACAAATAGTTGATCCAATTAAAGGGACTGCTGCTGAATTATCCTTTGCCTCAGAATGAGGCCTTCCAGAATCCCTTGGCCCAACTGTACAGCATGTGCTGTAGGAGTGAAAAATTGAGATGACCAGTAGTGCACAATGCTTCTAGTCCTCTTGAGGAGAAAGCAGTGTCTTTACTTCTTAGAAAGGCCCAGCAGTTCAAACAATTCTCTAGGCCAGAATTATTGGTCTGGAGCTTAAAAATATAGCTTCAAATTCAAAGTTGGACCACTATCTATAAGTTACTTAAGTACCAGCTGTGAGGAAATGCAATGCTTGCTTGCTTTGAGACACTTAGAAAATAGAATAATAGGGTTGGAAGGGACATTGGAGGTCTTCTAGTCCAACCACGTGTCCATGGTAGGAGATCCTATACCATTCCGGACAAATGCCTGTCTAGTCCCTTCTTCTGAATTATATTGCAGTTTGGAATATGGGATTGAAAGTGTTTTTGTGTCCCCGATAACAATTATGTGGGTGCTTTGGGCATTGATGGGTTTGGATTTTCTGGAAAGACATAACACAGGTAAAAGCAGGTTAAGTGCCATGACTAAAACTTTTGTTGTTAGTTGTGAAGTTGTGTCCGACCCATCACGGCCCCATGGACAATGTTCCTCCAGGCCTTCCTGTCCTCTACCATCCTCTGGAGTCCATTTAAGGTCACACCTACTACTTCAGTGACTCCATCCAGCCACCTCATTCTCTGTCATCCCCTTCTTCTTTTGCCTCCATCGGTCCCAGCATGAAGCTCTTCTCCAGGGAGTCCTAAAACTTGTACAGATAGTGTCGACTTACAGCCACAATAAAGCCCAAAGTTTATGTTGTTAAGTGATACATTTGTTAATTGCCCCATTTTACAACCTTTCTTTCCTCAGTTGTTAAGTGAATCACTGCAGTTGATAAGTTAGAAACCATTTGTTAAGTGAATCCGGCTTCCCCATCAGCTTGGCTTCTCAGAACGGCACAAAAGGGGGGCGCATAATCCCAGGACACTGCAACCGTCATAAATATGGACCAGTTGCCAAGTATCTGAATTTTGATCACATGAACATGGGGATGCTGCAAAGGCCACAACTAAAAAAATGGTCGTAAGTCACTTTTTTCAGTGCCATTGTAACTTTGAACTGTCCCTAAATAAACTGTTGTAAGTCGAGGACTAGAAGAACAGGTTTCAGGTTGTTGCTGTTCTTTTCCTTCTGTTTATCCAGGATTATTTGTTTTTGCCAAATCTTTGTGCAATTTTTGTTACTTTCTCCGATTCTGGTTTAGTGCCATTTAGGAACTGTTTGTGCTCTGTCGTCTAAGATTACAGCAGGTAAAAATCACATCATGGGACTTGTGGGGCCACTCATTCTCTATCTTTATGTCAGTATTAGATATTTTGTTGTGTAGCTTCCTTGTATTTTATAAAGCCAATCAATTAAGCCAACACACACTCTTTTCCATCAAAAGGACTTTTGCTGCTTTTGGAAGTCTTTCAGAAGGGATTAACTTCTTGTTTGGAAAAGTGAGTTAACCCCTGATAAAGGATTATAAAAAGACATCCGATGGAAAGAGCATCGTGATTACATAAAGCCATTTGGAGAAGGTTGATGAAATATCAGGGTTTTGGCAACAGAAACAAAGCACAAATAGGGAGCTATGAAATGCCTCTCCTTTTAGAAGAACTATTCCTCAAAAGGAGCCTAGATTTGACTCACAGGGAACAGAATGAGGTGGAATGGAGGAATTAGAGAAAGGTACATTACCTGTATGAAGTTATAACTTCACAGAGATACAATCTCTGTTTTTTAGCTTCAATTTGAGCATGGATGATGGAATTGTGCCTGATGCAATGGAAGCATAACATTTCCTTGTAAATCAAGTAACAATAGAGTCATTGGATTTGGGCAATGAAGCCTAAGGATTAAGATATTAAAATGTGGCAGTGGAGCTGATTAAAGTCACTTAGAAGAACAATAAGGACCAGAAGAGGTGAAGAACAACCAAGGAGATGCGTCTCTTTTTAATCTTTGCTTTAATTTATACGCTTTCTGCACAGCGGGTAAGGCTAAATTTTGTGGGTCGCAATAGCTTTTCAGCTGAGGTGCCTGCAGATCAAATGAGCATGCATCTGTTTGTCCCCACTCTTTCATTTGCACATTTCTTCATGAAGGGATTGAAATATCAGGCAGAGGGTTTTGAATACTCGTTCTTTTAATGATCGGGAATTCAACTCCATCAGTGGTTCTGGATTTGGTTTGGCATCCTGTTCTCTGTGTTGGCTTCCTCGGGATTCACATTATCACAAGAGTAAGAGATAACCTTTTGTTAGACCTACTGAGTTGGACCAATGTACAATGCTGAAATTTTCTTTGGTTGGAAAGTTATGTGTTAACTGTGCAAGGTATAGGAAGAGTTTAAGGTGAATAAAAATAAGGGACAGCAAAATTCACAGGTTCATTGGCTCCTAAGCTGCATATTGTGTGTGGTTTATATTACCTGAAAACATCTAAGGAAGCTTAATGTTTGACATATAATTGACATATGGTGTCAAGGCTTATTTGTGGTTGGATGAATGTGGAAGAATATTGGAAAGAGAAAGAGGTCTCAGGACTTATTAATTCAAGTTTGGGGGTTTGGCCCACTTTTAGAAAAAAAAAAGTTTTCTATGTGGAGAAATGCAGTCATTCAGGTGTGTTCTATTTAGTGATGGAACAGTTGGAGAAGTCATATATGTTATCATGTAAGGATCAGACTGATGCCCTTCATTTCCTTTGTAGGAAAGTGGCAGTGAAATGATGAAAAAAGTTATGGTAAGTAGTTCTTCATTTATCTTGTGCTCTTTCCTTGGGTAATATCAGTCCACTCTCTGGGTGGTTCATAATGTCAGCATATTGTCAGCCCTCAACAATCTGGGTCCTCATTTTATCGACTGATGGAAGGCTGAGTCAATCTCGAGCCCCATCCACATCGAACTCCAGGCTGTGGGCAGAGCTTGCCTGCAATCCCACATTCTAATCACTGAGCCACCGGGGCTCTATCATTAAACTCTGGATTCTTAATTCCACCTACACTCATAAAATATCAATTCATATATGCTGCCATGAGTTTTAGCTCTTTCACTTTTAAATTAAGCTTACTCTTCGCTTCCCGGCTTCATTGATCAATTCCACTCCAGAAAAATGCCATAAAGGGAGTCACACACTACATGGATAACTGCACCCCTCTCCCCATTCCGGCATATCCCCAAACGCCCCTTACAGGTGGGCAGAGGGCTCCCTTGTGGACTGCTGGTGAATGTGAAGGGATCTGAAGAAGGAAGGAATTCATTGCTATCATGTATGATATGGCACAGATGGAATGGTTGAAGTGTCACATATGTTATCACAAAGTGTGATAAAATACTTTGTTTCCATTGTAGAATGCAATTGGTGAGGAAGGTCGAGAAAAAGTAATCGTAAGTAGCTCTATGACCACCATCTCCTCTTTCCTAGTGAAAAACATTTGTTGTATTCGATCAAGCAGCCGTTTTAGGGATTACACACACACACACACACACACACTGTCTCAAAATTTAGCAGCTTTAATACTCATTCTTAAAAATATATATTGCATACTTCCATCTACCTCCACAGTTTGGGGAGTAGGTGGAGTTCTTTTGAGTTCTCGAATAATGTTTTTAACACTCAGGATGGCTCAAATCTTTTTCAGAAGTTTTTCTGACCAGAAAGTGCTCTGAATCTGAACTGATATTCTTGTAGCATTTGGAAGAGGAAATGAGTTGCTATTATGGTATTTCAATAGCTCCTTTTCCTCACAGGACTACCTAGTAAAAAAGAACACAAATAGGTGAACACACAAAACTGCATATTTCATATACTGTATATATTTCATCTTTGAATTTACTTGGAGGAGGCAAAGAGGTAGGGAGAAGGAGGTCTACGTGAAGCAGAGTAAAGAAACAGCATTCTGTCATAAGGATCTCTTTATCTGCATAGGTGTACAGTATAACCAATGTGAGTCTAGATTTGAGTACAACATACGGAGATATAGAGGCATATTTGTGAAAGAATGTTGTCTCCCCAAGTGCCATGTCTTTTAAAGCTCTTTTCTAAGCAATCATCTTATATGCTGATGAATAAGGTACAAGCATTACTCCTCAGGTTTCTCAATCCGTAATATGCTTCCACAAATGTGAAAGAACACTGGAAAGAGAAAGAAAAGGGGAAAAAAAGCCCCTGAACACTGTTGATTTGTTCTTTAGTCTTACCTCTCCCTGTTTTTATAAGAAATGTCTTAATTGGAGATGATGATCAAATCCAGGTTGTGCCTTGGTATGCTCTCTCCAACAAGCAACTAAGTCAGAAGATCATTTAAAGCCAATTTATTAGATTACTATAATAAAGATGGGTCTCTATGAAAGTGGAGGGAGAACCTGGAAAAATGGCTTACGTTTACTTTTATAGTTAGCAGAACAAAGAAATTTCGGTTTAGAAATAATCAACTGTCCAGTGACATTATTAGAACTAAAACATCCAATATTATGTGAGCATAGCCATAGAAAAGAGCACTGTACTCTGGGAATAGCTGGAAACTAAAATGGTTTATCTACAATGCATTGAGTCCTTCTGCCAGTCCTGGTTTTTTTTTTTTTAAGGGTTTTTTACATTCTTTTTGAAAGTTAAGGCTTATGACAAATTATTAGCAATACATTTGAAGAAAGCAAATTGAAAATACGCAAGAAAGTCCCATGTTAGTTGGCCAGTGCAACTACAAAATTGCCAGTGCAATTCTACAAAATTGCAAATATTACAATTTCCATTTCACATGGCCCACAGAAGGAAGCAGCAATTCATGTATATGGTGTCTAAGATGGTAGTGATGGCAGGGATAGAGAGGTCCTGGGAGGTCTTTGGTTAGAATATAATTTAACTTGCTTCTTTCCTTTGTAGAGTTCTTTGAATGAAGTTGATCTTCAAAAATTAATGGTAAGTACCGTAGCTCTTTCTCCATATTCTGCCTTTTTTTAAATAACAGACTTCCTGCCTGCAATGAAGCATCTGTGTTATTATAACAACCCTGACCCCAAACTCATTGATAACAAATGCTTGTATCTCATCTGCAGAATGAAGCATTTCTCACATATGATATCAAAGACGGGAGTAATGGCAGAGCATTTCTTTAGTTCAAAGATTTATATAGCTGCCCATCTTATAAAGCAGAATCTAAGTTAGAGAAGTCATGTGAGGTGTCATGTCAGAATGGAAGAAATGCCTTTTGTTTTCTTTGCAGGATTGTGTAGAAAATGTGTGTGAAATGACTGATTTCAGGGTAAGTAACTCTGTTCATCCTCTGTTCTTTCCTTATGTAATATTCTCCTTGCATGTGATCCCGTCTCCCTATGGCCATTCTCCCCAAAGCTTCAGGAAAGAAGTCATGATTGAAATCTTGATAAAGCAGCTTAAGGCACCACTTTACCCTATAAAATGCACTCACCACCTTCACTGCTGTAAATCAGGGTGCCCTAAAATAGCAATAGCCCTTAGACTTCTATGCCGCTTCACAGTGCTTTACAGCCCCCTCTAAGCGGTTTACAGAGTCAGCATTTTTGTCCCCAACAGTCCTCATGAGGAAGGGTTGTTGGGATTGTCCATTGTTGTTTTTTTGTAGTCACTGAGCAGGCAGAGCCAAAATATTTCATTTATTTTGACTCTCCTTTTTAAAGCAGCTTCAAATAGCTCTACACCAGGGGTGTCCAAACTTGGGAACTTTAAGACTTGTGGACTTCAACTCCCAGAATTCCCCAGCCAGCCATGCTGGGAGTTGAAGTCCACAAGTCTTAAAGTTCCCAAGTTTGGACACCCCTGCTCTACTACACCTTTTAAAACAAGAAAGATTCCCAAATTGGAACGATGGTTCCTCTGGGTAGTGAGTAGCCAAGGGAGAAACTTACATTTTGGAACTAACCCCAAGGAACGCTTTTGGGATGGGGAGGGTTTCTCCAAAATCACTCTTCCCTGCTTGTGATTTTTCTCTCTGCAAAACGGCCAATTCTTCGCTCAAATGGTCTTTCTGTCAAGATGCAATTTTGCTGGTGAGATGCCTTTCCTCATGTCCCTTCCCATGATTAATTTTATCAGAATTTGTTTTGGAAACACAGCTTGACTTTCTTCTTCTTGACAAAGAGTAATGATGTTTTGGATAGGCTTCCAGGTTTCTGCTAATAAACCCAACAACGTTATAGTGGTTTTCCACAAATCCCTGCCATGGCTTTCCTTGACTTTGCCTACCTCAAAGAATTGATATAGCATTACGTTCCTCCTCTGGTGTTGTGAGGCCATTCACATCAATATCCTCCGTGGCCCTCAAGGGCTCACCAGTTTATTTTAGTGGACTGCAGTAGCCCAGGCAAGATCCACACATGCCATGCGCTGGCACAACTTATGAAAGAATCAGTAATGGTTTTTCTTTTTCTCCCTTATAGTCCATGATGAAAAAGATAACACCTATTATCAAGAGAGCTAATGGTGCCAAAGGAGTATCTAAACTGATGGTAAGTAGATACATGCTTAATTTGTCTCATTTCTTTTATGTTTTCAGTGTTGATTTTCTTCTGCTACTAGCCCCCCACCCCCACCCCCCAAGGATTTACAGACATTTCAGGAACAATTTCAGCAGGAAACTCTTGGGAATATTTAAAGGAGAGCATTATGATGACTATTAGCAGAATTTAAGAGATCACCAGATCTTAGAAGAAAGACTTAAAATAAAAGGCCAGGAAACTCCATAAATATTTATATTTTTCCTGAAGGTATCTGCCCATCCCACTTGATTGGATAAAGTAGATATGCTTTAAATTCCCTTCCCATAAAGATTTCCATCTAGGGCAGTGTTTTTCACGTGAGTGAACTTCAACTCCTAGAATCCCCCCGTTTGTATGTTGACAGTGGGATTCTCGGTGTTGAAGATCACACTTTCCTAAAGTTGCCAGGTTTGAGAAACACTGATGTAATGGGACCCAGAATTCCATTTCCCTAATAGCCCCCATCCACTGTCTTATCAGTCTTATGTTCTGATAAGAAAGCCATCTTTCCAACGGCAGAATGAAATACAAATGCAATTATCACTATAAAATATACGATATGGATATATAATATTGAAGATGGCAACGACAGCATAGTGAGAGAAGACATGTATTTTAGATTATTGGGTTATTTACAAAGCAGCCATTTCCTTGGATCACTGCAGTTGTTAAGTGTTGTGTTTGTTTGTTGATGTTGCCTATTTCTTTTGGTTCGAATGGCTTTATCTACTCCGCTCATACCATCCCATTGGCATGAGTACCCTCTGTGGTACTCATGGACCCGTTCTTGATTTGAACAAACTAGTGACCCAGCCTGATGCTCATAAAATCCTCATAGGATACTCTGCTCAATCATGACTTTAAACATATCCTTTCCTTTCCACTTTAGAGTATGTTTATCAGTGATGGAAATGTAAAAGAGGTAAGTAGTTGGAAACAGAAAACACAAAAGGGCATCTAAGAGTGATTCTTGCCTCATTCATCAGGGGGGTCACAGAGAGGGAAGGGAAAAGCAAGTCAGCATTCAGGTTCTTGGTGTAGCAAAACTGTGCACCTCACTTTTGAACACCCTGTCATTTGCCCTGTGAATATCACCTGTGGATCTCCAGTCTCATAATTTCTTCTTCATTTCCTTCAAGGGAATTCCACTATTTCCATAGCATGTTTAGATGAAGGCACACATTCCGATGAGCAGGGAGGTTGGACTAGAAGATCTCCACGGTCCCTTCCAACTCTCTTTTTCTATGTTCAGAATGCCCTTTTAGATCTTTTTCTGACTAGCTGAAATCTGAAATTTGAGCTGAAATTTTATTAGGAATTAGA